>NC_142511.1:23865000-24184285 GCF_057876585.1 Rhinolophus sinicus
TGAATATTGCTGACTTTATTTTGTAACTTCTGGAAGCTAGCGTTTACCTGCAGTGGGAGAGGGAGCTTTTTAACAAATACGGAGGGAGCCAAAAAACTGTATACACATTTTAAGAAAGGAAAAAACTGTATTAAACCGTAATACTCAATATATACTGATAACAAAAGATGGATACATGTCATGTGTGTACATGTTTGTGGCACCCTGTGTGTTTGTTAAATGACTACAGGTATGAGTGTAAGTGTAGGTATGAATATGGATGATGAGAGGGACAAAGAAATGGATGTGTGTTGTCACGCAGCAGCCTACCCGTCTGTCCCTCGTACCTACCGCTAAAGAAAGGAGAGTCCGTGAGACGGATCCTTTCAGGGACTTTGCTTCACCTTTGTGCTGGCACCTTATGTCTCCCTGTTTGGCCCCAAAGGATGGCTGGTTAGTCAATGACAGGTAAGATTCCCCACGGGGGGAGCAACCTAAGACAGGCACAGTCACATGGGGACCAACAGGAGAAACCATGGGGTCGATAGAGGTGGGCACAGCCCCCCACCAGGCCCTGTCTGAGGAGAGCTTCTGCCTCTGTGGCTGCATTCCTTCCCACAACCTGCTTGGGAAGTGATTCAATGACGTGATAACATCAGTTCTCCATCTATTCTTATCAGTAAGTTTCAGCATAAAGGTTTTGTCCCTGGGGAGGCACATACCACAATTATTAAGACATCGTGGGACTTTCAATTCTGGCTATTTGCAGGCAAGGTGATTGGTTTGAACCAGGTTTCTGGTACGATGCATGGGACTCACAGACCGTGGAGAAAACAATGCTTCTTCCTTGTGTGAACATCAATAAAAGCCACAGGGTAAAAGCCATCAATAAAGAGCCCGATTCAGGGCTCTCAGTCCTTCAAGGCTGGGAGACCCTTGGCCCCTATTGCAGAGATTTCTTGACTTCTGTTTCCTTCTTAACCCTTCGCCGCCCCTTCTCGTTCTCTCCCTGCCCGTGTTGCGCTGGACGCGACAGATGTGGATGCAGATGTAAGTGGAGACAGAGACATTTGGATGCAACATACATCTTGATAAGGAAAAGAGAAATGGGAAAAGGTCTAAAAATAAGAACACCACGCTTCTACCCCCTAACGAGTCTGTTTTCATTTCTTTGTGTGCCGTCCTTGTCTGCACACACGTGCGTACGATTCGACCTCACTACGATCTTAATGAAGACTGAATTCTATATTCCACTCCCCCCAGCAGCACACACATACTTGAGAGGCAAGCCCTTCTGTAGGCACTGCCTTGGCAAGACAGGAGGCCAAACGTTCTGGACTCTGACTCATTAGAGTCAATTACCAGCTGAGGGAAGCAACGCAGAGCCTCGTCCAGCAAAGTCCTAGACCACAGACAGCAAATGCCTTCATGGTCATCTCACCTCCTGGCAATTCTCCCCTTCCACCATTCCCACCCACATCCTCCATACCCCCAACCTGGGCCCAGCTCTTTGCACTTGTCCTTACGTCTGCTTTGATTTCCCCATTCTTTTTCCTCTGAGGGCCTCAGTGTCCCTCTCTGGTCTAGTCACTGACTCCTTAGCTCTGGGTGCAGCCTCCTCCCAGGATGGCAGTATCTCCGCCCTCTCTAAGTGCCCCTCTCCCCCACGTCAGTTCCTGGGCCTGAGGTGGCTGGCAGGTCTTTGCACAGTTCGTGTGCAATCCCTGCTTTTCCCTTCTGATCTGAGGGGCCACGACTCTACCATGTACCACATAAGTGCTTTTCCATGTCTGTGTGGTATCAGTTTTACTGACCGCATTATATCCTATCTACAAGATGCCCTCTACCTAACCATTGCATAGGGCTGAAAATGTTGGGCAATTACTTTTAAAAGGGAGTGAAGGGGGCAAGGGGTTTTCCCCGCTTAAAGTGATCCTGAAGAGGGCATGCCTCCTGCTCCTTGGGGAGTTAAGTCCTAGAACAGTCTGCAGTGTTTACCTGGGTCCTGCCCCATCTCCCTGTAGCCCCAGGGGAACCACTGGGGAGGGTCCTAACGCCGGGGCAGATGGGTCACTGTCATTGGATTTGCCGCACTGATTTATAAAAACCTGTCTTGGGTGCTTACCTTGGCCCCCAGTAACCTACAAGAATCCTAAGGGCTGGGTCACGTTCTCATCGCCTTTCTCTACCCAGCACTTGGCACAGGGCCTGGCACATTGTGAGTGAATAAGCAGAGCAAACACTGAGGGAGCACTTGCTCTCTGCCAGGCACAAATGCTTTACATGTATTAGTAACCTAAGAAGCAAATGCCACAAAATATTCCCATTTTACAGTTGCTGAGGCTGAAGCCCAGAGAGGTTAGTTAACATGCCCATGGTCACACAGTAAGAGAGACTCGATTCCTTTTCAGGTTCCTGCGTTTCTAGATGAAACATCCCTGAAGTGTTCATAATGCAGCAGAAATGTGGAGCCAGCTCCAGGTCTGGGAGGGATGACTCGGAGAAAACATTGCCCGTGGCTCTGCTCTGTTGAGCAATAGGTGACCTCAAAGGATTTGGAGTTTTTCCCTGATGGTGAAATAATGATCATAAATACCTTTGTTACAATAAGACTTGCACTACTTTACATAAACTTTTGAAAGCATTTTTCTAGCAAATAGCTTTTAGGGCAAGTATCATTCCTGTTTCTGATAAAGAAACTGATGCCCCAAGAGAAGTGACTCATCCAAGGTCACCGCGTGGTGAGGAATGACACCTGTGAGCTGGAAAGACTTTCAGAACAGGATGGAGTTTGGTTTTACTCCATGTTTTGGAGACAGCCCTCCCTCTGCCATTCCCCGGTGGTTCAAAGCCATGGGTGGACAGGTTTCTGTGCTCAGGGACTGGGTCTTGGGCGTGGCGGTGCCCATGCACCGACCTCCTCCCTTCTAGCACTCAGTGGTGCAGAGGTGGCGGAGGGCTCCTCTGCCCCAGGCTGCACATTCCAAAGCTGACTTTATGAAGGACGACCAGCAGTTATTTCCCACATAAAACACCTTGACGAACTTGCAAAAACCAGACTCTAAACTGGGCTCACTTGGTTGACCTGCCCCAGCAAGCCACGACAGTCAGTCACAGAGAAGCTGACCCCTCCACCCAGAAAGTCCACTAAACTGAAGTGTGGGTGGCCCAGCAGTTTCACTGCCACACCTGGAAGTCCAGGCTGGCTGGAAGGGGATGCCAATGGCACAGACAGCCCCTGCCCCTCCGGCAAAGTGTGCAGCTGGGCCATCTTTACAGTTGTGCGTGTGCACACTTGCTAAACCTCCCCAGATATACAGGCATAGAGGGGACCCCTAGAGGATCAGCTGTGGGCAGCCTCTTTTCCAGAAACTGCACAACCACATGGTTACAGCAAGACTCCCAAGGGCTTTCTCCTCCCCCAACAGCCACTCGGTTAAACCAGCGGCAGAAGCCAAACTGAGCTGGGCCAGTCCTACTTCTTCCTTCAGAATTTGGATTTGGAACCAAGAGATTCCAGTAAGGTCTGGCTTTCTCATAAACAAGAGGAATGCAGAGTTCACAAATACTAGTCGTGGCCGTTTTCCTCCATGTAGGTAAGAAGAAGCCAGTCTGCAACAAGAAAAAAAATGAGTCAGACCTGAAAAAGAGAAGGCCCAGTGGCATCTATGCCTTTGGGTTCCATGGTACCCTAGGATTCTTCTCATAAAGTTCCCATTTTTGCTTAGAGTTGGTTTCTGTTACTTGCAAGCAATAAAGAGTTAATACAGTGTAGCTCATACAGTTATTCTCAACCAGGGGTGATTTTGTTCCCCAGGGGACATTTGGCAATGTCTGGAGACATTTTTGGTTATCATAACTGAGGGGTCGAGAATGCTACTGGCAATTAGTGGGTAGAACCCAGGGATACTGTTAACCGTCCTACGATACACAGGACAGCCCCCCACAACACAGAATTATCTAGTTCAAATGTCAATCGTGCTGAAGTAGAGACTCTGGTGTAACTGAGCACATTGTGTACGTCCAGGGCGGGACATCATCGTATAAAAGTAGGTTCTATTGTGATGGTTGTAAATGTCTAGCTAGTACATTATTCTGTGCACCTGAAACTAATTTAAAAAGAAAGAGAAAGGAAGGAAGGAAGGAAGGAAGGAAGGAAGGAAGGAAGGAAGGAAGGAAGGAAGGAAGGAAGGAAAGAAAAGAAGGAAGAAAGAAAGAAAAAAGTAGGTTCTATGTTCTTCATTTAACAAAGATTATTTTAGATTAAATGATAATATTCAGTTGGTAAGAATTCTCATACTTTGGTAGTGGGAGAAGTATCAATTAATGCAACCTTTCTGAAAAATCATTTAACAATAACTGGGGTCTTAAAGTGTTCACTCCTAGGTCCAGTAATCGACTTTGTAGAAATTATTCTTGGTAGAAAATCTTAATTCAGAGAAGCACACAAAGATTTATGCAGAAGGATGTTCACGGCAGCGTTATTTATAACGGGGGGAATGGAGACAATATAAACATCCAACCATTGCCTATTGGCTACATAAGTGATGATACATTCACATCGTAGAATAATACATGTAGCACTGACAATATGCTTGTGAAAATTATTTAATAACACAGGGACATTCTCATTTTGTTAACTGAAAGACCAGAGTACAAAAAATTTTGAAATATATATATATATATATATATATATATATACATACATACATACATATATATATATATATATATATATATATATGCACAGAAAAAGGGCTACAGGGACATATATCAAAACGTTAATTGTCTCTGCCCTTTACTAACTCAGCAATGACGGGCAAGTTACCTCATTTCTCTGAGTCTCAGTTTCCTCACTTGGTAATGGGAAGAAAATAATATATACCTCACAGATTTGTTGGAAGGATTAAATGAGATAATGCCTGTAAAGCATTTATCATAGTGAGTACCAAATAGTAAGTGTTCAATAATATAAGGTATTGTCTCCTTTTCTTTTCTTGATTTGTAGTTTGCTGTATATTTTGAATATTAATTATTTGTCTATTACATGCATTAAATATATCTTCTTTTCGTTTAAAAAAACAAACGTTAACTGTGACTATTCTTTAGGGAGTAGGATCACAGTTTTCGTTTCTCTAGTTTTTAAAAGTATTTTCCAATTTTTCTACAATGAAACATATATTACTTTATGATTAGGAAAAATTCGTATTAAAAATTAACCCTAGGGCCGGCCCGGTGGCTCAGGCGGTTAGAGCTCCGTGCTCCTAACTCCGAAGGCTGCTGGTTCGATTCCCACATGGGCCAGTGGGCTCTCAACCACAAGGCTGCCAGTTCAATTCCTCGAGTCCCGCAAGGGATGGTGGGCTCTGCCCCCTGCAACTAAGATTGAACACGGCACCTTGAGCTGAGCTGCCTCCCGGATGGCTCAGTTGGTTGGAGCGCGGGCTCTCAACCACAAGGTTGCCAGTTCAATTCCTCGACTCCCGCAAGGGATGGTGGGCAGTGCCCCCTGCAACTAAAATTGAACACGGCACCTTGAGCTGAGCTGCCGCTGAGCTCCCGGATGGCTCAGTTGGTTGGAGCCTGTCCTCTCAACCACATGGTTGCTGGTTCGACTCCCGCAAGGGATGGTGGGCTGTGCCCCCTGCAACTAGCAACGGCAACTGGACCTGGAGCTGAGCTGCGCCCTCCACAACTAAGACTGAAAGAACAACAACTTGAAGCTGAACAGAACCCCCCACAACTAAGATTGAAAGGACAACAATTTGACCATTGTTCCCCAATAAAGTCCTGTTCCCCTTAAAAAAAAAAAAAAAAAAAAAGTTAACCCTAAAATCAGAATTCAAGACAGTGTAGGCTTATTCATTCATCTAAAAATAAATACATATTCAAGGGTCTTCCATGTACCAGATATTGTGAACAAAAGACAAGGCCCTCGCCCTAATAGTGTTTCCAGCCAAGAAGGAGAAATACTTTAAAGTTACCAACCACTTTCAAATTCATTATCATAGAAATCTTTGAAAAGGCTTTGTTATTAAAATATACTACCATTTGTTGAAAGCTTACTGTACAAGTACTAGATGTTTTACAATTTGGATATCATACTCTCTGCACAATACCCCAAAGAAATATGGGAAAGTCTTGGTCAAAGTCACATGGCTGTTGGCTGTGACCAGGATTCAAACCAGGTCCATTTATCTTGAGAACCAATTACCTGTCTACTCTGCCCCCTGCCTCAGTGACTGAGGATTTGGGAGCATGAGGAACAGGTAGACAGGGATCATTCCAGAACCACGTGAGGGTGAAAACAGGAGTCCCCACAGAAGATTTTAGGGCTGAAAGAGCCGGATAGTAGAGAGGCACATTCAGGGGGCAAAGTAGGCCACAGACTGGGCATCTGGCTGGAGGGCCAAGATAAAGTCGTAGTGTCAAGGAAGGTGGTAGGGCTGAGGGTCAGGGACACTGTCACAGCGGTGCTCTGAGCAAACTGTAGAAAGGAAGGACAAGAGAGACGGTACAGAGAGGAAAAGAGAAAAAAGCAAAACCATTTCAGAAACTGGGGATTAGACAGAAGAGTGCTTTGATGCAGGTTGGAATAGTTGCAGCTGCGGCCAGTAAGCAGCATATCACTCCCCAGAGGTAAGTCCGTCAGAGAAGTTTCCAAAAGTAAGAGGCACATACAGAGGGGACCATGTTTATACTGCAGACCACAGCCCAGGGGAGGACACAAGGAAATCAGGGGACCTCAGGGAATGTGCACGGCCTGGCTGGAGGAAACCAACAGAAAGGTCCCTGCTTCCTTGGTGATGGAGAAGCCGGCCCAGGTGGGTGTGAGGAATGGGCAGCCCCAGAAGTGAAACGAGCCTGTGAGGAATTTGGGAGAGTTGGTTAGCTTTGCAAAGTTAGGATGCATGGAGTGAAGCACCCTGGGCAGTCTGTGCCCAGAAGGGAGGGAATACATTCTGCACTTCCAACAGCTGGCTGACCGGGTGAAATGCTGCATTCAAAGCCCACGTCACTGCTCTGGGTGATGACATCCTGACCCCTTCAGTGGCAAAGGCAGAAGCTCTCCAGTGGAGAAATATCAGGGCCGCCTGGACCGATTTCCAGTTACAACTGGTGGCTTGTTTTGGTTCAGACATCTCATCCTGAGGGGCAGAGAGACTTCCAGGGGAAAGCACCAGGGTAGACACCCAGAGGCCTGAGTTCGAGTCCCAGGACTCCTGTATGTCAAACAACCAGACACATGTCACGTAACCCCCGGCTTCTATGTCATCAGCGGTACAGTGAGAATGACAGAGCCCACCCCCCACCTCCCGGAGATGTCAGTTCTCTCAGGGCCTCAGTGTCCCCGCCATGCAGTGAAGGTGATAAGAGTACCTACTCGGGGTTGTGGTGAGAGTTCAACAAGATAACACACAAATGCCCTGAGAACAGCCTGGTGCCGAGTCAATACTCAGTGCTATCGCTGCTGCTGCTGCTGCTGCTGATTTTAGGCTGATTTGAGGCAATAGATGTGGACGTGCTTTGAGAAACACAAAACGCTCCATGTTCATATCAAAGGAGTTTCCGTTCTTCCTTCTTCCCGCCTTACAGTGCATAACTACCGACCGTGTACAATCACCCCCAAAACCTGCCTCCAGCTCCCCCTCCCGCACCCCACGCTCTCCCTGCTTCACCTGGCTGACTCACTCCTGCCAGGCCCAAAGTCCCTCCCAGCCTGGAAGCCTTCCCTAACACCCCCATCCCCAGACTGGGCTGGGGCGCCTCCTCCCCAGGTTGCCTCAGCACCTGTGCTGACCCCTAGCTGCAACATACTGCAATTTCTCATTTTCTGTTTTCAGTTTTTGGTTTTTTTCTGTCTGCCCCCCCCCCCCCCCCCCCCCCGCTCTGGAAAGCCCCACCTCCCCGTCTGAGCTCCTTGTGCACAGGCAGGGTGTCTACTGTGTCTTTGCATCCCCAGAATCTTGTGAAATCTGGGCATGTTATTGTCGGCCCAGTAAATGCGTATGAATGTGAATGAATCGGTAAATGAGATAATGTATGTACAATCACTTTTTTTTTTTTTTTTCAATCACTTTTGACAGTCTTAGGAATGGTCATTAATAGTGCATCCCACAGATATTCCTGGGTCACCTGCTACTCTTCGCAAGGTCTCTATAGGTGCCTTAAGCAATGCGTGATGGAGTCCCTGCGTCAGGAGTGTGCGGGGAATGAAGCAGCCCTGGCGTAACATTTCCCTACTTATTGCGGTAACATAAACATTCTAACATGAAGATGTGCTGTAAAAGAAGCCCAGGCGAGTGTGGTGGGGTGCAGGGTGCAGGCAGGAACCGCGCCCCCAGGGCTTCCAGACGCCTCCTGAAGGAGGGGTGGCGTGAGCACTGCGTGTCAAGGAGCTTTGGCAGAGCCCATGGCAGGAGCCAACCCTGGCCCACTCAGTCTATTCTCTTCCCTCTGGGAAGGGAGCACCCGCCACGCTGCCCTGTCTCCCTGAGGAAGCCATCCTGGAACCACAGGGAGCCCCTGCCTGAGGCCTCTGCAGCGCCCCCTCTGGCCAGGGCTTCAAGGCCAGCAGGGGCAGAGGGTAGTGGACAAGGCTTTGGAACCCACCAAACCCTGGTTTGAGTCCTGGCTCTGCCGCTTACCTGCTGTGTGACTTGACATATGTAGTTCATCCAAGCCTCAGCTTTCTCGTGCATAAAATGACGACAGTAGTAATTGCTGAAGTGTTGACACTTACGTGAAATAACACATATGGAAAACCCAGAACATAAAAAAAATAAGCGTAAACTCTTTTCACCTCTAAGATCCACAAAGCCACAGTGCTTCTCACCCAGGGTGGGTACTCTCGGCCCAAAGGGGCGCCACTCAGGCATTTCGCGGGCTTCCCCTCCCTCTGGCCTTCGCTTATTCTGGGATCCCAGGAAAACGATGTGGCTTAGTGAAGCCCAGGTCTCCTAAATTTTACCGGTATATTTAAGAATCCCCATCAGGCTGGGTCAAGAATTACTCTGTAATTAAATTGTAGGTGTTTGAAAAGGTAGAATGGTCTCATTTTAGCTTCTGACCCCCTGACGCACAAGACGGCGGTTGTAATGACCTCAGATGAGGAAAGCAGGCCCGGACAAGGGAAAAGATTGGCCAGGGTGGCAAAGGGAACTGTGGTGGAGCCCAGACCCAGTCTGCTCTGGCCTTGACCACACGATTACCATCTAACAGGCTCAGTGCCAGGGCTGAAGGCCCCAGCGATCAGAAGTCACACCTAGAGCCACCCTACCTAATTCAGGTATTGGTTTGGTTTCGGGGAGATACTTCTGGGCGATGATGAAAAATGTCTAAAACCCTCAGCAAGTAGATCCAGTTATTAGCTCCGCAACTTACAAGTTCTGAGAACTTGAGCCCGTCCCTTCCCCTCTCCTGGTCTCTCCTCCCTCACCCGTGGAGAAAGCAGTTGTCCTTGAGGTCTCCAAGGTCCCTTCTCCCCTGACTCTCAGGGGCTCCTAGGCATTCGCAGAGGAGGAGTACGGACAAATCTCAAGCCGGGACCTTGTTGTCTTTCATAGGACACAGGCCCCAGGGACATGTGGCTGGTTGTCCTACCCCTTGCAGCACCTCCTCCCCTCTGCCTCCTGCTTCCCAAAATGGACCTGTCCCCTGTCCATCCACCGCTCTCTCCATGCTTGGTTCCATGTCTCTCCTCACACCAGCACTGCCGTTGGCTGGAGGGGAGGGAAGGAAGAGGCTGCATTCACAGCAGCCTTGCCCATATCTACCAAGTGTGTCAACCCACAGCCTTCACCTCCACCCGCTCTATTCACTCTGCCACTGTAGCAGCTCCAGTCTCTCCTCTCCTCCCTTCATCCCGGGCCCCAACCACAGGAGCCTAATGGATTCTGAGGTAAACAGTTGGGTGTTCCTTGTAGCTGGACACTTTGCTGGGAGGGACAGGAGCCCTCTGAACTGGGCATTTCCGGAGCCAGATGACTGGGGCCTCTGCTTCCTGGGTTTCGTCCTGGGTTTCAAAAGGTCCTTTAGCTGCTCCCTGCACACAAGGGTGGGAAGAGCAGTCACAAGTCACTTGCCTGACACATCAAGGAGGATGCAGAAGCCTAGGAAGGTCCAATGGCTTGCTCAAGTCCACACCAGGAGCAGGAGGAGGAAGCCACTGACCAGTGTCTGACAGGTGCTCGGCCAGGTCACCAGGCTGCCCGGTTCCCCCTACCCCCCAGCCACGCCCAATATGCTAGGTGGGTGAGTGTGGAGGACAGAGGCTCTCTGAGCCAGTTCACTGTGTGGATTCAGGAAGAACTGAAACTTCAAAACTGGCAGAGGTGGGAGTGGGGCGTGGCAAAGGGAAAAAAGGTAAATCAGAGACCACACGGCCTGAATAAAGGAGGCTTCGATCCACGGGCCCACTCCTGCGGCCCCTGCCAGCTCCCAGTGCCTGGCACAGCAGCCCTCCTACTGCATCTTGAATTAAAACAACCAGGCTTACATGGAACTAGGTACCAAGTTACATACTTGATCTGTACCAGAGACTGCCCTCCCAGATTGCGGAGACAGATCAAAGCTCCCTCCACGGAGCATTCCTTCTCCAGGGGCGTCAGGAGCAGAAAGGATTTGGAAAACAACAAAATATAGGTGAGGAAACAGAGGAGTGTTGGAGAAGAGGACCGTATGAGGAACGCAGGCTGAAGAGAGCGCCGCGCTTGGCTCCCCGTGTCTCCTCACCCTCAGCCTCAGGAACAAGACACTTGGTGTCCTTAGCTCGGGGTCACTGCAGTGAGCCCCTGCCTCCATGCACCTGGCCCAACTAAAGATCCCTCCTGTGACTTCCGTCCATCTCTGTCCCCAGTAACTTATAATCCTCACAGACCACACACCTTCCCTTTTGGGCTGCCAAGCCTTTGCGACTGCTGCTTCCTCTAGCTGCAGTGGCCTTGGGTTGGGTTTCTGTCACTTGCAATCAAAAGTGTAACATAAGAGAATGTTCATCTAGGATGGCAGAAAAGATATTGTCAAGTACGTGGACTTTGGAGGCAAATAGCCCAGATTCAAATCCTCAAACTACCATTTGAAAGCTGTGTGACCTGCAGCAAGTCATTTAACTTCTCTGGACCTCAGTTTAGTCATCTGTCAAATCGGGTCATAACAGTACCTAACTCACAGAGCTGTTGTTAATGAGTAAATATCTGATTAGAAGACAGCGCTATGTAAGCTGAGGCCATTATCTCTGCTAGGACCACGTCCTGGTGGCTGGGCTGGCAAGGGCTTCTTACCAAAGCAGAGGTGTGAGCTCCCCATTCAGCCAGATGGGCCACATTTGGTCCTGCAACCTGGGAGCGTCCCTTTGTGCATTTGCCTCCAAGGATTGGACTATCGATGGGGGAGGGGCTAAGAGGAGGGAGAGAGTGGGGACAGTTGGGAACAAGGGAGTACGCACGTGCGACATCCTCAGAAGCCCTTGTCCTTGTGTACCACCAGCAAAGGGACGCCTGCTGGCTCTGCAGAGGGCAGGGCTGAGCTCTGGCCCCTGCTCTTTAAGAGAGAGTATCTCTAGCCCTCTGAATGTGGACTTCTCATCCTCACAGCAGCTGGCTTCCTGCTACAAAGTCTTAAGTCAAATATACCTTTGCCACCAAAAGATTTGTTACTATTTGAAGCCCCATTTGGCCTGTTGCCGGAGTTCACATTCCTCCAAGAACATTCCACATTCCACAGTCCTCTCGAGAACTCTCAAGAACTCAGAACCCTGACTTTGTTTTGCACATAGAGCATTTGTCCCCCATCCTTTACCGTACAAAGCTTCCTCAAATTGAGCAAAAACATTTTCATCTGTCCTGTCGAGGAAGGTAGGGAAGCAAGTAGGGGATAGAGCGGGGTGGGGATAATTAAATAAATTCTGGGACAGCGTGAAATAATGAACAGCACAAAGCATTCCCAATGTGATGCTCTTCCCAATGAGTTAACACAAACAACCCCTCTCTCCTGCCTGGTACTCACTAAACATTCATTGAAGGAATGAATGTTAACAGCATGTGATTCTGTCTTTCCTGCTCTGATTAGTTATAAAGCCCATGAAGCCAAATCAGCGTGAAATCTAGTTTATATGCAGTCTTTGTTTTGGGATCCCCGGCCAAGGTAAGGAAAATATTTTTTGAAAAAAAGTGAGAGCGTTTATTTGGGACCATTCGTTTTCTGTATTGGCTGGGGTAGCATCTGGCTGGCAGGTATGGAGGATGGGAGAGGCCTCCCCCTCCTCCAAATGCAGTTCTCTGGTTCCCAGACAAACCAGGGTTAGGCCACCATCCTGTGTGAAACTCTGCTGGGACCACAGGCAGCCCCCGTGAATGACGACCAGGTGGACCTGTTTTCCCACTGAGCCCCAAAGTGTGTAGGAAAGAAGGACTGATTCCTGCAGAACAGATTCTGGCCTCAGCTGGGCCCTGCTTTCTTCATTGCACAGATTTAAGTCTCTCCCTTGTGCTGTGACTCACCTGTCCTTGGTTAGAATTCCGCAGGGAAATCACACGCAGACCCTGGTCACTACCTGTACGCCGAGCATGCTGAGAAATTCTAGGGACAGTAATTTCTGAGTAAATTACCTAAGTGCAGAAGAGTCCACGGGAGCTAGGAGGGCACAGAGCAGGGACAGGCGGTGGGAATAAGTGACTTGTGCATTAATCACAAAGCACTCAGAGGATGACAAGGGGCCCTGGAGCCACTGGGTCTGTCCAGCTGGACTCAACAGAGGGGAAGGTCAGGAAATTCCCATCCATCACCAAGACACCCACCTGCCTGACTTCCGTGTGCCTGGGCCTCCAATATTCCTGCCTGGCACATACGCTGCATTGGCCGGGCTCATTGTCCTCTATCCTCCAGGCCATCCAGCGTCCATATGCCCTACTATGCCTGGCCGGGCCCAGGACAGTGCAGAGGAGGGCGTGGCTTTGGCTGGTTGACCTTTAGGAAGCCTTTCACTCCATGTACAACTCCTGAGGCCTGCAAACTCCTCTTCTTGTGACCTGTACCTTCCTCGGTTATTCAGGGTCCAACGACAGGGGCTATAAGTGCTCACTGCTCTTCCCCAGCTGACTCGATATTCTTGTCTGACCCTCCCCAGCTTCTTCCTGCTCCTATCAAATCTCCCCTCACCCCTCAGTCCACTGAGCACAGAGCCCCCTGCGACAGGAAACTCCCTTCTCACTTTCCCCAGCTCCTCTCTTGGCTGTGCCCCAACACTTATTCAGATCAATTTGTTTCTGACATTATTTTCATTGCAAGTGCGTTATGCCTTCCAGGTCATTTCCATTTTAGTGGGAGCAATGTCCTTACAGAGCTGTAACACTTGGCAGTGCATTTCAGCAGTGGTGATGGGTTTGAGGGAGGGAGAAGAGTCTTGACCAGAGGGCTATTTCATGGCTCAAATCCACAGCTCTGGATTCAGACTCTGGATTTGAATCCTGGCACAACTTCCTAGCTGTGTAACCTTGGGCAAGTCATTTAACTTCTCCTAGCTCCTCATCAATAACATGGATAAACATATCCAGCTCACAGGTCTGGGAGAGGATTTAATAAGCATATATTCTAAGATCCTAGTACAAGGTAGAACCTATTCTCCTTAGCATGGGAAGGATGGTGCTTCCTGCATTGGGGTGGGGGAAGGAGAATCAGACTATCCCTTGCAGCTGAATACCAGCAGGGCAGGTTATTTTAGAGGCACACGGTCCCACATACCTACAGCACCTGTGTACTGCATCCCTCTGTATTTCCACCACTGAGTCATTCCTCTGGAGAAGCATTTTCTCTAAGGGTCCTCTTTTGAAATGTGGAAATGCTCGGAAACTCGACGTCACTAATACTGTAATGTGAAAAGTTTAATCAAAAGATTTTGTTTCAAAACAGAAACAGACCCATAGCTACAGAGAACAAACTGATGGTTGCTACATGGGAAGGGGTCGTGGATGGGTGAGAAAGGTGAAGGGATTAGAAAGTACAAATTTGTCGTCACAAAATAGTCATGGGATGTGAAATACAGTACGGGGAATATAGTCAGTGATGTTGTAAAGATCATGTAGGTGTCAGACGGGCACTGGACTCATCGGGGGATCGCTTCATAGATTATATCAATGTTTAAGTAATGCCCTGCACACCTGAAGTTAATATAACATAATATTGAATGTCAACTATAATTAAATATACATATATAGTCACAGGATGTATAGCATAGGGAATACAGTCAATGGTACTGTAAAAACTATGTACGATGTCAGCGGGGTAGCAGACTTGGTGAGGAGATCAATTTGTGAGGGGTATAAATGTCTAATCATTATGTTGTTTTGTACACCGGAAACTAATAATAGGAAGAAAGAAAGAAAGAAAGAAAGAGAGAGAAAGAAAGAAAGAAAGAAAGAAAGAAAGAAAGAAAGAAAGAAAGAAAGAAAGAAAGAAAGACTAAAAAAAAATAGATTTGGGGGCAGCCGTTTTGCTCAGTGGTTAGAGCACAGTGCTCATAACACCAGGGTCACCGGTTCGATTCCCACATGGGACAGTGAGCTGTGCCCTCCACAACTAGATTGAAAAAAACAACCGCTTGACATGGAGCTGATAGGTCCTGAAAAACACACTGTTCCCCAATAATCCCCAAATAAAAAATTTTTTTTTTAATTTAAAAGAAAAGATTTTGTTTGTGAAAACACAGGGTACTCTGGAGCTCAGAAGCCAGGAAAAAGCAAGGATTGTCCCAGCCGTGGAAGGCCCTACAACCAGCTTATCTGTGACCTCATTCCACCTGCACAGCAACGCTCAGAGGTAGTCATTGTGAAAGGATTTTTTAAAGCCGTGTATTTTATTTATTTATTTTTAGATTTTTATTAAAATATAGCTAACATACAATATTATGTTTCGGGTATGCATCATAGTTACTCAACCTGGCACTATACATAGTTATTACCACATTATTGATTATATTCCCTATGCTAAAGAAGTGATCACCATGATAAGCCCAGCAACCATCTGACACTGTACCACACAATCACAATATTATCGACTATATTTCCTATCCTGTACATTACATCTCCAAGTCTTACTTGTTTTATACCTGGGACATTGAACCGCTTATTCCCCTTTATATTTTCCCCCTTTTAAATGTTTCAATTATAGTTGACATTCAATATTATTTTATATTAATTTCAGGTGTACAGCATAGTGGTTACACATTTATATAATTTACAAAGTGATCCCCTGACTAGTACCCACCTGGCACTAGTTATTACCATATTATTGATTATATTCCCTATGCTTTACTTTACATCCCCATGACTATTTCATAAGTACCAGTTTGTACTTCTTAATCCCTTCACTTTTTCATCCTGCCCCAAACGCCCTCCCATCTACCCCGATATAGCTAGTACCCATCTGACACCATACATAGTTATTACAATATTATTCACTATATTCCTTATATTATACCCTACATCCCCATGACTACTGTGGAACAACCAATCTGTACTTCTTAATCCCTTCCCCGTTTTCACCCACCCCTCCCATCTGGCAACTATCAAAATGTTCTCCGTACATATGAGTTTGTTTCTGTTGCATTTATTTTGTTTTCTAGATTTCACTAATAAGTGACATCATATGACATTTCACTGACTTGCTGCACTCAGCACAGTACCCTCTAGGTCCATTCATTTTGTCACAGGTGGCAAGATTTGATTCTTTTTTACTGCTGGGTAATATTCTGTGGCATATACGTACCATCTCTTCTTTATCCATTCATCCATTCAGGGACACCCAGGTTGCCTTCATATCCTGGCTTTGTAAACAGTGCTGCCGTGAACATACGGATGAGCACAGCCCCTCGAAGCAGCGTTTGGGTTTGTTCAGATAAATACCCCGAAGTGGGATTCCTGGGTCCCTCTTTGTCTCTTGTTACAGTCTTTGACTTAAAGTCTATTTTGTCTGGTATAAGTATTGCTACTCCAGCTTTTAGTTTGTTTCCATTTTCATGAAATATCTTTTTCCATCCCTTTACTTTCAGTCGGTATGTGTCTTGTGATCTGAAGTGAGTCTCTTGTGGGCAGCATTTGTAAGGGTCTTGTTATCTTATCCATTCGGCCCCCCCATCTTTTGATTGGAGCATTAGGCTATTTACATTGAAAATATAATAATTATTGATAGGTATATAGTCATTGCCATTTTATTATTCATATATATATACTTTTTTTTTTTTTGTCTCAAAGAAGTCCAAGATTCCTTGTAATACTGGTTTGGTGGTGATGAACTCCGTTAGCTTTTTCTTGTCTGGGAAGCTCTTTATCTGTCCTTTGATTCTAAATGATAGCTTTGCTGGGTGTGAAATGATTTTTTTAAATGTAAGATTAAGACGCTTGTACAAATATAAAGTTAAAACATGTCAGTGATTTAACTCATCAATAAATGAGGGAACTAGTAGGATGTTACAATCATTCAAAGGAGAATCCCAAGACACAGACAGACACATACAGAAGCCACCAGGAAAGCTGCAAGTAATTTACTATCAGATGCAAGGCTGATCAATATCCACTGCACAATAGCCAGTTGCAGCGCCACTGGATATAATTAGCATGTCTATGGGCAAAATCATTTGCATTTTTATCAGCTTTGCACAATTTACAGATTTGTAAAACAGCTCAAGGAAAATGAAAGGAAAATTAATCCAAGGGAAACTAGACAGAACACCCAGTAATAATTTCTTTTTGCCCTTTCCAAAGTCTTTCACAACTTTTCCTCACAAATGATTATCCACTTTTCATGGGCCAGGTTCCAAAGCAGGAAAGACAGAGATGGACACAGAAAGTGGGAAGGGCACAGGTATCCAGTGCAGGGGTTCCCGAGTGCCAGTCCCATCTGAGGGCTGAGGTCACCCATGGCAAGGATGTTACGTCTGGGATGCAACTGAAAAAATGAGTTCAGTTTCTTCACAGAGCTTTATGATGTCAAAGGACTGTCCTTTATTGGAGATGCATTTGTGGCATTAAATGTCATTTCCTTTAGGAAAGGATTGTGGTGATATATGGTAGTAGTATTTGCTATTCTTTTAATGTGCTTGTTTGATTAAATAAAAGCTGGCAACTTTATGGATGTCCCCATCTTAAAAAAACTACATATGGTTTTTGTTGTTGTTGTGTTTTGTGATTTCTTATTTTATTCACCTGTGATAGCCAAAAATCTGGAAGCACTAATCCTGTTCACAATTCTGAAAATGTGTGTTATAGGCACATTGGTTAAAGGCTGATGCCTACACCCCTGCCCAGCGGAGTTCTGTCCTGGGGGAGGATGGGAAGCTGACCTGGACGGGGGGCATCCAGGTGCGAGGCTGAATACAGGAGGAGGAAAATGATGACTATGGCCTGACTCCCGGGGCTGCTGGGGGTTGAGATGGAGCAGAGCCAGACAATCACCCCCCCGGGCTTCCGAATTCATTCTGTGTATCACGCTGCATGCTCGTCAACAGCCTTTACCTATACCATCCTCCCGTCTATAGCACAGAAGCTTCTGAAGCCCAAGAAACCCTGGCCTGCCCGGGCATGCAGGCTAGGAATGACCGGCAGCAGGGCTTAGGACCACCCCTCTTCTGCGAGCTGCCCCAGGACACGGGGTACAAGGATGTGGGCAGCCAGGAAGGAGAGGTTACAGACCTCAGAAGCCCAAGGCTGACTAGGTCTGGAGAACTGAAGAGAGACTGCCTGGCATGTAGATATCAACATGGCGGCCTGGTTTTCAGCTCCTCCACATCAGGAGTCGGGCTGGCAAAGCCCGGCTACCTCCTCCCATCCGACTATCCCTCTGCTACAAGTTAGAAACCAACAAAGGCACTGCTTTTAAAGCACAGTACTGCCTGCCCAGAGAGCAAGAGGCCCCGGCACGCCCCTCCCCAGAGAACAGGAGAGCACACATACTGTAGTCTGCAGTTTCATTCTAAACAGTTGGACATCCCATCAGGGTCCCAAAGTGGAAGGGGTTGAGCCCCATAGAGGATCTGCAGGCTCCAGTGTTCCATGTATGAAACACCGCTTTCCTGAGAAACTGCTTCGTGTTGGATTAACAGGGGAAGGAGGTAGCTCCCAATGGGCTTTAAAGAAAAGTTCATTTAAACTTACCTCAGAGTAGCTTGGAAAACCGGTTGTTTAGCTCTGCAGTTGGTGTGAGGGACCCACTGGCTGAGAGAAAACAAAAGTAGCTTGAGTTTGAAAACTGCCAGTGCCATGAGCCAAGGCCAAGGCCAAGGGCCTGCAGGGACCAGAGGCTCCTTTTCCCCGTTCCTGCACATCGGGGGAAATGAAAGGACCGAGCAAAGAAGCCACTGCCAGGGGCCTGATCGGGGAGCACTGCAGGCATTGGCTTGCCGCTAAGAGTTTTCGTGTTCGCAGCTCTGCCTTCACGGAATCACAGCCCCAGAATTGCAGATCTCAGATCCAGAAGGGACAGGAGCTCCTGTGGCCCCCTGGCCTCAGTGGAGCCGTGCCCCAAGAAGAGCTCACCACTCCTCTGCCAAGCCTGCCCACTGGCTGCCAACTCAGATAGGTAAATTCCTTCTGTGTGTACTGAAATCTGTATCCCTTCTGTCAACCAGCATGGTGGGCACACACCTTAGATGGGAATGGCTCCTCAGACGGGACCCGACCGGCAGGTCACAGACTACCCAAGTCACCTGCAGGCCTTTTTCTTGGCCTAAAGCTTAAAACTATCTTTTAAATCCAATAATTACAATAGAGAGATTTCCTATAAAAACCTGGCCTGGGGCCAGACGGGTGGCTCAGTTGGTTAGAGCGCGAGCGCTGGGGGGCTGCCGGTTCGATTCCCACATGGGCCAGCGAGCTGCGCCCTCCACAACTAGAATGAAGTCAATGAGCTGCCACTCAGCTCCTGGGTGGCCAGGTGGCTCAGTTGGTTGGAGTGTGGGCTCTCAACCACAAGGTTGCCGGTTCAGACTCCTGGTTCCGATTCCTGAAACGGATGGTGGGCTGCACCACCTGCAACTAACAACAGCAGCAGAGCTGCGCCCTCCACAACTAAGATTGAAAGGACAACAACTTGACTTGGAAAAGTCCCAGAATTACACACTGTTCCCCAATAAAGTCCTGTTCCCCTTCCCCAATAAAATCATTAAAAATAATAATAATAACCTGGCCTGGTAGAGTCTCTTGAAATATTAGAAAGGCTGTCAACAGTGACTCCACATTCCCACCTGAAAACACCAGGCTGAGGTGGGTGGTGGCGGCCCTTTTGGGTGGGCACGGCCTATCATCCCCCGTCCTTGTCTGTGAGACCCAGCTGGTGTCTAAAGGGACGGGTTTGTGAGGGTAGACCTTGCCCACGCTCCAGGTTTTAGCAGCAGCCACACACAAAGATCCTCCTTGGTCCAATATTACTCCCTTCCTTTCTAATTTAGCCTCCTCCCTTCCAGAGCTATGTCCACCCCAGGGATTTCCTCCTCTTGGCCTGCTCTTGGCCATCTTTTGACCTTCATTAATATAAAAATAACCAAACCAGCAAGTCAATTTTGTTTAATACTCCTTTTCCTGTGCCATGCATTTAAGTCAGTGGTTCCAACCAGCAGGAAGACCAGTTCTATGCTATTTGGGGGGAGGGAGGGTTGGAAATTTTTGGTTTTATAATGACTGGGCCAGTTAATGCTTGGGGGGCCAGAGATGCTAAGTATCCTACTATGCAAAGGATAGTCCCATTAAAAAAAAAAACAAACAAAAAAACCTCATGGAGAAGCACTGAAAAGAACACTGGCTAATTTTTTCCTATAGCCTTTATTTTACTTCTCTATGCATCCGTAAAATGGGGACAACACATCTTATTCATGTAACCACACGTCTTTCGTAGGGTTGCTGTGAAGATTAAAGTAAGATAAAACTGATACTTGACACATACTAAACACACAGTGAATGTCACAAATAACGACTGATTTAGAAAATGGAATGGTGAGACGAGAACGAGTGTGTCTGCCCACAGATCTGAATTCTGGTTCTGCTGTCAACCAACCCCGTGACCCTGAGCACGTCATTTCTCCTCTCAGAACAATGAGGGGTTGCACTCGATTTCTGGAGTCCTATCCATCCCATTCTCTGTTCCTAATAAGATGCATGACACGTACTGTTGATTTCCCTTCAGGCTTTTTTTGTCTGGGCCAGCATTCCTAGGCACACTGTTGAAAGCTGACCTGAGTCTGTATTTCTTCCCCTGATTAAAAAACGAAGACGGGTGAAAAATAAATAGTGTGTATAAAACAGATACAAACTGGATCTCATTGCTCCCCTGAAGTTTGTGACGTTTTCAGGGAGGCTGTATGGCTGGTGGCCTCAACTTTTCCTACTTGTCCCCCTTCCTCAGATGGAGAAAGAGCTTGTCCCAGGAACACAGGCTCTAGTGATGGGTACTGGGTGATCAGCAGACTGCCACCACAAAGGTGTTCAGGCAAACAGCTTCTGCGGCTCAGCAGCAAGGCAGAGGCTCAGACACAGAGCCTCCCCACACCCCACGCCCCACGCCCCTGTCTCTGCTGGAAAGACGGCCGGCCATGATTGGGGACAGAAAGGGGGAGGCTGTACATCAAAGGAAAAACCAGCAGTTCCGTTTATTTGAGTAAACCAAGAAGAAAGGAAATGTAATAGCTTATTATCAAGAGAATAATTTGTAACTAGGTTACAGATAGTCTAAAGAGACGGAGAATGGATGCTAGAAATGGGCAAAATCAAAAATGGAAATGTAATTCTCTTGCTGGCTGGTGTGGAGTTGGAGCCATTTACGCTAACCTTCTTACTCCAGATTGCCCTCCTGGATTTTAGAGGAATCTGACAAATTATTCCTCCAAGCACCAGAAGTGAGAATATTTAAATAAAGACTTAAACCTAGGGGGTTATCTTCAGGCAGATTCAAGTACGTTGTCTTAAGGGCAAAAGGACCTTCCTCTCAAGTTTTATAGGTTACTGGTGCCCTCTGGTGGAAGATAAAGGTTACATCTGCTGGTTAGAGGCCTGAGAAATGATTGGTCATTCGTATTTGAGGAAGCTGCAACCCCAGGCTCTGATGGAAGCAAGGGGAAGAGGAAACAGGAGGTGTTTACCTCATTTGTCCATCATTCCATTGAGAGAGGGGAGAAGAGAAAGAGGAGAAGTGAGAGGGGGAGGGGGAAAGGGAGCGGGACAGAGAGAGAAGAAAGCAGATGCAAGTATTCCCGAAATTACCTAACAGTTTTGAGCAGTGTACTCCGCTGGATTTTGAGCTAGGATTTTTCATTTAGTGGAAGCTGAAGTTTCATATCTCTTCAGCTTGATTTGAATACATGGCTTATTTCCCACGAGTGATTCTTTAAATTAGTGTCTTATTAGTGATTCTTTAAAAGGTTACTGATGAAGGGGAAAGAACCCCAGAATGAGAGGAAGCAACATGGCTCATCAGGAAGCAATGCTTCTCATTTCCCCTCTTTGTAAAGGTGCTGTAAGGACATGTTAACCTAAAAGACTTTTTTTGCACACCTTGCCCTAACCCTGAAATGAGAGTTCACTCCTCTTTCCCTTTTCTCTACACCTGAAATGGGGTGTGTGTGTGTGTGTGTGTGTGTGTGTGTGTGTGTGTGTGTGTGAAAGAGAGAGAGAGAGAAGCATTTGAGCATTTGCCTAACTGAAACCGAGGAGTCCAGCAGAACAAAAGAATCTGTCCTTATCTCCATGACCTTAGGCTTAACAATTTCCCACTGCTCCTCTCCCTCCCAAAACTATCTATTGTTCCTGTAGTTTTAGACGACAGCAGTGGCGCTGAGTGTGATTCCTAGGCTGGCAATGCCAGCATCACCTGGGAGCCTGATAGCACTGCCGATGCTCAGGCCCCACCCAGACCTACTGGAGTAACCTTTGGAAATGGGCCTATCCATCTGCTGGCAGGGCCCTCCAGGTGACTGGGATGTTTGCTAAGGTTTGAGAGCTGCTGCTCTAGAACAGGGTTCTTAACCTATGGTCCACAGAAGGTTTCAGGGGGCCTAAAAGTTTCTTGGGTTTGCACAGAAAATTCTACACGTGTGTACATCCCGTCTGGCGAGAGGATGCAGAGCAGACACCTCCTGACCCCACACACGGTATGAACATTACTCTGTGACACTGTTTCACTGTTTCACGGTAAACATCCCTGCCTGCAGCCACAAACGCTTTTTTTCTCCACTTCTTCTTCTTAAGGGATGCCTGGCTTTCCTCCCAACAGTCTTGGTGGTCATTTCCTCTCACCACCTGACCTTCCGCCTAGGAGATGGGCCTCTCCTTCCTGCACCGACATCAGCCCTCCGCACATCAGTCTCTGCTCTTCTGACACTTAGACCTAGACTTCTCTTTACTCCTCCTTTACTGTGTTGTGTCATCTGCTGACCTTCCAGATACTTTCCCTCACCCATCACCGACTTTGGGTTCCTACAGTCTTTCCATCCTCGGTGATACCACGTGATGTGAACGGCTCATCCAACACTCGGGCTTCCAGGACATTACCGACCACCTCAACATCAAAGAACTTCACCTCCATGACACCAACTTCTCGATGCCATGCCTGGCACTTGCCCTCACCTGGGATCGCTCTACCTCTGCACCAGTCAGCCTAGATTAAGTTGTGGTGTGGTAACAGCCCTCCAAATCTCAGTGGCTTCCAATAAGATGTTTCTCTGCCCACTGCAAGACAGCCACAGCTCTGCTCTCTGTCCTAGTCAACGTTGGAGCCAAGCTGAAGGAGAAGCCCCATTCTGGGGTGCACGCTCCTCATGCGGAGGGGAGCAGCATGACCCCCACAGCAGCCCCTAAACCTCTGCTCAGAAGTGGCACGCTTCATTTCCACTCACTTCTCATTTACAGGCCTGCTGCCAGCGGGGCAGGAAGCACAATCCCCTCCAAGGCCTGGAAGACAATATGATCTACCACAATCTTTGAGTCTGATTAGAACCAGTTTCTCTCAGAGCATATTGACCTATCGTTTCTGCTCTCGGTCCACTCCTACTACACCATTCTCTCCATTTCTTTAAGGCTTGCCGTTTCCTACCTGCCCCCTCCTGGAAATGAGGACATTTACCACACACTTAGTAGGTGCCAACTTGACATGTTTATCCTGCCAGGTATCTGAGGCTTGGAGAAGTGAGGTAACCTGTCTTCACTTTCTTTTTTTTCAGATTTTTTTGTTTTTAATTGGGGAAAGGTTACAGGACTTTATTGGGGAACAGTGTGTACCTCCAGGCCTTTTTTCCAACTCAAGTTGTTGTCCTTTCAATCTTAGTTGTGGAGGGTGCCGTTCAGCTTCAAGTTGTTGTCCTTTCAGTCTTAGTTGTGGAGGGCACAGCTCAGCTCCAGGTCCAGTTGCCGTTGTTAGTTGTAGGGGGCACAGCCCACCATCCCTTGCGGGAGTCGAACCGGCAACCTTGTGGTTGAGAGGACGCACTCCAACCAACTGAGCCATCCGGGAGCTCAGCGGCAGCTCAGCTCAAGGTGCTGTGTTCAATCTTAGTTGCAGGGGGCACAGCCCACCATCCCTTGTGGGACTCCAGGAGTTGAACTGGCAACCTTGTGGTTGAGAGCCCACTGGCCCATGTGGGAATCGAACCGGCAGCCTTCGGAGTTAGGAGTATGGAGCTCTAACCACCTGAGCCACCGGGACGACCCCTGTCTTCACTTTCTTCTTACTGTCTTCTAGGTTAGAACCATCACTTCAACTATTAGGAAAACAGAAGAAACAGGTAGAATTGAGAGCCCAGGTCCAGGACATGAATCTGCAAGTCGTGTGACTTTTGTCCTGAAGCTCTCAGGCTGGGCCTGTTTCTTCTCAACCAGGAGCCTCTCCTTGAGTGACATTTGCCAAAGTGTGCAGACATGTTGATTCTCATAACTGGTGGTGAGGGGGAGGGGTTGTGCTACTGGCATCTAGTGTATAAAAGTCAGGGATGCTGCTAAACATTCTAAGATGTACGGAATGCCCTTCCCCCTAAAAAAGAATTTTCCGGGGCCGGCCCAGTGGCTCAGGCGATTGGAGCTCCATGCTCCTGGCTCCGAGGGCTGCCTGTTCGACTCCCACATGGGCCAGTGGGCTCTCAACCACAATGTTGCCAGTTCAATTCCTTGAGTTCCCCAAGGGATGGTGGGCTGTGCCCCCTGCAACTAAGACTGAACATGACACCTTGAGCTGAGCTGCCGCTGAGCTCCCGGATGGCTCAGTTGGTTGGAGCGTGTCCTCTCAACCACAAGGTTGCCGTTTGACTCCCGCAAGGGATGGTGGGCTGCACCCCCTGCAACTAGAAAACGGCAACTTGACCTGGAGCTGAACTGCGCCCTCCACAACTAAGACTGAAAGGACAACAACTTGAAGCTGAACGGCACCCTCCACGACTAAGATTGAGGAGACAGCAACTTGACTTGCAAGAGGAGACCTGGAGGTGCACACTGTTCCCCAATAAAGTCCTGTTCCCCTTCCCCAATAAAACCTTAAAAAAAAAAAAAAGAATTTTCCAACCCAAAATGTCAATAGTGCTGAGGTTGACAAACCCTGGTCTAGAGATGGGATAGTCTCAGGCAATCATCTCGCTAGTGTTCCTCGTCTATTCTCTCTCCTATTCTCCAGAGTGCCTTTCAGACCTTTCAGACTTCCTCCACTCTTTTCAGACTCTTACCCCAACTACTTCCTCTATTACACTCAGCTGTCTCCTCCCATGCTTTCAGCCACACTGTGTAATCTTCCCAGATGCCATCTTTCCTCACCTACGGCCTTTGCATGTTCCCTCTTATCTACGGCCTTTGCATGTTCCCTCTTATCTATGGCATTCTTCCCTCCTCTCCTAACTCCTATCTTCCCTTAGACCTCAGCTCCTCATTTCTTCAAAGAGATTGTTCCTAAACCCTTGACCAAATGAGGCCCCTCTTCTATAATTCTCATAGCAGCAAGGATTCTCCCAACATAACATTCACTACACTAATATTATATGTTAACTAGTTAGCTTTCCTAAGCCATAAGAGCGGCGACCACATTCATCATCTTCCCCACTGTATCCCCAGTACCTACAAAGTACAAGATACATAAGAGGTACTTAATATTTTTTGTTTTAAAAGATTTTATTGGGGAAGGGGAACAGGACTATATTGGGGAACAGTGTGCACCTCCAGGCCTCCTCTTGCAAGTCAAGTTGCTGTCCCCTCTATCTTAGTCGTGGAGGGTGCCGTTCAGCTTCGAGTTGTTGTCCTTTCAGTCTTAGTTGTGGAGGGCACAGCTCAGCTCCAGGTCCAGTTGCCATTGTTAGTTGCAGGGGGCACAGCCCACCATCCCTTGCGGGAGTCTGAACCGGCAACCTTGTGGTTGAGAGCCCACGCTCCAACCAACGGAGCCACCTGGCCACCTGGGAGCTCAGTGGCAGCTCATTGACTTCATTCTAGTTGCGAAGGGTGCAGCTCACTGGCCCATGTTGGAATCGAACCGGCAGCCCCACTGCCCAGAGCTCGCGCTCTAACCAACAGAGCCACCCGTCCACCTGGTACTTAATATTTATAGCCCAGCTCTCTCCTGAGCTCCATTTCCATTTGGATCTTCTCATATGTACAAAGTCAACACATCCGAAACTAAGCTCATCATTTTTTCCTGTCACCACCACTGCCAAAAACCTGTTCTTTTACACATATTCTTTCTCAATGAATGACATCACCATCCATCCGCTGTCCGAGCCATCCTTGACTCCCTTTCCCTCATACCTACATTCATGAAGTCTGTCATTTCTGCCTTAATTTCTCTCAAATCCATGTACTTCTTTTGGGCTTTTGTCCTAGACACAATGGTTTTAACCACAAACTGACGTGATTCTTAGTTGGCTTGGACAGGTTATTAATTTCTCTAAGCCTTAAATACCTCGTGGGATAAGAGATGACAAGTCGGCACCTACTAAGTGTTCAGTAAATGTTATCTATTATCATTCTTTCCAGGCCTACTGCCATTATCGCAGGAGTATCATTCCAGCTCAGACTGCTGCCATGGCCTCACCGTTGTAGGCAGCACTGTCCATTCCCAACAATGCAGCCAGAAAAATGAGGTCATGTCTCCTGCTTAAAATCCTTTCATGGCATTGCCACTGACTTCAGGATAAGTTTCAAACTAGCTTGGCATGTCACGCCTTCAGCCACCGGCCCCTTCAACATTTCAGGCCCATGTCTTTCATTTGCTGCTTCCTCGGCCCGTGTGGAAAATGTGCTATGTCCCTAACTCCATTGCTAGACTGTGGGCAACTGGAGAGAGCGTCCTTGTTCACGGTGGTATTCCCAGTATCCAGCAAGTTCTGGTTCGTATTAACACAGAAAAAGTATTTACTGAATGAATTTAACTCCTGTCCTTTATCTTAAAGAGGAAAAGCAAAAGTAAAACATTAATCAAATGAGTTCAGGGAAGGAGACGTACGCAGCAAAATTATCCCTGTATTCCCAAACCTGTAATGACCTGAAATCTTTCTAATAGCACTAATTCTTTTTATAACTGTAGAGGTTGGATTTGTGCAAATGCTAGCGAACACTGGTAAATCTGTCTGACAGTTTAGCTCAGTTACTAATTTCAGCCTCCCTTTGACCCACGGCCACATTCAAAGAGGATGAATCTGAAGCACGGAGGGGGGTAGGTTGCAAAAACACAGGAAACACACTATGCAGTTGGAATCATTAACAAGTACCTTAAAGATGTCACACACATGGAAAGGGTTGTGTAACAGAAACTGGCCTCATCCTTGTCTCTAATGGCCCTCTTGCTTGTTTTCATTTTTAATGCTACCCGTTATTTCCAGTACTATCCCCACCACCAGAGCCTGAGGCCCTCCTCACACAGGAGTACACTCTATCTCTAGGGGACCGCATTTCTATTGCAGCCTAGGAAGGTTGCCCCCACAAGTTGTGCCTGTGCACCAATCTGCGCCAATTATGTGGAGGCCCCAAGGTCAGGACAGCTGACTGGATGTTTCCCTGACCTTAATGGCCTCCGCTATGAGGGAATGACCTTTTGAAAAGCATGTGGGCTAGCAAGCTCTTTGTGGGCAGGCTCACCTTCAATATCCCTCCGAAGAACAGAACCTGAAGGCCACGGACCAGTGGCTTCAATGAAGCTCCTAAAAGTATGTTTTTTGGGCAGACCGGTGGCTCAGTTGGTTAGAGCGCGAGCTCTGGAAAACAGGGCTACTGGTTCAATTCCCACATGGGCCAGTGAGCTGCGCCCTCTGCAACTAGAAGCTGCCACTCAGCTCCTGGGTGGCCAGATGACTCAGTTGGTTGGTGGTTGGAGTGAGGGCTCTCAACCACAAGGTTGCCGGTTCGACTCCCGCAAGGGATGGTGGGCTGTGCCCCCTGCAACTAGCAACGGCAACTGGACCTGGAGCTGAGCTGTGCCCTCCACAAATAAGATTGAAAGGACAACAACTTGACTTGGAAAAGTCCCGGAAGTACACACTGTTCCCCAATAAAGTCCTGTTCCCCTCCCCCAATAAAAAAATAAATAAATGTTGCTTTTTATGACTTATTAAATTTCATAAGCTTTTCAAAGAACCACCGCTAAAGACCCTAGCAGATACTAGGCATGTAATTTGTGTACTTTGTGACAAAACTTCAATACCTCTTCACACTAGCCCCAATTCAAAAACACAAAATAGAACCCTGTGTCTGGCATTTCTTTGTAAACTCAGTAAAGAGGAAATCCGTCATCTCACTATTTGAAATCTCTTCAATGGCTGAGAAGGTGGACAAGTTGATCACATCACCGGCTCAGAAGACTTAGGTACAGACTTGTGCCTCTGAAAGGGCTTGCCTTAAATCAGTCTAAGCATGCAGGTACTAAATATTCTCTAAGTCTCAAGGACCCTGGTGGGGGAAAAAACTTCACAGCTGTCTAATTAGCTCAATGTTAAAAAAATACTCTGCAAAACTTAGAGGTTTCCTTCAGGATTAGGAACCTAAAAATGAAATACAATTACTCTATAGGTAACTGGGGGAAATATGAAAAGTTGCTGTTGATTTTGAGTACAATAATTTCTAGGGCAAAAGTTACTCTCTTCATCCACAAATCAGATGAAAGATTGTATATAAAAACAGAAAATGAGATTTTGCTGTACACAAACAAAATTATGTATATCCCCAATAATGACACTACAAAATGGCAAAATGAAAAATATTTAATACACAACAAAGCACAACACAATCAACAAGTATTAAAAGAATTACATAGTGCAAACCCCGAAAAGACACAGAGCTATTAACTTGGTGCTTATAAAGACTAGGCAAGAACACATGATTCGGAATCTTGGATTTCAGATGAGTTTCCAAGAAACAGTGACTAGCTCTTTCTGCAGATACACGTCCCTAACATTTTCAGTCATTCAAAAGGCTCTTGATAGAAGTACAGTAAACCCAAGTGTAGGTTTACTATAATATTTTCTTTAAAAATGCCACATTCACCAATAACAACATTATTTGGGATTCATTACATCAAAAGATTTCAAAATGCTTATGGGACATTCTCCCACAGAAAAGAGATCTGGTGGTTTCTATACAGGGAAAAACATAGCATGGTAAACAAGGAAAGCTGTCGACAGAAAGGACATCTCAGAGCAATCTGGGAAAACCGTCCCCAAATTCAGTCTGGGGACCCACTAGAACTGCTTCAGATGTTCATTTCCAGTTTAGCTTTAGGGTCCTCAATATTTCTCCTCATTTGCTAAACTGCAATTACACTAATCATAAATATGGGAAATTCCAGAAAAGTAACTTCTGCATACCCTACGGCAGTGCAAAATTCCAGGCATTTGTAAACAGTGTACATTTTATTTTTGGCACAGGAGAGAACATGCAGGTTCCTTTATCTTTGAAGCACAGATTCTAAACTGGCTCATTTTCCTAATCTACATCCATTTGTTAGAAAAGCATGATCAGTCTTGATCGTGTGTGCACATCACGTACACCCATGAATGGGAGAACTAGCAATGAGTTCTTTAGGTCATGGGTCTGAACAATTTAAGCAAATACTTAGTCAACAGAAAACAAAATTCACAGTATCTAAAACCATGTAATTTTTAAAGTTCACATAACTCTCTGTGGAAAAAAAAAAAAGGAGAAATAGCTGGTTAACAAGTTTCCTCCTTTCTAAAGAGAAACAAGAGGTAACACTACAATAGCATTGCAGAACCCAAGATCTAACATTCATCAATTTCTCATTAATGACTTTTCAAAGGAGCCAACATTGCATTGAATTGGCATTTTTTAAAAAGCTACAACTGATCCTGACCTTTGAAAATAAATTCTTACAAACAAAATATTGTCCACAAAGCATTACATACATCTAAATATACATAAATTATTATTAAAACACAACACAGCATATTTCAAATGCTTGGCAGTGATTCAATCTTATATGAGACAAGTTCGTGGCAGTTTGGAGGCTGGCCTGGCTGGACACTGACCCATTGTTCAAGCTTAGGATTGGGAACCTGTGATATTCCACAGACGGACTGTGGAGAAATAGTTACATCAGTTTAAAGGCGTGGTCTAAGATTTTTATAAAGTCTGTTTAGGTATCAAATACAAAAGTATTCCAAATATAAGTACAGTACAAATAGAGTGCGTTAATATTAAAAGATGGGAGACATTTTTTGCTATAATCTAGAAATTTGTTTTTCTAAGGATTTGTCATTTCTGCTCTGAATTTTCTGTCCAGGATAATAACATGATCATAAATATAAATTTAAATGACAACTAAAGTAAGAAATCAGATGCTAATGTGGGATGATTCCATTAATCACAAGTCAATGGTGTGAGGCAGCAGAAACAATAAACTCCACTGACACCTACTTTAACAAATCCTTTCCTCACAGTCAGATTTCAATGGCCTACTAGTAAGATGATACAATTTGACATCCAAATAGACAACAGAGTGACGGGAGAGACGGAGACAAACCAGACAGGATGCTGAAAAATGGGTAAACCAGCACGAGAGCATATGGTCACTCTAAGTACAACTAAAAGATAAATGGTAGTGTTTGGAGCTCAAAAGTTTCTTTATCTTATAGTAGTAAACTATGAAGACTTTTCATACAAATCATGCCTTGCTTTTAGTGGCAGTGAGGTAAATACATCTGTACCGCAGTCGCACTGAAAAAAGAACGAAATCTAAAACTACCAAGATGATTTCAAGTTTCCTACAGGTAAAGAATTGCAGGCCAGCCTGGTGGCTCAGGTGGTTGGAGTGTCAGGCTCCTAACGCCGAGGTCACCAGTTCGATCCCCACATGGGCCAGGGAGCTGCGCCCTCTACAGCTAAGACTGTGAACAACAGCTCTCCCTGGAGCTGCGCTGCCGTGGTGTGGGTTGCTGTGTGCTGCCGCAGGCCAACCTACGACCACCTGGAGCGCAAGGCTCGTAAGAACACCGGCATGGGCCAGGGTCCTACACAACTAGACAGAAACAACGGTTTGAACTGGAGTGGGGAGGGGAGGCGGAAGAAGGGGGGGAAAAAGTAATTGCTGACAGCACTGTTTGACCCTTTTTAGGATCCTTGACCCATTCTACCCCCAAGAAATGAGTAATTCTACTTCCTGTGCTATGCTCCCAGAAGACATTAAATAAGGACCCTGGATGAAGGAAAACCATCTGCAGGAGAAGCTACCAAGAAATACTGACCAACTCTTCCTGCAAATACACTTCTCTATAAAATTTCCAGTCATTCAAAAGGTTCTTGATAGAGGTACAGTTAACCAAGTGTAGGTTTATTATATTTTCAGCTCACACAACAGGAACTTCTAATTGAAGAACTTACCGCTGGCTAATGCAAACAGTGAAAAACCCAGGTGAACAAAGGGGGAAAGGAGGAAAGCTGATTAACATAAGAGGATTCTGTGTAGTATCAGCTATCTACAAAGCAAATTTTAAGAACGTTTAAATTTACATTTTCTAAAACACTGCAACCTGCAATTTTATGAGTCATAGGATACTAGTGCAGATCCCCCACTCTCCCTGCCTCTCCTTTATCGCTGGCAAAAAAACAAAACTGAGGGCCGTCAAGCTAATATGAAGAGAGTACTAGGGGGGAAAGGGAAGAAAGTAAAACTGTTCTGAAGTTTTAGAGCATTTACCATAGCCTAACAAAACACTGAACTCAAAGGACTGGTTCTTATTGGGGGGACTACCTTGTCCCTTCTACCTATAGAGCCAGAGATTGGAGCCGCTTTCTCCACTAATGAACAACACTGGGAGAAAATGCTTCCGGTTCCTCTGCCACCTTTACTTGTCCTCCCAGTGGGAGGAGTAATGTATGATTATATATAAGCCTGACATTTACTGGGCCTTTTCTCTTTTGGGAGAAAGTGTTAAAAGTTGCTATTCTGAAGTCCTATTTTGGCTGCCAAGTCATATTCTCCAATATTTTAAGCTTATTAAGTTGTTCCAAATTCAACAAGCACCACCATTTAAATATCTAACAAATAATGAGAGAAGCAAGTATGGTTTAAGATTTGGATTCTAGTACTAACTCTATCACTAGCCACGACTTTCAGCAGTCATTTCATCTTTTAGCCTCATGTACAAAATAAAAGTACATGAGTGCATTCTAGTTTTAAAACTCAGTAACTTTAACAAAACTTAATCTCTAGAAATTAAATATGATACTAAATAAAAGGATCTTGTTCTCTCAACTTCCAGTACCTGAAAAAAACCTTCCTTCAAGGGCAAGGCTTTTGAAAATAAGGTCCGTGGACCACCAGCATCAGGACCACTTGTTCAAATGGAAACCCCTAGCCCAGATCTCAAGGTTGGAGGGGATGAGAGGGGGTGAGTGGGGGGGTGGGGATTGAGTTGGGCTTTTTTAACAAGCAATGGAAGTGATTCTTAATCCTTAAACTTGATAATTCTAGGACCTTGTTCTTCAAAATGACATATTCATACCCCAGAGCATTCAACAAGATTCAGACGGATATCTATAAGGAAATCAATCTAAAGGTCTTCAATTTCTGTATGTATTATCCAAAGATTGATGTGCTCAGATAAAGCCTATTCAGATCTAACATTTCTCTTCAATTACTTTCATTTTCACAACTGCCATACTCCCTATTTTCAAAAGAAAGATTGCCTATCAAGCATCTAAAATCTTACTTTGGGGCACTGCCTCACAGTGTAAAAAAAACAGAGGCAAACAAAAGGACAAAAAAACACCCACAAAACAGACAACTCTCTCAAAAGATGAGGACAGAGTAAAGCAAAGAAAGAGGCTTTGGTTAAAAAGTCTGTGCCTTGTAATTTTTAGAACTGAGAAGGTTCTACTAGAGATATATGTTAATACATTTATTTGAATTAAAAATAAAGTCAAAAAATTTTTTTTAAAAACAGTCATTTTTTTGACTGAATGTCTGATTTGACTAATTAATTTTATGAGAACAAGCTTTGCCAGTTTATATGATAGGACATTTTCTATAAATTTAATCAGCTAAATCTGCAGCTCCAAGGCTTTGATAAAAATTATTTTTAAAGCACATACACAATATATTGGATAGTACATCTTCTGCAAGTACTTAAATTTATTTTAAAAATTTAGATGTCAAATTAAACATGTGCAAAAGTAAAATTAATCTAGGGTGAGAGCCAAGAAATGATGGAGGCACTACCTGGAAAGGACACAAGGGAATATTCTCAGGTACAGAAATATTCTTCTATAAGCTTGTTTTGGGTGGTTACTGAGATGCCTACAATTCATCAGAAGGGAATACTTTATTACTTTCTAACTATACCTCAATTTTTAAAATGTGCAAAAGATTATATACACTCAAAATTCTCTTAGGGGTCTATTAGCAGAAATGATTGATACCACTATTCTAGGCATACAGGGAAGAAAAAAATCTCGCAGCCTGGTTAAAACATAAAGTGATCTATAACACTACATAACTACTCAAATTATTTGTTTTTCAATTGTTAGCTTTAATATTTTTCTAAGCCACCTTGGTTTTGATGTCTAAGAACATTCCCCAACAGGAAGTACAGCATAAGGAATATAGTCAATATTTTAATAACCACTGGGGATGCAAAAAAAATGTACACAAGTAGACACTTTGGTCAACATTGCTCAAGCAGTAGTTCGCTGTAATCAGAAGTATCTGGACGCTGATGGTAACCACTTTGAGCACCTCCTGTAACTGCAGAAGTCAAATGTGACTTGTATTCATTTTTTGTTATTGATATATATTATTACAATTTTAACACAGTTTCCCTTTCTTAAAATATGTATACATTTTTTTGGCACCCTCTGTATATATGGTGTCAGGATCAATAACTAGACTTAACAGGGGAATCACTTCATAAGTTATATAAATATCTAACCATTACGCTGTATACCTGAAACTAATATTGACTATCAACTGTAATTGAATTAAAAATAAAGAAGACTGGGGGCAGCTGGATGGCTCAGTTGGTTGGAGCGCGAGCTCTGAACCACAGGGTTGCCAGTTCGATTCCTTCATGGGCCAGTGGGTTGTGCCCTCCAAGATCGGATTGAGGGACATAACTTGGAGCTGATGGGCCCTGGAGAAACACACTGTTCCCCAATATAAAAAAAAAAATTTCTTTAATTAAAATTTTAAAAAAGACTAATTAGGGGGAATCACTTCTTAAATTATATAAATACATAACCACTATGCTATACACCTGATGTAATGTGTAACATAGGGAATACAGTCAATAATATTGTGATAGCATGATACGGTGTTAGATGGTTGCTGGACTTCTTGTGGTGATCGCATCTTTAGGTCTATAAAATGTTGAATAACTATGGTGTACACCTGAAACTAATATAATAGTATATGTTAGATATATTTTAATAAAAATCTTTTAAAAATAAATAAAAATAAAAGAGAACTTTCCCTAACAGAAAATTAGAGAATAAAATTAACTAAAGAAAGGATTAATCTTCAAGTCATTTGGTTACGTAAATGATCCTATATTTTGTTTGTCTGGTAGTTGCTCCCTCCCAGATCCTTATCTTTGAAGAGAATGAAGTCATTAGCGTAAGTTAATGGAATTCCCAAATTAATAGTCTAGTTCTAAAGAACTCATTCTCAATGTCCATGTAACTTTAGAAGCAAAATGCCCTGTAACACAGATGTTTATATGAACAAATGAACAGATACAATGGGGCACACTGAGTGGAGATGCTCAATATTTAAGTTTTGCTATGTGACCTGGTCCTGTTAATATTTCTGTCATTCACTGATTCAGCTATGCTATAAAAACCCTAATAACCAGCTGAATCTCTTTCTTGCAAATAGGGCATGAAGCCCCAGTCTTCTTTAATCTTCTGGCACAGTGAAAACAAGTGACAAGATGGCTTGTCCTCCCATGAATAATGTTTCCGTCTCGTGGTCTTTTCTCACATAGACTGCATGGCTTCAAGAGATTCCGGCAATCCTCCATGTTTTCTATAACTGTTCTCTGTTTTAAAAGATCAGGTGATTGTTCTCCCATGCTTGAGATGGTCTCCTGGCTTTCAGAGCTGTGAGCCAAATCCAAGAACTCCATTGAATTGCAGGGATCAAAGAGTTTTGCGTTTTCTTCCCTTCTGTACACGTCTTTAGGCCTAACAACTGGGGCGGACACGGTTCTCCGGCAATCGGGAACATCAACTCCTTCACCTGCCTTCTCTTCGGGTACAGCAGTGATGTCAGACGTGGAAAGAGAGTGGGTTAACTTAGAACAATCCGAATACCAATCCTTCCTCAAGGCCCAGCATCGAAAACAGTACCGCTTGCTTGGAGAGTTAAATTTCTTGCACTCAGTACACTGCCACTCATCCTACAAAGACAAGTGCAGCCAATTAATTTTCAGTGAACATGATGCTGAGAAAAGGGGAGGGTCGGTCAAATTCGCATTATCTCACTAGCCAGTAAGAGCCCAGACATTCTACACCAGTGGGCTAGCCTAGAACTGAAACAATTTCTACAGCTCTATGTCTAGAAACTCCTCAGAAGTTTTATAATGACAGTGACACAACTGCCATTTTAAGCCAAAATTTGACATAGCTATCTTAAAGAAAGTAATTATTTTGGCTTTCTATCCAGTAGGAGTGGAATTTACATTGTTTGCTTTTCCCCATTGCCTTCTTTTTAGGTCATTTCTTTGTACAACTTACTCCTATATTGAATAAGAGACTAAAGAATGAAGAAGAGATAATACTGTCGTTCCTTCCTACTAATTAAGAAATGTTATAAAATTGGGCAAAAAAGAAGCTACAATTATGAGATTTGAAAACTACTAATTTGGGCCGACCCCGTGGCTCAGGTGGTTGGAGCGCTGTGCTGACTCCGAGGTTGCCAGTTTGATTCCCACATGGGCCAGTGAGCTGCGCCCTCTACAGCTAAGATTATGAATCTCCCAGGAGCTGAGCTGCTGTGGGCAGCCGTGGGCAGCTGTGGGCAGCCATGGGCTACCGTTTGCTGCCACGAGCGGCTGGTGGCCAGCGTGACTGGTGGCCAGCGTGAGTGACCGGCAGCCAGCGTGAGTGGGACTGATGACTGGCAACCTGCCTCAGCCGGGGGAGCGCAAGGCTCATAATACCAGCATGGGCCAGGGAGCTGTGTCCTACACAACGAGACTGAGAAACGGCTTGAACTGGAGGGGGTGTGGGGGGAGGCAGAAGAAGTGGGGGGGAGGCGGAAGAAGGGGGGGGAGAAAACTACTAATTTATGCGTGCTCTTTCACTGCTCTCAGGACATAGGTATGCCTAAATCACACCCTCTGAAAAATGAATGTTCTTGTCCTCGAATGCCAAGTAATTTTTTCCTACCTACTTCTCCATATTCAAATTAAGAGATATTAGAGCCTTGCTTAATTCAAAGGTAACTACCTGGAACAACTCAAGGGTATTTAATGTGGATAACTGCCTGGCTTTGACAGGATCAATGATTTGACACAGGCTGACTTGATTACTTTCAGAATGAAGGCCAAGCACTTCAGTTTAGAAGTCATAACTCAATTGCCTATTCCAAGAGGCAGGGAGACAACCATTTGTTAAACTGGGACGTTCTCCAGGGAGCCTCAAAACGTCTTCTCTTACCAGGTGAAGACCCTCAGATCACATCTGAAACGCTACACAAACACTCAGAGGAACTTCATAAAGATCTGGAATTCGTAACTGACGGTGTGTCACCGCCTAATTGGCATCACTTCTTCTTTTCTCGTAGTACATAAAACAAGAGGGCTTATTAAATTCAATGGCATCTTTGATGAAATACAGTCTATTTGCTTAACAGGTTTTCTGAGCCCAAGTAGCCACCAAAGTCTGATGAAGACGGAAACATTCACCTTTGCTATTTATATTATGGTCAAGAACACTTAATAGACCAGTATATTGCACATTTATTACTTAGCTATGGACAGACAGGTAACCTGCAATGAATGACATAATGGTCAACAGTGGGAGGTAGAAGTAGCGGGGAACAGCACCAGAGACAACCCAAGCAGCAAAGTGTAAAATCCCCTTCTTCTCCTTTCCTCACCCTTTTTCCCACAGTGAGTTAGCTAAGGGAAATAAGTACTAAAAGGAAAATAGGGAACTGGTATGAAAATAGAAAACCAAGGAACAGATTTGCGTCTAAACCTGAGTTGTCAATTGGTGACAATTCCACACCTATTACCTAACAGCTTAACACTAAAAGCCCTCCATTAATATAAACCTGTGTAGAAATTAAGCCAGTTTCCATTTGTTTCTTTTTAAGAAAGTATTGCAAATATTTTTACACTTGGCAAAGAATTTTAGATAGCTTATAGGTCTCACTGGCATTACAGAGAGGTGTTTAGTGGGAAGAGTAGTGTCGTGCGGGAGACCCTGCTCGCTGCGCCATTTGTCGTGCAGGGAGGCCTGAGGGGTCTCTGCTCCCGCTCCCCACATAAGAATGCAGGATATGGTGAGGCCAAAAAGGAACACCCACGGAGCCATAGGTAGGGGAGTCATACCACTATATTCTCTCTGGTGGCACTATACTCTCAATGGAGGCTGGATCCACACTGTCCGCAAACCGCCATCCACACTTGCCAGCCCAGCCGCCATCTTCTTGCTAGCCCCCATTCTTTTCTCTCTTTCTGCTAGTGTAGCCACAGCAGTTATATTAGTGGCCAATGGCTCACTGGTTACAGCTGACGGCCAAGTAGCCACAGCTGATGGCCATGCAATCACAGTTGATGACCATTTACTACCTGAGCCAGCACCTGTCTATGTGAGGCCGAGAGCCTGGAAACTACTTTCTGGGGCTCTGTCCCCACAAGTAGTATAGGACTGTTCCGAATAACTGTATACCCACTGTATCGTGTCCAAAGAGTTTCGATAGCAGGGAGAAAAATACACAGAGGCATTTAAGTCATCCCTTTTCAAGGTAAGAAGAGGATTAGGTAAACTCCTCTCCTCTTCTGAAATTCCAGTAAAAACCTCTAACAAAATGTAAAGAAGCCAACATCTATTAACACTCAGGAAAGGTAGATAAAAAATGGGGGAAATGGCATTCTTCACCACAAGTGAACTGCTGCAACATGAACATCTGAAGAAATGGGTGGTGCAAAACAACTCTGACTAGAAATTCATACCTCAGAGGCAACCTCTACATCAGTATCATCACATATGGACTTAGAGTCCTCAAGGTCATCATTTTTTCCTGCTTCAATCACCTGTGACAGCAAAGACATCTCATTTAGTAAGGTTTACTTATTTCACATGAGGTTATTACCTGAGAGTAGAAGAGACAAAAGAACTTCAATTTAAAACTTACATTCTACGCCCATCACTACCACTTAAAAAGGAGGTAACTTAAATACGAGACCAAAAACATGATTCTATACACATGTAACACCAGAGGGTTACCAAATATCTTCTGCATTCAGAAGGGAGAAGGTCCTCAAGCTTATTACTGTAAAGAAAATAAACAATATCAAAGTAGAAAAGCTACAAATTATTAAATGTGGAAATTTATCTTTGGTATCCAGGTAGGCATTATAAAAGCACTATATAAAATAAGGAACTTAGATGTGAAGCATGAAAACAAAGTATTTTAAATTTTTACTTCAAATTCAAAAGCACAACTAGTTAATGTGACACACTGGGTTTCCTACAACATGCCCACAGACCAGGAAAACAAAAAGAAATGTGGGATGTGTCTTTTAAATTTTAAAATTTAGAACTTGAAATTCTAAAAATTAAAGCCCTAGTTTTCTGACACAGTGAATGGAATAAAAACACTATACTACAATTATGAGCCTCTGTTTAGCAACTTTCTCACAAAAATTCACGTATTTTAAGTCTCATCTTTCTGTAGAGGTTTCCAAATGTCACCTTTGTCTTCATTCTAGCCACCTGCATTCTCTTCTCATGCTACCCATGAAATTAGTCTAGCAGAACCCAAGCATGTATCTGCCTACCACAAACATACTAGGATATCCTTCGGGAATGCAAATTACTATGAAAACCCCCTAAATTGAAAGGATAGCCCCATTTAAGTCTCTCTCTCTTTTTTTTTTTTGCTATATTTATTCAGTGGCTATTTTCTGAGAATCTTGTCCATATCAGGTACTGGATCTGCCGCCCAATTTCTTTTGAAAGTTGAGCACATGCTTGTACAACTCTTCATCTTGATATGGTCACACCATGTGTATTGAATTCTCTCTTTTTCCCCCATATTGAAACTCTGTAATATGTAAGAAGACTTCATCTATTTCCGTTTAAGTATAAAGTAGTTATGAAAGCTATTGAGATGTCCAAGAAATAAGGATTTTTTTCCCTACAGGCTGTTGCATCTATTTAGAACTTTGCCTTGCTAGCAAAGCAAAGACTCCAGAACAAAAAACTCTGCAGTGATAGTGAGAGACTAGGTAAGCAGGAAAAGGGGAGTTTACCGCTTCTAACAAAGAAGGAGCTTTACCCATGAAGTTCTATCCTATTTTTGAGGCAGCCTTGGTTAACTTAGTGTGAATCTTAAAATTAGATATAGAGAAACATGAAAAAGCAAAAGAGGGGTGATTATATGAGTCACTGTTGTACAAAGAGGTATATAGTATAGGTCAGGTCATTAGAGCTGCACAAATTATACCATGCACACATAAACACAATCAATGCGAAATATTTCCACAACATACCATTTTGTCTCTCACTTTCCCTACTTCTTCACTTGTTTGTTCAGTATCAGTAGCTTCAACTTTTATTCCAACACCAAACTGCTCTGATATTGGCTCATTCAAAAACCACACGTCATCTGTCGTATCTGAAACAATGGCAGTACCCATATCCTAACAGAAAAAAACAAACATGAGTTTTTGTAGTCAGAGGCTTATCAGATGTTGAACCAACATAAATGAACCCAAAACTCAATGTCCTCACATATCTCCAAAAAACACCAAGCCTTTCTCCAATGGACATCTATTCATCAACAGATGTCTGTTAGCACCTACAGACATCTAACATCTAATAGACCTAACAGATGTCTATTTGGCACCTACTATGTAAAAGGAAATGGATGGATGTAAGGGTGCCTGGTGAGAAATTTTCTATTTTAACAGTAAATCAGGTGTAACATCTAAGGAACAGTACTGAAGAGCTTAAAAGCTACAGACTCATAGCTGCTCAATTAAGTAGAATAATTCTTTATATTCAACAATTGGCACTCTGCAAACCTAGAAAACACTCTACTGTGTTGTATTTCTCCTTTAATGGTCAATGATGTTTATTGAAGAAATGAGAGAAATATTGACTGTAACCCAAACCTCTCCTCTTTCTGAATTCTTTCTTTCTACATTCAACTATGGACATTTTATGACATGTTTTTCTATAATATTTGTTAAGAGACAACTTACTATTTTGCCATTATATCTCTCTTCATTTACTGAACAAGTACTTACAGAATACTTATGTGTCAGATACTGTTGCAGGTACTAAGCAATAGAATATGGAGTGGTTAATAATACAAAAGCCCTGGACTTACGTTTCAGTGGGATTAAATAGTCAATAAACATAACCAAAATATAATCATTTTACCAAGTGAGAAGTACAATGGAGAATATAAAGGAAAATAAAGGAGCAGAATGATGAGACAGTGGAAGTAATAAAAAGTGGTTGGTTAGATTTTGGTTTTGGATATCAGGTAATCAGCTGATAACCTGAATGTGGCAAATGACAGAGAAAGAAATCAACCATATCCCTTGATATTCAGCTGGAATAACTGGGTAGAAGATAGACTTATGAAAAAGGAAAGACTAGATAAAAGTGTTTGGTTAAAAAAAAAAGTTGTTTCGAACCTGTTAAATATCAGATCATCTAAGTAGAGGTGTTGAGCAGGCAGCGAGATATGGAAGTTGGGCATTTAGGGGCAAGGTCAGAGCTGAAGATAGAGATTTGGGCATCATATGCATACAAATGGCACTTAAAGTCATAGCAATGTACGAGAATTCGTAGAGAATGCAATGTGTGGTCAAGAGTAACGAAGAGTGCTACTCTTTTCAAAAGGAAAAAAAAGAAGTTTCTCTTCAAACATGAAATTTACCCGATTTGTCTGTAAATCAGTTGAGCCATTACTTCTAGGTGTATAATTGTTTCTCAAGTTTCCTAAAAACCACCAAGGCAGGCCGGCTACATCCCACTCCTCAAGCCCGAGGTCCAGCCTAGATGTCTCATCTTGGGTTAAATTTTCTATCAAGTCTTCATCTACAGAAGTCAAATGAAAAGGATAACTATGTATACAACCCTTAAGAATTAAGACTCTCTTTATAATACTTACAATCTCTTTATAATATAGGTAAAAAGAAATTCCTACTCCCAGTAAGAAAGAATCAGAAATCAAATACCTGTCTCAGTTGCAGAGCCCAAATCTCTTCCCCTGTTTAGGCTTCATTAGCAAGTAATGTCACTAGAAGTAGATAATCATTTATCAAGAAATCTAAACTCTGAAAGCCTCCAAACAATGGCATTGTTCTAAAAGGATTTCTAAATGATCACTTACTGTCATTTTAAACATTCCTACCAATGTAATAACTAAACAATGACTTGCTCTAGTACATGGTATCTGAAAATGGCTCGATCCATTAAACTGCAAACAGCGATAGCACAGAGGCCCAAACCTTGGAATAGATGCAAGGGGGTATAGACCATGACACACGCAATCACAAGGTTGTCAAGGCAGGCTCATTGGCACCATATATTTTGGGACATTTCTCAGGAATTCATGTTTGATAGGTAATAACCACTATAAAATGCTGAACTCTAGGTTGTCCAAATATATACATATGTCCCTTCTGGATCAATGGGCCCTTTTAGAGTTAAAATAGCTATACAATAATAAATCCAAAAATACTGCAAATCCAAAACACATTAAGGACCCACATATTCCAGGTAAAAGATCTTGTGTCATACATCTAAATGACATTCAAGGTGCTTCCTAACCTAAAGTTTGTTGCTAATGCATGAAATTCTTTTCTTTCTTTCCCATCATGTAATTTTTTGTTGTGCTTTATTCTTTTCCTACTTTCTCATTCTCCTCTACGTTTTCTCCTAATGCACTAGACATACGATGACAACCATGGATGTTTAAATGTGCTGAGGTACATATGGCTGAAAAAAATTCTGCAATAAATGGGTATGTGCTAAACAAAAGATGATCCCATCGACTTACAAATTACGTTGCTCCTGCCCATCTGTGCTCAGGGAAATTTCAACCTCCTTTTTAGTTACTCACTGCTGAAATTATCAGAAACCAAACTCCTGAGATAGATATTCAAGTTACCTTCCTCTGTTCAAGCTCTGTAAATTCTCATGGAAGGTATGGAAATAGGCCATTCTTTCCACATATAAAAATGCTGTCCTCTCCCTACACATCCTTCTGAAAATACTAAGTTATTTCTTCTCAAAATTAAATTACAAACTACATACCTTCTTGAATTGGCTGTTCTTATTTTTTTTTCTTTTTTTATTCCCCCATCCCCCACACAGGAGAGGTTCTCAAGCAGTGAACTGGGACATTCGTAAATTGGCCCTAGAGCTTGATATTTTCAGATATTTACTAAACAGTTAGCTTTTACTTTTGCCCATCTTTCATGCTTAGTTGGCTTTCCTCAGCACACTTCAGGGGGTGGAGTTTTGTGAAAAAGAAATTCTTGGAAAAGTGGTTAAGTGTGTAGCTCATTCATTCATTTCGCAACTAGACGATGATAACCTACTGCTACGGGCCAGGGAGTAACCCCCCTCCCCCACCGAGACACTGTTTTCTTTCCTGTAGGGATTTTAAGTTTCCCTTAAGTTTTCTTTCCCCCAGTTTCTTAGCTCCCTAGTTCCTGATCTCGGCTGTTCTTACATTTTAAACAGCCTTCTAAGTAGAAAATAAGGACCTGCATTTAAAGAAACAAAATAATACGTTTGACGCCATACAGACTGCAATAAGCTCCAAGGTAACCAGATAACGCAAAATTCAATTTATATACTCAACCCAATTTGAAGAAAATAATCCAGCATGATAAACTGATTCAATTTTAACTAAATATTTGAAACAACTTCAACAGCATAACTTTCTGGGAAGTTACTCGAGGTCTAACCTGCCATTGCTCCAAATGTGAACCAGGTACTAGAAACCATCATGCCATAAAATACATCTTTGCAGAAAGAATTTTAGGAGATAAGTTTATAAAGTAAGGCTTGGGGGAAACTTCCAAACTTCAATGAACTCATTTAACCTGACCACACCACATCTAATATGGATGGCAAAGACCTGATGACTATCACCCAAGGGCCAAAGAACTACTAGGTTTATAGCTCATTCTTGGCTCTGAGATATTAAGTATATTTTATCATCTTTGCAAACTTCAAAAAGCTATGAAATTTTGCATGAAGCTAACAAATCAAAATTCTAACCAGATCAAGTATGTACAGGAGTTCCAAGGTTTAAAAAAAAAACCAAGGCAGCTACGTTACCAGCTGGCAAACTGATAAATGTATTGCTATCTTCTATTAGCAAGCTAGCTAAAGGAAAAGTCTTGCTCTATCCCAGCAATCATGGGTTGCTAAAAGAGCACTACCATCTTCAAAGTTAACAATGGTGACTAGGGTAAAAAAAAGTTTTCAGGAAAGAATGAAAAATACATGACATATGCACTCCTACTTCACATGCAAAGAGACAGCAGTATTTTTCAAGTTCTCTATATCACGGTATTAATTAGGTAGTGCTTAATTTGGATAGTTGCCATTTCTAGAAATCATCAACAAAAAAGAAAACTCTACATAGCCTTAATTTAAAACTTACCTTCTTTAGAATTTGTGCATTTATGCTGGGAGGTAGACAGTATGGGAGTCTTGCCCTCTTCAGTACTTTTCCTGGAATTAGAGGATTCCTCTGCACTTTCCTGAAAGGAAGGGAAAGGTGTCTATCAATGCAACAGAAACGACTGAGACCAGGGGATGTAGCAGTTCCATTCTGGCTCACCAGTCGTGTGCAACACAATGGGTTACGCACAAGAAAGATAACTCTGGAATTCACAACAGTCATCAAATAAAGGCAACATCTCTCCTCAACCCACTCTGAGCAGAGCTAGGAGAATCCCAAACCTGAGGGGGGAAAAAAATCTCTGCACAAAAGAGCAAAATCTACTGGTAAAAATAGGCTATCAATATAAAGCCTTTAGCCTACTACAAAATTAGGCACAATTCAGAAAACATGTGAACTCCTCATCATATACCAAGATGACCATAAGGTTTTCCCAGGTTTGGGGAAGCTTTACAAAATGGCCTGACATGAACTTAATTGCAACAAGCCTATTAAAATCTAATAACGCAGTTTCCTCAAATACCTATGAACGTACACCATCACACAGGTGCACACACAAACCCCAATGAAAATGCAACTGGAAGAACTGAAGATCAGAAGTGCTACATCCCAAAGAAAGATTCAGAGACTGGAACTCTGTATGAGCAGAACAGAGAATGTTCACTCTGTCCCTGGTCTGTGAACTCCCAAGAACCTTTCTTATTAAATTCTTACCACATTCAGGAAAAGGTCTTGGGAGTCCAAGATCCATAGGTACAGAGAAGGGGCCACTCTGTACAAAAAAAGAAGTCACCATGTGGTGATTTTACCTTCAGTTGGTCTTGACTTGGAATATCCATATTTTGATCCTGTGCGATAGCGAGAGTCTGAGCAGCATCTGGATAGCAAGTAAAACAAAAGGAAAACCTTCCCCGGTAATAACCATTCTTTCCACACAAAAAGGACCTCAGCAAACAACCCTGGAGCCAGGTTTGGTCCCTAGAGATGTACTACTCCATGTTGGCTGGAGAAGGCTCTCACCCAAAAGAATGAAAAAAAATCAAAAACGGTAAAAACCACAAAGACCAAGACAGCCTATACTCAAAATATATTATCAAAATATAATCTGCAGGAAAATGAAAAACGGCTACAAAATGTTCTTCCATAGCGAGCTTTCAAATTTTAACATGAAGAGTGATTCCGAGCAGGGAATAATACGGAGTATTTTCATCATCTCTTCCTATAGGTGATTTATTACCAAATTTGCCTAACTTGTAAACAACAAAAATGGCTTGGCTTCTTAATTTAATTTTTATTTTCAAGTGTTAAAAAGTTATAAAGGGTTATGAAATCTGAAAATCTGGAATTTTCCTCACTGGCTTCACAATACAATAGCATCTTTATGTGAACTTACATTCTAAATGTCAGTGATGATTTCACAGTTTAAATTCCCATCACCTGAATATAGGTGTGTGTTTTTTTATCAACAAGTCCTACTTTTCCCAGTTACTACAAACATTTCCTAAGAAGGAAGAGGAAGCAGAAGTTTTGCTCAAAGCTAATAAAAAGCAAAGAAAACAATAACCTGAGAGAAATTCTTAGATAGATGAAAAGAAATGTGTTTCAAGGACTTGGAAATTTTTCAAGAACATAAGGTAAAAACTTAGCTATAGGAAAAGAACAAGCTGCAGAGAATTTAATAACCTGGACCACTAATTATATGAGGCTATATGTAACTGAGAGGCACATAAATAAGTCTTATCAGGGATTGGGTTCATCAGCTACTATCAGGTCCAGCGACCTTATGGAAAATACCATCCTCATTTATTATAATATAGACTGCCAGAGAAGGAACCCAGATCCTACAACTGGTATGACAATTCAGTCGTCTTGCACAAAGCAAACATTTTCAAAATTGTAATTATAAAGAACACTGTTTTTAGAAGCATTTTTTTATAGATAAATGGAGACACTGATACTGATTTCTTAAAAACAGCATTTTTAACCACAGCGGCCTTCAAAGATCAATTAACATACAATGCAGATGAAGCATTTCTTTAATAAAGTAATTCGATTACTCTCATTTATATTCTAATGCATACTACCTTACTTAGGTTAAAACAATTAGAAGCAAAAAGAAGTTATCTAGGAAAACTACAATGTACAAAGGAATTGTAAAATAATACAAAGTTTGTCATATATATATTTCATTTTATTAGCATGCATGTGGAAATTTGGAGAAATGGTTTATAAAGAACCACCCTAACTTTAAATAATGGCATTTTATGCAACCATCAAAATGAAAGGTCCGTCTCATTTGCAAAGGTATAAAATAGGTGATAATGGAAAATACTTTTCTCATTTGTCCCTTCAAATAAATCACAGGCAATCCATTTTATGGAGATCAACAGAGATGGCCGTCAAGTACCCATCCAGGTGCAAGTCAGAGCAGACAATCAAGTTACTGTGGGGCAATTGCCTGGTTTTGGTCATTGTACTAAGTTATGTGAGGTGTTACCATTTGGGGAACCTAGGTAAGGAGTTTAAGGAACTCTTTCTAAGGAAATTTGCAATTTTTTGTGGGTGAAATTATTTCCAAGTGAGAAGTTGAAGAACAAAATGTTTTAAAATTTTACTGTTCAGAGAAAAAAAATGTGTTTAAAAAATTAATTGGGGCAAATTCTGTTACAAGCAAGGGTTAAGGAGATGGCACAATGAAAAAAAAACAAGGGCTGGCCAATCAGAAATGTCTCCTCTACCACTTAATCAGTGGCATCTGACGTTGGACAAATCACTCAATTAAAAAATCCTTAGTTTCTTCATCTCCAGACTTTCTTCACAGGGTTGTTGTGAGGATCAACTGAAATGTTTGTTATAGAAATGTTCATTTTAATGTATGGCATGTTAAACTCTGCAGAGGAAATGCAAGAAAGAAAACGAGAGAGAATAAGTGAGAATTACACCCACTCTAGGTATTCAGAGAACAGATCAATCAGAAAACAAATTTAACTGAAAGAGTAGAATAGCAAATATAAAATCCTCTGTGTATGTCAAGCCTGTAGTGACAATCCCAGAAAAGCCGTACTATTTCACAAGTGACTGAATTTCAATAAAGCGCCGTATCATTTGCAAGGCCTTCCCTCTCAAACAGAAATCTACAGCTGGGTGAAATGGGCAAAGGCTCAATGAAACCAACAGGCTTCAGAAACCAATGTCAGTTCCAAATCACATTTTAATCACTTTAAAGTAAATCTTTATTAGGAATGGATTTTTTTCAAGCTATTTTTTTCAGTAAAATATTGAGACAATCTAAAGGGATTACAAACTTGGGCTTTCTTTAAAGGACAGCGTTACCAAAATCTAATTTGAAGCTCACAAAAGGGCTTCAAGAGGGAATGAAGAAAAAAGGTTCATTATTTAGAACTAAGAAATACAGTTGTATTTCAATCGTATGCAGTGTAAGTCACTTGTCTCTGACACATCACACTCAGACCCAAAGCAGTGTCCTGCATGTACCTACTAACTAAACTCAGAGGGCAGTATTTAAAACGTATGGAATCCAGCAAAGGGTTAGACAAATTGGCCTTCAAACAACAGAAAGCTAAAACCATTGAGTGAAAGGCTCTTGGGAGACTTTTACAATATTAACAAGCGGGCATTTTCCCGCCAAATCGCGTCGTAACGCGGGGCTTTTTTGACATTTTCTTGCCAAAATTAGACTTTCCGTAAAATATTCATATCTTTCGATCTATTTGATATTTTTCTATGAAACTTTCAGTGTTTTAGTTTAAAAAGAGGTCTCTATTTATTTACTTTGCAAAATTTTTGCCGGTTCCAACTAGAGGCGATATGACGAGTTTACTCGTTTCCCACAAACATAATGTGTTAACAGATGGATCAGGGTGACACATCACGTGAGTCCACAGAATCTTAACATCACCGAAAGAGGAACAGGCAGACCTTACAGACTGATGTAATGCAACAGATGTACAAAGTACCACCTATGAAACCTTCCCAGCAAAAAATTTAAACTTGAATCTATTCCAAGTACTACTAGTTTACCAAAAATAGAATAGAAAAACATGTTAAACAACCCCGCAGAGATACAACCTGCAAATCCTAGAACTAGGAAATGCTATAGGACAAATGATCCATTTTTTTCACCAAATAAATGACATAAATATAAAAGGAGCATTAAGTTTTATAGATTAAAGGAGACATATCAACCAAATCCAATGTGTGGACTTTGCATCCTGATTTGAACGAGCAAAATGTAAAGGATATTTCTGACATAACTGGGGGTAACTATACATAAACTGGCTATTGGATAGTATTATGGAGTTATTACTTAGTTTATTATTAATTTTGTCGGTTGTAATAATGGCATTGTAGTTATGTTCGAAGAAAAAAATCCTTATCTGTTAGACTTTAAAAATATGTCTAGATGAAGCAAATATGGCCAAATGTTAGCAATTACTAAGTGTAAAAGGAGCACATTAATTATACCAATCTCTCTACCTTTAATATATTGGAATTTTTTCACAATAAAAAGTTAAATAACATAGTAGTCATATTCTGTGTGACAGTATCCCTCCCAGTCATGCCAAAACAGCATTCCATCTTCATCCTGATCCTTTTATTTTCCCATCATTTGCACCCTCAAAGCTGTGATACAGACTGAAAAAATAGGATGTGACATACCTGTAGTAGCAATGGTTAAAGCAACAAGATTCCGTCTTAGCATAGCGTAGAGAGGGCTGTAAAAGGGAAAATCAAAAATTAATAACTCCATGGTTTTCCATTAAAATGTTAAGTGTATTTCTAATATGCTATCTTCCAACTTTCTCTATAACATATGGACAGACAGAATTTTTTCCCCGGAATATACCTTTTTTCATTATTAAAATATCAAAATGTTAATGCCCAAACCCTTGTGTTACTTTGCCCCCCATTAAAAAACTAATTAATTTACATTTTACTTAATTAATAACAGTAACCCACATGGGTAGATTTCCTTTGCAGACTATTCCTTCCTTGTACGAAGTTAAGTTCTACATTTTAATTAGGGAGTGGGTGTGAAAGGGAGTCTTACCAAAGTAAGACAAAATGAGCTCAGAAGTCATTACAAAGCTAGAGAAGGAGAACACTGGCTTCTCAATTACTAATTAGCTTTTGATTATATAAATTAATAATGAAATATCTTGTGCAGCTAGAGAAAGTCACATAACAGGTCAGAGTAGCTGTACTGCGATTTTTATGAAGCTCTTCGACCTCAAACAGCCCAGCCAATTCTACATTTCTTATCGCCTCACTCTTCCTCTCTCTGTTTACAAAATTCAAGCTCCCTACTACCTGGGCCTTTAAATATGACGTTCAATCTGCCAGAAGCACTCCTTAAACCAGCCCCCTCTACTTGCCTCATTATCCTTCAGCTCTCAGTTCCAGTATCACTCCTCAAGGAACCTCTCCTTGATCCCTAAGGCCCTAAACCCCAATCCTCAACACAACCTCATGTACCTCTTTTCTATAACACTTACCACAGTGTAATTTCACCATGTGTTGGTGTGATAATTTGATTAAGATGGGGAAGCGCACCTAGCTGTCTCACCACTCTTTAATTAAGCTTCATAAACTCAGACTGTGTTGGGTGAGCGGTTCCCTCAGTTGGTTAGAGCATGGTGCTAATAACACTAAGGTTGCCAGTTTGGGCCACAGTGAGCTGAAACCTTCTTTAAAAAAAATAAAAATAAAAAAATAAAATAAAATCAGACTGTGTTTGTTGTTCACTACTATGTTCTCAGGCCACCTGACATACATAGGCCCTTAACTATTTGTTGACTAAAGGAATAAATAGCCATTAATAACTTATGGAAATTAAGTAGTTATGTATAAGCACCCAAAAAGATAAACAAACCCTCACTCTTTTTACCTTGGGTCTTTCACCGAGAAGCTCTGACATCCTAGGAGCTCTCCCAAAAGATCTCCCCCACAATACACCATATGCTGCTCCCGCGGGTCATAAAGCTGCTTCATTGTTATGTACTGGCCTAGATAGTGCATGACCTGCATGAGAATAAAATACCTTATTATCGTTCTGGATATTAACAGAGCCTTACGTTTTATAATAGAAATGTACTGGTCTGACAATGAGAAAAAGTGGTGAACTCACCTAGTATCCCCTTAAAAATTTCCTCACCTGTCCAAATAAAGGGGTCTGTTCTATTACCAAAAGTAATAAACTTTAAATTTACCTAGGTCATAAAAATATTTCCCAAGTCCAAGGGCACATAACTACTACAGGCTTTTGATGTGTGTTCACTGAATTCTTTCTGACAAAGGAAGCACGATGGTTAATAAGCTGTCAGCACTATAAGTACACAAAACAGAATGTAAATGTTTATTAAAAATTTAGTCTATCTGGCTCTTTTCACAGTTCACAAAATGGAAGAGGGGGACACAGTGTTCATGATTCATTCAAAAGTTAAAATTTATCTAATTTTTTTCTAATGTTTTCTCCAAGAAACAGATTTTTCAAAAAATGCTTAATAATGAAGTTCACTTAATGACAGTAAGAACTTTGTTATCACAGATCACAAGACCAAAAGCAGCTATCTTTAACTTTAGGCCCCAATGTCTCAATGATTATTAGATGTTTGCACAGAAGATTTTTCCAACACTGTTCCCATTAGAGCAAGGAAGCTCCTAGGCACCCCTACATCCCAGCAACATGTCCCAGTATTAATGAAGTTCTCCTATCTAATCAAGTATCTATGGAAAAATAAGATGGGAAGAGCATCTACTGGAAGAAAAAGGAAGAAGTTTCATATTTATGTCTGTCTAACTTTCAGAAAAAATAAATCCAAGTACACAAAATAAAATCTTCTAAAACACTACTCTAAATCTGTATATACTGCTACTATTCTCATTACACCATACTGCCTCAATGCACATACTGAGAACCAGTATTTAAAAATAAAAATTTAGGGAATTCCTCTTTATGCACCAGGTAGTGTCAAGAGTCATAATGGAGACCTTATCATGTAAATTGACTCTGTCCAACTTTTTCCCCAGTGAAACATTTTCCCTGAATGATATGTACTTAATTTCTTCTTAACCCAGGCAAACTTTGCCATGCTACTGAAGGAGATGCCATAATTTATTATAACAACTTTAATGATATAAAAATCCACACTTTAATAAGTTTTTTTAATACGACTTATCAGAATTTTAGCAATATAGTACAAAACTATGCACTTAATTTAAAATGATAAAAGGAAATATGAGTATTCCAGATAATCTGAAATGCCTCGAGATGTGTTTCCTTAAGAGGTATAATGGCTCAAGAGGGCAACACTGCTGATAGGTATAGGTGTGGAGCTTTTAAGCAAAGTCAAAAAAGCTTGCTAATAAAGAGAAGGGTTTTAGATCTTTACCTTACTAAATGCAAACAGTTGTAAGAGATTAACATTTTAATACTGAGTCTTTTCTACTTAAAGAATTTAATTTGTTTTTGTTTAAAAAAATACTTTAGGGGACAAGATGGTGCAGTATGTAAATGCTGTGTTTACCTTCTCTCACAACCACATCAAAATTACAACTAATCTACAAAACAACCATTATTGAGAATCACCTAAAATCAAGCTGAGCTGAAGCCTTTCAACTAAGAACTTGCAGCAGAAGCCACCTCCAGACTATTAGGAAGGTCAGAGACGTAGAATGGGCTGGTCCCACACCCATGTGTGACCATTAAAGACCAGGAGAGCTATTTCGGCTGTGGGGGGTCCCTTCCCATCCCCTAGAAGGGCAAGAGATCCTAGCCCCACTCCAGCCCAGGATTCCAGTGCTGGGGAGAGAAGTCTCCGTAATTTCTGGCTGTGAAAACAACCAGCGGAGATTGTGACTGAGTGAGACTGAGTCCAGCTGCACTCACAGGTGCTCCTCTTAAAGGGACTGTTCGTGGACTTACCCACCAGTGGAATCACTCGCTCTGAGCTCCAGCGCTGGAGCAGCAGCTGGAAAGGAGGTCGGGACAAATGGTGGGGAATTGGCTTGGAACGGGGACTGGAGAGGTGGCTTTCTCCTGGACAGGGGAAATGGCGAAGGCCATTGTTTCTTTGTTGAGCTCTCCCCCTTCCCAGCGTGCAAACACAGGTGGCCGCCATTTCTGAGTCTCCACTGTTAGTTCACCATGCCCTGGAGATTTGAGACCTAGCCCCACCCAACTTTCAGGCACACCCAGGCTAGATCCTGCTCCGTAGGGTCAGCCCCTGTACAACTCTTCCACTGTCGTCAAGGCCAGTCCTCACAACCAGTAAGCCCAAGGGTCAGTCCCTCACTTTGATGTGCAATTATCAACCAAGGGTCAACTACAACAGGAGGGCACACACAACCCACACAAGGGACATACCTGGAGCGTGTGGCTCAGGTGACCAGAAAGACTGCACCACTGAACCCCACAGCACACCTATTACATAAAGCCACTCTACTAACACCAGAAGACATAGCAAGCCCAACCTAATACATAAAAACAAACACAGGGAGGCAGCCAAAATGGGGAGACAAAGAAACATGTCCCAAATAAAAGAACAGAACAAACCTCCAGAAAAAGAACTAAGCGAAACAAGAGAGAAGCAATCTATCAGACGAAGAGTTTCAAACACTGGTTATAAGATTGCTCGATGAGCTCAGGGAGAACTTCAACAGAGATAGGAAGCATAGAAATGGAGATGGAAACCAGAGAAAAGACCGAGTCAGAAATAAAGGATACAATAATGGAAACGAAGAATATATTACAGGGAATCAACAATAGATTAGATGAAGCAGAGGATCCAACTAGCGATGCAGAAGATAAGGTAGCAGAAAACACCCAAACAGAACAGCAAAACAGATTCTTTTTTAGAATCCAAAAAAATTGAGGAGAGTTTGAGGGGCCTCTGGCACAATATCAAGTGTACCAACATTCACATCATAGGGGTACCAGAAGGAGAAGAGAAAGTGCAAGGAATCGAAAACCTATTTGAAGAAATAATGACAGAAAACTTCCCTAACCTGGCGAAGGAAATAGACATACAAGCCCAGGAAGCACAGAAAGTCCCAAATAAGATGAACCCAAAGAGACCAACACCAAGACACATCATAATTGAAATGCCAAAGATTGAAGACAAAGAGAGAATCTTAAAAGCAGCAAGAGAAAAGCAGTTAGTTACCTAAAAGGGAGCCCCCATAAGACCGGCAGCTGATTTCTCAACAGAAACTTTGCAGGCAAGAAGGGAGTGGCAGGAAATATTCCAAGTGATGAAAAGCAACAACATACAACCAAGATTGCTCTGTTCAGCAAAGCTGTCATTTAGAATTGAAGGACCAATAAGGTGCTTCGCAGACAAGAAAAAGCTGAAGGAGTCTGTCACCACCAAACCAGCATTACAAGGAATCTTAGAGGGACTTCTTTAACGTGGAAGGGGGGTTAAGGATGTGTGAGAGGGGAAAGGATTAAGAAGTACAAGTTTGTTGTTATACAGTAGTCATGGGGAAGTAGGGTATAGCATAAGGAACATAGTCCGTCCATAATATTGTAATAACTAGGTATGGTGCCAGATAGGCACTAGATCTATCAGGGTGATAGATGGAATGGGGTTGGGGGCAGGGTGAAAAAGGTGACGTCATTAAGAAATACAAAATGATAGTTAATACAGTATGGGGAATATTATCAACACTGTTGTAAAGATCATGAAAGGTACCAGATGGGCACTCGACTTATCAAGGGGATCACATCATAAACTGTGTAGATGCCTGACCAATGCACTGAAGTAGAACAATACTGAATGTCAACTATAGCTAAATATATAGGTATCTATAGTCACGGGATGTGGAGCACAACATAGGGAAGATAGTAGATAGTATTGTAACAGCTATACAAGATGTCAGAGGGGTAGTATCTTGGGGGGTGAGTTATCACTTTATACGGGGTTTAAATGTCTAACTATTACGTTGCTTTGTGCACCTGAAACTAATTAAAAAAAATACTTTAGAAGCTAAGTTATTTAAATGCATAAGTGTTTAAAATAAATCACAGTGCTCAAGAGTATCTGACAAATTTATAATGCAAAATTACCACATTAATATCCTGCCTGGCAGCATAGCCTGTAAATCACAGACAGTGTCATTTTTTAAATCTATTGCATGTTTTGCATTTTAACTCTGAGATCAATGAATTCATTGTTAATCTTATGTTTAGTTGACAACACATTTAAAAAAAAAATCTAAAGAAACTATCAAGTTCAATGTAGCATGTGGTCTTTAAAACAGCACAAGCTGCCTCTCCAGTGCCTCAGCAGCAGAGCTTCCTTTCTCAGGGCTAGTTTCAGAGCTCCATGTTCATCAGCTTCTCTTTCTCAACTGCTCTGAAAACTGATGGCTTACCTCTGTGACAGTGAAGGTTTCACCTTGTGCACCTGCTGCCTGCAAAATCTTCAACAGTGGCACTTTTGGTCGTACCTGATATAAACATAAAATAAACCTGCTATTTACATTTCAATTAGATTGGTTTCTGAAACCCTAGGAAACGAGAACCCCTTCAACATTTTTTTAACACTGGTATTTACTAAAAACATACAATCTTCCAATGCATAAAATAACTACAGATGATCAATTATTATTTGTTACTTTCCTGGAAAATGACATTTTTAAAAGACAGCATTCATACCTACTATGATGGCTAATAATAAGAGGAAAAAGTGTTGGCGAGAACATGGAGTAATTGGAAAACTTGTGCATCACAAATTTTGTGGGAATGCAAACATTGTGGGAATGTAAAATGGTACAGCTGCAGTGGAAAACAGGTTGGTAGTTCCTCAAAAAGTTAAACGTAGAATTTCCATATGACCCAGCAGTTCCTCTCCTAGGTATATACACCCAAAAGAACTGACAGCAGAGACTCAAGTATTTATACACCAGTGTCCATAGCAGCATTATTCACAATAACCAAAAGATGGAAACAACCCAAATATCACTGATAGATGAATGGATAAACAAGATGTAGTAAATCCATGTAACGGACAGTGACTTTGTCTGCCATCTCTTGACTTTGATTGTGGAGTCTGACTTTAGCCACACAATTTCGTTTTATAATATTATATAGTCAAATTTGTCTCTCTCCTTCTTACAGCCTCCAGTTTTGTCTTAAGGCCTCCCTCACTAAAGTATCACAACTATTTTCTAAATTTTCACTTTTTACATTTAAATCTGAAATTTGTATACAAGGTATCACAACTATTTCCTAAATTTTCACTTTTTACATTTAAATCTGAAATTTGTATCCAAGGTCTGACGTCTTAATTTGTTTCCTTCCAGAGATGGCCAATTATGTCGAAACCATTCATTATATAAGCCACATTTTCCCCCATCAAATCCAAATTCCACCTTTATAATATATTGAGCTACATATTATATATTATGCAATTTTATGAAAACACAAAACAAAATTATATATTTTGATATTTCAGAGGTATAGATCTGCAACAGACACACCAAATTGATAACAGTGTTATCTAACAGGGAAGGGACTTCGGGAAAAGGGAAGAGATGGGTCAAAAGTCTGTGGATTAGAGATAAACACACTATAAAGTTTGAATCTCTTAAGAGTACATTTGCCATTTAAAATTGGTTTTTAAACAAATTAATTGGAATGGAGCGAGACAAAAAACAAACTTATATAACTTGGCCCCCAATTCCACACTAGCTACCCACACCCTAAAACACACTAGTTTTCAAAATGTTACCATTGAGCAATCAGTAACCTCCATATATTTATTTAATTAATGACCAAATTTATGAACATTGATACTGCTTACAGTATCAATATGACATTTTAAAATGTCGTATTTTATGACATTTTAAAAAACAATTCTTTCTGCTCTGCATAAAATCCTACAGTCAGTGAAGTCAGCTATTTCCCCTAATTCAATTTTTTTAAAACTTAGAGGAAAATATGAATGCCTAAAAATGATTTACCTGCTTGATTTGTCTTGGAGAGATCCTGCAAGCACTGTCAGATGTTGAACACTGGGCAGAGGTAGAAAATGACGCCATTTTGGCAGTGAAGAAATTAGTCTGTTGATGAATCTAAAAGGAAAAAAAATTACAAAATCTGGGGTGACCGGATGGTTTAGTTGCTTAGAGCTCGAGCTCTCAACAACAAGGTTGCCAGTTCAATTCCCACATGGGACGGTGGGCTGCGCCCCCTGCAACTAAGATTGAAAACTGCGACTAGACTTGGAGCTGAGCTGCGCCCTCCACAACTAGATTGAAGGACAACGACTTGGAGCTGATGGGCCCTGGAGAAACACACTGTTCCCCAATATTCCCCAATAAAAATTTAAAAAAAAGATTATTCTCAATCTTTAAAAAAAAAAAAAAATTACAAAATCTCTTCTACAGTAGAATACAGTAAAAAATTCTCTTTAGGATTTACAAAAAGCAGCCAGCAGAAGTAAAACAGACACATGCACATGTCAGAATACCTTTCACAAATGCATTAGACCCATGCTGAGGTTCTTGATGTTCTTCTGATCACTTTCTACCCTGTTTCCCTGAAAACAAGACCCAGCCAGACAATCAGCTCTAATGTGTCTTTTGGAGCAAAAATTAATATATTATATTATATTATGTTATATTATATTATATTATATTATATTATATTATATTAATTATATCCAGTCTATGTTATAGTAAAATAAGACCGGGTCTTACATTAATTTTTTTTTATCCAAAAGACGCATTACAGCTGATTGGCTGGCTAGGTCTTATTTTTGGGGAAACACGGCGTTGAGACGGTTTTTCCTGCAAGCTCCCCCTAAGAGCTCTGTCCCCCCTCCTCCTCCCTCCTTATCGGAGCTGTCTCCTGCAGGCCCTCCGGCTCAGAGCTCTGCCCCCTCCCCCTCCCACACCTTATCAGAGATGACTCCTGCAGGCACCATAGTTAGAGGCCTCCCTGTCAAAACAAAGTTGAGGGATCGCAGCTGCTAGGGACGGATCTCCCTGGCACCCCCGCCAGACTTCAGCCCCCCAACCCGGAGGTCTAAACATATAAAATAAAATGCCTGACCCCAGTGAGTGCTCAGTTCTTTGGGAAATATCCCACTGGGCCCACTAGTGTAATAAAGCTGAGTTCTCCTTGCCCTCTGGGTGCCGTTTGTGTCTCTTGGTCCTCACCGTTTTTCCACAACAACGGTAGTTCAGATCCTGGCAAAAATCTAACGAGCTTAATCAAGACTACAAACAAGCCTATGCAATCTGCTGGCTTAACTTCTGGAATATGAAAGTTTTTAGTTTCAAAGATGAGACTGAGGGGGACTAAGGTTTTGCCACCCCAAAATGTGCCTTTTGGGATATTGATTTTAAGCTGGTTATTAAGAAACAAGACTCAGAAAAGAACCTTGGACACACACACACCCCTTTTATCTGCCTAAAAGAATTCGGACAGAAAAACCTGCTTAAAGGAAGGGAACATCAGCATCGTAATATAAACTGAATGTGGCCGAGAGCAAGAAATCTAGCAAAGCCTGTTTCCCTCAGTCCCATTGTTTTTGGGTTGGCCCAGCAAGAACTTACTATGTTTGCTCTTTCTCTACACGTAAGAGGGGAGGAACAAGGTGAAATGGGGGCAGTTCTATGATAGCGGTATACTCTGTGAGGAAGAAGCAGTTCCTACTTTTGACTGGTTACAGGCAACAGCCCAAAGCTCAAGCACATGCAGGATTCCGTGGTGTCTAGAGGCCAGCTAACTAACGACACTTCGATTCAAAGCTCCAAGACCCATTCAGGAATGTGAGCAGTCCTCGTTACCTGGCCCGCAGTTAGTAACTGGTTAATTATTCCTGCCTTTTTCTCTAGCAGCTGTAATTTAATTTAAAACATCTCAGAATGTCTCTCTTGTCGACAGCAATTACATACCTACAAAACGGGCTAAGCCCCCTAAGGGGGACATGTATGATCAAGACAAAGCATGAACTGAAACAGAGTAAGGTTTAATTAAAAATTCTCACCTTCTACTTTTACTCCTTTAAAAATAAAAGTTATAGAACAGGAAAATAAATGTTTAAATAAACTTGCTTTAGTTTACTTCAGGCTTTTTCTAGTAAAAAGATGACAAAACAATCAGTGAAATTTATGAACAAGCCACACCAGGGGAAGGGTGAAGGGAACGTAGAAAAACCAACAGATAGTCTGGCTAAAACAAGATTCCTCACTCTTCTGAGAAGACTTTATTACAAAGTATAAATTCCTCCCTCCTATTAGCTTCCCTTCCTACAACATGGGAAATCTAATAGGATAGGAGCATAACTTACAATTATAAAGCAGCTAGCTTTTAATTGGCATTTCAAACCTTACAAACTGGGCGCTAAATAAAAAAATACCTTTCCTCCCACCTTCTGAATTCTTCTAGCTTGGGTTAATAATCGAACTAAGAGACAGATTAACAGGAAAAAAGATCAAATGTTTAATGCATGAGCACGAGGAATTCACATAAGCATGAAAATTCAAGACAGTGAGGCAAAACTGGGTATACCAGAGGTGCCAAAAAAACGTATACAAGCGGACACTTTGGTCAACGTTGCTCAAACAGTAGTTCCCCATAATCAGAAGTGTCTGGATGCTGATGGTAACCACTTGAGCACCTCTTGTAATTGCGGAAGTCAAACGTGACTTGTATTCATCTTTTGTTATCGGTATATACTGAGTATCACAATTTTAATACAGTTTTCCTTTCTTAAAATGTGTATACATTTTTGGGCACCCTCTGTATATGACATTTTGGACAAAGGAGAAAAGGGGGGGGGATGAGATCTTAGATTTCAAAAGTGAGAATGTACAGGTAATTGAGGAAGAGAGAAACATACAGGGCAGGTAAATTTTTGCTAAGCAACCCAGAAGCCATGGTTGGTGTTGGGGGGAGATTTAGTAAATCGGCCCCTACTTGACACCCTCCCATCTACCACACTCAACTCGGATAAGGCTAAGGTATGTTAAAATTTCTTACCTGGAGCAGGTTTTTCCATTTGCTCTTTGGGGGTGGGGTTGGGGGGAACACAGAACCAAAGGTTCTTTCTGAGTCTTGTTTCTTAATGACCAGTTTAAAATCAATATCCCAAAAGGCAGCTTTCCGTTGGCAAAACTTTGGTCCCGGCAAAACCAATCCTGATCTCCCCAAACCTGCTAGTCCTAGTCGTCCCCATTTCAGTAAAAGGAAACTCCATCCTTCACGTTGCTCAGGTCAATGACCTTGAAGCCATCCTTAATTCCCTTTTCTCTCACACTCTGCATTCAGTCCATAAATAAATTCTGAAGCTGTAGGTTCAAAAGATTTCCAAACTCTAAGCACTTCTCCCTGCTTGCATCACCCCTGCGCCACTCCAAGCCACCGTCTCCTAACTGCATGAGCCTTCTAAGTTATCTTGCTCCCACCCTTGCCCCTCTAGCTCCTAACCTCCTTTTGTCTTTGCCCAAATATCAGTTTATCGATGAGGCCTTCCCTTCAATGACCACGTTTTAAAACTACAACTCCCAAGCCCCCATGGGGCTTCTTCCCTGTTTTAGTTTTCTTCACTGTCCTTGTAACCAACACATTATACATTAATCACGTAAAACATAAGCTGCAAGTGGGGAGGGAGTCATATTTATTTGTTCATTAATATATCCCCAATGCCTAAACGAACAATTATATACATGGTAACAGCATCTTGCTGGATACAAATACTGACAGTGTGGGTCAGCTCCAAAAACGGTTCCCAGTGAACAGCTCCCAACTGGCTCTGTGACATAAGTTACTTAATAGGATGCAGCTGTTCAACAAAAAATGTTAACTTCCAAGGAGGAAAGTCTTTTTTAAAAGAAAGGATTTTTAGGCCATTGTAAGCAAGAAAGACAGGGTCCTGGAGCATAAAGCGTGAACTACCAGCAACATGGCTGGGTGAAAAGACGACATGGCCACCATCCTGGAGTTCTTGAATGTTTTTATACATCAAGCAGGAGGGAGAGAGAAGCCATTCTGAAAGAATTTACATTAGCTATTGGCAAAGTGGGTAGAAGACACTCAAGTGAGGCCAGCTCTGGGGCCCAGGCTGGGACAGGCGCAGAGTCAGCAAGGAAGACGTGTCTGGCCCAGGGGATTAGCTGTGGGCAGCAGATGGGAAAGCTCATGTGTAAAGAAGCAGTGCAGGTGCCTGGGGTTCTGTGGGGCCTGACTATTCTCTCTTTTGGATAATCGGGAAATAGCCACCTGGAAATAATCCTAAATTCCAACAGATATACAGGAATGTGAGCAGTCTTTTTTCAGAGCTGGTCCACAACTATTAAGAGGCTAACTGTCCTCTACCTTTCTCATTCTCCAGTCACTGTAATTTAATTTAGAACATGTCAATTTGTTTTGTCTTGTCACAGCAGAATAATAATGTTTCAATTCCAGGCCTGGCAGCTTCGTTTTTGTGTTTTTGGAGGCCCCGAAATCTGGCTACTCTACTAGAGACCAGCTGAGGCCCAGCCTTCCAGCCGTACTCTCCAAAACACACATTTTGGGACATTTCTGCCCCAGCTGACACCTTTCTACAGCCAAATGACAGACCACAAGTGAAAGCACCAGAAGAACCATGCAACTTAGCCCACAGAATGAAAAGAATAAAAAGGCTGTTGTTTTAACTCAATAACTTGTTGGGTGGTTTATTACTACATAGCATTAGACAAGCAAAACACATGTCACAGACTTAAAGAGGTCTTACTCTGTCCCAGGCACACATATTAACCCATTTAAAATTTAAATAATCCCATGATGTAGGCAATATTATCTTTATCTTACAGATGAGGAAAGAGAAGCATAGGAACGTTACCTGCCCAAGACCACATAATAAATTGCTGGATAAAGATTTCAAACTCAGAAGAGCTCTTAAGTCCTGACTTCGCAATTATTTTTTTCCCATTAGACCTCAAGTGCACAAAATTAGACGAATCACAATCCTTTCCTTCAAGACATACTGTTGTTCATCCATACCTGGCCCACTGTCACTTGAGTCTTTTTAATAATGCAATAAGCAGCCACAAACTAGGACTCTGACAATCTATATCTAACCATATCCCCAACCCTAGTCCCCTGCCTCCCAACAATCATCTGGAATTCTGTTTTGATTTTCTTCACTTCCTTTTTATGCATTTTAACGCATAAAAATGGAATCCTAAGAACTACATATGTATATTTTAGTTGCTTTCAACTTAAAAAAAAGACAGGTATGTTATATGTAATTTTAGGGATTTTTGGTTTCCTAAAATAATTTTCACTTCAGTTCTTTTTTAAAAAGAATTTATTGCGGTAAACTATATATAACGTAAAATTTACCATTTTTACGTGTACAATTCAGTAACATTAAGTACATTCACAATGCTGTACACCAGCACCACTATCCATCTCCAGAACTTTTTCATTACCCCAAAATGAAACTCTGTACCCATTAAATAACTCCCCAATACCCCCTCTCCCCAGGCCCTGGTAATCATTATCCTATTTTCTGTCTATGAATATGCCTATTCTAGGTACCTTATGTAAGTGAAATCATACAATATTTGCCCTTCTGTGCCTGGTTTATTTTACTTAGCATGTTTTCAAGGTTCATCCATGTCATAACATCCTTTATTTTTTCATTTATTTTGACTGCTGTATAATATTCCAGTGTAATTTGAGTGCTGGACATTTGAGTTGTTTCTACGGTAGGTTTTCACTACAGTCATGTGACACATAAGGTCATTTTGGTCAACAATGGACCACATATACAGTGGTGGCCCCATACGATTATGATGGAGCGATTTTTTTTTTTTTTGGCCTAGTGACATCATGGCCTCAGTAGTCACAGCACGACCCATTACTCACGGCTTTCACCATGGTCTACTTCATCAAAATGTATGCCTGCGAAATTCTATGTTCATTAAGTTAAGCTTGTTGGGTTTTTTTTACAAGCTTATCTATCTGCTAATTTGTCATCTTGACCTACAAATAACTGAGCTGAAATCTACCACTATGGTGATTTGTCCATTTATCTCAATGTAGTTCTACCAATCTGCTTCATCTATTTAAAATGATTTTTAATCAGAGGCATACATGCTTTAAACTACTATATCTTCTTGGTAAACTGTCATTATACAGTGACTCTTTCCATCTCAATTAAGACATTCTTTCTTCAAGTATATCTTATATTAGTAAAGTCATGCCAGTTTTCTTTCATAGCATTTTGAAGCATGTTTTTTCCCAATTTTTTACTTTCAATTTTTGTGTGCCCTTAAACTTTTGATGTGCCTCTTATTACTTTTGACTGCAAGGCAGAGGAGGAATGAGAGGGAATAAAGACAGACATGGAAGGATTTTCAAATGGTAGAATACTGGGGAAATGAGAGGGAAGAACATCATGAACAAAGGCATTGTTCAAGGACGTGTGTCAGAGAATGAATCCAAAGCAAGACATATCCCTTTTCCACTTGGAATCTCTTTTGAGTACAGCAGGATTAGATAATGTCAGTCACTCCTGAAAAGAGAAAAATGAGGCTTAACAAAGTCCTTTGTCACTATACTATGCTGCCAGTTTGGTATAGTGGACCCTTGAACATGGGTTTGAGTGCACTGGTCCACTCCACTTGTACATGTATTTTGTTTTCAATAAATAACTGTAAATGTATTTTTCTTATGATTTTCTTAGAAACATTTTCTCTAGCTTACTTTATTGTAAGAATACAGTATGCAATACATATAATATACAAACCATGTGTTCAACTGTTCATGTTATCAGTAATGTTTCCTGTACCTATTACTGGTAAGGTTTTGGGGAAGTCAAAGTTATCCACGAATTTTCAATTGGGGTGGTGGTGGTGGGGTGTCGGGACCCCTAACCCCCACATTGTTCAAGGGTCAACTGTAGTTATTTTCTGTTGCTCAAACCAGAAAGTTAGGAGTCATTTTAATCTCTCCCGCCTCCACCACTATCACATCATCAAACCTTACAGATTTTAACTCCTAAATAAATCTTGCAAAACCACTCCTTCCTTCCTCCTCTTTATCTTCATGACTATGTCCCCAAACAAAAAAGTGTCATTTCTTTCCTGCATCACTGCAATAGATTGGTCTCTCTAACCCCATTTCAATTCAAACTCCAAATTATAGCCAGGATTAAAATACAAAAACAGAAACAAACAAAAAAACCAATCCTACAGTGCCAGGCCCTGCTCCATAGCTCACTTCTGCTCTACAAACATAACCACAGGGAAAGCCATACGCGCTGCACACCAGCCACATTGATCTTTTGGTTTCTCAAACAGGGCCTTTGCTTCCTGCTTCAGGGCCTTTGCACACACTGTTCCTTCATTTGAGCACTCTGAGTTCTGTACAAGACTGACTCATCCTAAACCTTCCAGTCTCGGGTTAAATGTCACCTCCTCAACAAATCATTAATAGATGCTAAAAACATTGAAGTGAAATAGTGGGGGAGGGAGGACTTTAAATCACATGGAGGAAACTTACACACTTAACCCACTGACCAAACTTATCTCTAAAAGAGGGTCATTCACACATTACGTAATAAGCACCCAGTACCTCCTATGAAGTATTCTTGGCCCAAAAAATTCAAATTCAATCAAGCTTCTTGATCTAAATGCTAACTACCTGTTTGTAGGACAAATTGAGAGTAGAGAAATAAGTACACAATATAAAACCAGGCAATCAGCCAAATACAGAATGTAAGAAATTCTATAGGACCTCCAGTGGAGGGTATGGTTGTAGGGAGACCTAACACAATGTGTGGACCTTGTTGAAGTCCTGATTCAAACAAGCCATCTGTAGAATGTCTTTTCTTCCCCGAAATAACCAGGAAACTATGAATTATATACTAGGTATGAGATACCCACTGTTGATTGTAGAAAGGCACTGTGGTTAATTTTTTATTAAATCCTGACTTCGTAAGAATTAACATCCTGATATACAAAATGATGTATGTGTGATATGCTTTAAAAGATTTCATTAAAAGGTGGAAAAAGTAGAAAAAAATAGTACTGAATTAAAACAATAGGTTTTAATTACCTTATTGAATAGTACACACCAAATGTGGGGACAGGGGAGATCACAAAAATTCTGTTTATCTATTGTTATCTTGAAAAAACTAACACTCTTGGAAAATAGTCGTTATAGTAAAAGACTCAGTATCACTAACTTGTACTGCTTTGGCTCTCTGGGGATGTGTTTCTTTCCATTCAATAAGAAACCCTAAGGATGAATATAAACAGCTGAAAAGACTATGCCTTTTAAGTGAATGAGGGAAGAAAGTCCTTTTCACAGTTTTCTTTGCTTGCTTTCAAAAGGACTCTCCCTCAAGAGATGTGTATACTGAAAGATAATACAGCAGAACTAGGAATACCCCAGGGCAGGCCAAATACCCTGTGTTTCTGAGGGTTTTAACAGTGAAGGACTATCCTCCATGGACCTGTAGAGCTAACGCAGCAGGCTCTCCCATTTCCAAAACCTTAAGAGCCTCACTGGGATGTGCCCATAAGCTTTCATGAAGTCTGCAATGTCCTCTCCATTCCATCTCGGTACCCTACTCCAAGTCTCCATTTTCACCACTCACCACCCACCCTGATGCATGAAACTCAATTTCTTACATTTTTACCACTCACCTGTTTTGTTGAATTTTGAGTATTTATTACCTTTGTTTTTAATATAATTTATTTCATAATAAGTTTATGTAATTTTCTTTCACTACCTCTGTTTTTAGTAGAGATTTTTCAACCTACAAGTTGTACCCTACTGGGTCTTAACCCCTCCCCTCCATTAAAGAAGTTGAATAGAAAATAAAAGTGAACAAAGGTAAACATGTTATTGAAAATAGCCGAGACTTATCACAGTTAAGCACTTTTGTGTCAGCACTCTTTAAAGCACTTTATACGAGGTCTAACTTTGCGAACTTGCCACCGTGCGCTCACATTGGCAGCACCCTAAAACAGTTCAGTAAGGTTTCATAACCTTGGTACAACAGTGTCTCACAGCTGTGTTCGTGTTGATGTGTGGTGGTGTCTTGCTGTGTGGCGTTCATTATTGTTGTTGCATGTTTTGTGTGCCATCGCAAAAATGTCTGAACTTCAATTAGAGCAACGAACAAACATTAAATTCCTCGTTAAACTTGGCAAGAGTGGAAGTAAAATCAGGGACCTGTTAGTCCAAGTTTATGGGGATAATTCGATGAAGAAAATGGCAGTGTACAAATGGATTCAACATTTTTCTGAGGTGCAGGAACACGTCACTGATGAAGAGAGGTCAGGGCACCAGTAATGAGCAGAACTGGAAAAAACATTGCAAAAATTTGTCGAATTGTGCATCAAAATCGTTGGCTGACTGTGAGAATAGCAGACCAACTAAACATCAGTAGAGAAACAGGAAAATCGTAACTGAAAATCTTGGCATGAAAAAGGTGTGCAAAAATGGTCCCGGGCTGGCTGGTTAGCTCCGTTGGTGAGAGCGTGGTGCTAATAACACCAAGGTTACCAGTTCGATCCCCGCATGGGCCACTGTGATCTGCGACAAAAAAAAAAAAAAAGGGTCCCGAAGGAACTCACCGATGAACAAAAGCAAAGGAGAGTCAAAGTCGAAGTTTGCCAAGACCTTTTGGAGAAGCAAGAGGATGTTTGGGGCCGTGTTATCAGTGGTGATAAAACATGGGTATACCAACATGACCCTGAAACAAAGCGTCAAAGTGCACAATGGAAGTCAGCCAATTCTCCATGACCAAAAAGTTCCATCAGTCCAAATCAAGAGTCAAAATGATGTTGCTAAACTTCTTTGATATCAGGGGGAATATTCGTTTTGAATTTGTACCAAACGGACAGTTAACCAAGTTTGCTATTTGGAAGTACTGAAAAGGCTGCGGGAAAAAGTTAGAAGAAACAACCTGAACTTTTTGCCAACAATTCATGGCTCTTGCATCATGACTACACCAACCAGCTCATGTGGCACTGTCTGTGAGGGAGTTTTTAGCCCGTAAACAAATAACTGTATTGGAACAGCCTCCCTACTCACCTGATCTGGCCCCCAATGACTTCTTTCTTTACCCGAAGATAAAGGAAATATTGAAAGGAAGACATCTGAATGACATTCAGGACATCAAGGGTAATATGGTGATAGCTCTGATGGCCATTCCAGAAAAAGAGTTCCAAAATTGCTTTGAAGGGTGGACTAGGCACTGGCGTCGGTGCATAGCTTCCCAAGGGGAGTACTTTGAAGGTGACCGTAGTGATATTCAGCAATAGGTATGTAGCACTTTTTCTAGGATGAGTTCGCGATTTTAATTGTCAGACAATAACTCATCTAATCCTTACAGAGATCCTACGAGGTAGATATATTATTGTCCTCATTTTCAGAAGAGGGACTTAAGGCAAAGAGGAAGATAAGTTGCCCAAAATCATGGTCTGCAAAGACAGAGCACTTAACCACTACCCTTCCTATGTATACTGAATCATAATACAAAATTTATTTTTACAGGAAGACACGGTTATAAAAGTTTGAAAGCCACTGCCTTAGCACCTATCCTTTCTCTTCTTCTATGCGCTATTTTCTGTTCTCAAAAATTCTTACTCATTGTTCTAGGTCAAAAGTCACTTCCTTGTCAAGGCTTTTCTGATTCTGCAAGAGAGGCTGATGACACCAGAGCACATCTATTAAAACACCACATTACATTTATGTTTTTATGTGTCCCCTAGTAGATTGAAATAAAAAAACAAAAACAGTCCTCCTCATTTCTCAATGATGATGAGTGGTTCTTACCCTACACTTAGTCCAAGAGATTCCTACATCTCATCTTCAAACTTTTACCCCGGAAGACAACTGTGATTTTAAGACTAATTAAAGGGGCCGGCCCGGTGGTTCAGGCGGATAGAGCTCCATGCTCCTAACTCCGAAGGCTGCCGGTTCGATTCCCACATGGGCCAGTGGGCTCTCAACCACAAGGCTGCCAGTTTAATTCCTCGAGTCCTGCAAGGGATGGTGGGCAGCGCCCCCTGCAACTAAAATTGAACATGGCACCTTGAGCTGAGCTCCCGGAGGGTTCAGTTGGTTGGAGCTCGTCCTTTCAACCACAAGGTTGCCGGTTCGACTCCCACAAGGGATGGTGGGCTGTGCCCCCTGCAACTAGAAAACAGCAACTGGACCTGGAGCTGAGCTGCGCCTTCCACAACTAAGATTGAAAGGACAACAACTTGACTTGGAAAAAAGTTCTGAAAGTACACACTGTTCCCCAATAAAGTCCTGTTCCCCTTCCCCAATAAATAAAAAAAAAAAGAAAGAAATGACTTTAAAAAAAAAAAAAAAAGACTAATTAAAAACTTCTTGTCAGAAGTTAGCAAAATTAATCATTTTTATGAATACTTTAGAGCGCTAAGGACCTCTATGAAACACTACTGTCTGATTCTTTCAACCAGCTACACGAGAGTGTTAAAGAAAAAAACCACAGGCCCAAAATGGAATCACTCGTGCTAAAAGCCCACGATACCAAACCTATCTGACCAAATTGCAGTTTCAACCTCTCCCAGAAATGTAATCTTAATCAACCATTCTGGACTTTTCCAGTCAAACTATTAAGTAGTCAATATGGGTACTCTCCACCCTCATAGAAAGAGGCAATCTGTATGATAAAAATCCTTCTGAATCTACATGATAAAAACCCTTTAAAAAAGGCGTCCTGGGGGGGAAAAAAAAAAAAGGTGTCCTGGGGCAGCCGGATGGCTCAGTTGGTTAGAGCGTGAGCTCTTAACAACAAGGTTACCAGTTCAATTCCCACATGGACCAGTGAGAGGCAACGGCTTGAGCTTGGAGCTGAGCCGTTGGTGGGCAACCCGTTGGCTCGATGGTTAGAGCACAGTGCTCATAAGACCAAGGTTGCAAGTTCGAGTCCCACGTGGGCCAGTGAGCTGAGTCCTCCATAACTAGATTGAAAACAATGACTTGACCTGGAACTGAGCTGCGCCCTCCACAACTAGATTGAAAACAACAACTTGACATGGAGCTAATGGGTCCTGGAAAAACATACTGTCCCTCAATATTCCCCAATAAATATTAAAAAAAGAAAGAAAGAAAGAAATGAGCTGGAGCATCACCCAGCGCCTTCAAGGAGGACACACCCAAGGGGACTGGGCAGGTACCAGAGTCCTGCTGAGGCAGATCTGCTCTGTAGGGTCAGCCCCTGCACCACAATGCTTCCACTGTAGTCAAGACCAGTCCTCACAACCAATGAGCCGGAGGGTCAATACCTCCCATTAATGTGCAAACAGCAACGAAGGCTGAACTACAATAGGGCACACAGAACCCACAAAAGGGATACACCTGGAGTGTGTGGCTCAGGTGACCAGAAACACTGCACCACCGAACCCCACAGCACACGTACTACATAAGGCCACTCTACTAAGACAGGGAGACATAGCAGCCCTACCTAATACATAGAAACAAACACAGGGTGGCGGCCAAAATGGGGAGACAAAGAAACATGTCCCAAATAAAAAAAAAAAAAAAAACAGAACAAAGCTCCAAAACAGAACTAAACAATATGGAGACAAGCAATCTACCAGACGCAGAGTTCCAAACACTGGTCATAAGGATGCTCAATGATCTCAGGGAGAACTTCAAAACAGAGACAGAAAATATAAAAAAGAACCAGTCAGAAATAAAGAATACAATAATGGAATGAAGAACACATTACAGGGCATTAATCGAGTAAATGAAGCAGAGGATCAAATCAGTGATTTAGAAGGTAGCAGAAAACACCCAATGAGAATAGCAAAAAGAAAAAGAATCCTAAAAAATGAGGAGAGTTTAAGGGGCCTCCAAGACGATATCAAGTGTACCAACATTCGCATTATAGGGGTACCAGAAGGAGAAGAGAGAGAGCAAGGAATCGAAAATCTATTTGAAGAAATAATGACAGAAAACTTCCCTAACCTGGCAAAGAAAATAGATATAAAAGGCCAGGAAGCACAGAGTGCCAAACAAGATGAACCCAAAGAGACCCACACCAAGACACATCATAATTAAAATGCCGAATGTTAAAGACAAAGAGAGAATCTCAAAAGCAGCAAGAGAAAAGCAGTTAGTGACCTACAAGGGAGATCCCATAAGACTGATTTCTCAACAGGAACTTTGCAGGCCAGAAAGAATTGGCAGAAAATATTCCAAGGAATAAAAAGCAAGGAACTACAACCAAGATTACTCTACCCAGCAAAACTATCATTTAGAATAAAAGGACAGATAAAGAGCTTCCCAGACAAGAAAAAGCTAAAGGAGTTCATCACCACCAAACCAGTATTACAAGGAATCTTAGAGGGACATTTTTAAGATGAAAAAAATAAAAATAAAAAATATGAATAAAATGGCAATAACTACATACCTATCAACAATTACTTTCAATGTAAATGGAATAAATGCTCCAATCAAAAGATATGAGAGGGAGGAGGAGGATAGAAGAGGGTAAAGGGGGGCAAATATACGGTGATGGAAGGAGAACTGACTGAGTGGTGAACACACAATGTGATATATAGATAATGTATTACAGAATTGTACATAGATAATGTATTACAGAATTGTACGCTTGAAACCTATGTAATTTTACTAACCATTGTCACCCCAATAGATTTTAATAATAAAAGAAAATAGGAGAGCTGAATGTATGTGCTGCTTACAAGAGACTTACTTCGGATTGAAAGACACACACAGACTGAAAGTAAAGGAATGGAAAAAGATATTTCATGAAAATGGAAACAAACAAACAACTAAAAACTGAAGTAGCAATACTTAAACCAGACAAAATAGACTTCAAGTCAAAGACTGTAACAAGAGACAAAGAAGGACCTAGTAATCCCATTTCTGGGTATTTATCTGAAGAAACCCAAAATGCTACTCTGAAGGAACATGCTCATCCAATATTTTCATTGCAGCATTATTTACAATAGCCAAGATATGAAGGCAGCCTGGGTGGCCCTGAATGGATGAATGGATAAAGAAGAGGTGGTGCATATATACAATAGAATATTACCGAGCAGTAAAAAAGAACAAAATCTTGCCATCTGTGACAACATGAATGCACTTAGAGAGCATTGTGCTGAGTGTAGTAAGTCAGACAGTGAAAGACAAGCGTCATATGATTTCACTTATAAGTGGAATCTAAAGAATAAACAAACAAAACAGAAACAAACTCATAGATACAGAGAACATTTTGAAGGTTGCCAGAAGGGAGGAGGGTTGGGAGTAGGTGGAAAGTGGAAGGGATCAAAGAGTACAAATTGGTTGTTACACAGTAGTCATGCGGATATAGGATATAAGAAATACAGTCAATAATATTGTAGTAACTATGTGTGGTGTCAGACGGGTACTAGATCTATCATGGTGATAGGTGGGAGGGGAGTTGGGGACAGAGTGAAAAAAGTGAAGGGATTAAGATTTACAAATTGGTAGTTACAGAATAGTCATGGGAATGTAAAGTATAGGGAATATAATCAATAATTTAGTAATAACTGTTGATAGTGTCAGGTGGGTACTAGTCAGGGGGATCACTAAATTATATGTCTAACCACTTTGCTGTACACCTGAAACTAATATAATATTGAATGGAACTCTAATTGAAAAATTAAAAAGCGGGGAGGATAAAGAAGAATAAGAGGTTCAAAGTTTCAGATATAAAACAACTAAGTCTTGGGGATGTAATATACAGCAAAGGAAATATAGTCAATAATATTGTAATAGCGTGGTACAGTGCCAGGTGGTTTGCTGGACTTATCATGGTGATCACTTCTTTAGCACAGGAAATATAACCAATAATATGGCAATAACTCTGTATAGGGCCAGGTGAATTCTGTTGAATAACTATGATACACACCTGAAAACTAATATAATATTGTATATTAGCTCTATCTTAATAAAAATCTTTTAAAAAAATTTATTTTTCCTTTTGAAAAAAGAAACTACTGTTCAGACGTTTTAGTTCTTACCAGGTCTGCTATGCATCTACAAAGATGGAAGTGTGTGCAAGTGTATACGCCAGCAGTTTACAAAACAAACAACATGCCAAGAAACAAACTAAAAATCCATCAGTGGTGAATTGGTTAAAGAAACTGTTGTACAACCCTATAATACAACACTACTCAAGTCTTTAAAAGGAAGTATTTTATGTATACTTTATGGAAAGCTGTCCCTGATATTATTTGAAAAACTCAAAGGTACAGAGCAATGCTAAACTATCCCAACTGCTGTTTACATGTGAGTATGTGTAGAAAAGTCAGGAATGATATAACATCCAGCAGTTAACAGCAGCCAGCCTGAGGAGGAAACGGGTTAGGGATGATGGATTGACTTCACTCACCTATACTGTGTGCCTTTTTTAACCAGGCACTCACTACTTTAGTTTTATTTTTTAAGACTATTAAAAGTTGTGATCCTGACCAGTACTGACGAAGGGAAAACGCAGGAGCATTTTCTCCAGGAGTCGCTTTAAAGGTGCTTTTCAAACTTCAGAGCGTACAGGACTCACCAGGGAGGTGAGCTAAAACACATGCTCCCGAGCCCCGTCTCTCGATACTCTGTTTGGGGAGGCCTGGTTGTAGCCCCCAAATTAGCATTCTTCCAACAATCAGTCCTGTACCTGCGACGGGTGATACTCAGCCCTGAAAGGTATTATCTTAAAATCTTGAGACACCTCCCTGTCAGCCGCCCCGCCTCCCTCTCTCCCTCCCACCTCTTTCCTCCGAAGTGTCAGTATTTCTCAAATTCTGCGTCCAGTTAAATATGGTCAATCATTTCGATTTGAGGTCTGTAACCTGTTGGCCAACCCGCATCACATCATTCCATCTCCATTTTTACCTTCCGCAGCCGCGGGTCATACTCTCACAACCCTTCACCCGCCAGCCCTTCTTCCGCCCGGCGCGGCCGTCCCAAGGTCGCCACCCAGGCTGCAAGCTCCTCCCGCCGCTCTGCCCGCTCCGGGCCGCGGAACCGGCCGCGCAGCCGCCGGCTCCCCGCTTCCCGCCCCCGCCTCCTGGCGCCTCGCCAACGAAGCCAAAAAGCCACAACTTACTGCCGCTCCACAAGGGGCTCCCACCCTGAACGCGGGGGAACGAGGACGTCAGTTACAGGGCCTCAGGCCGCAGCAGCAATTTGAAACCGCGAGCAACGAGGGAGCAACTTCCGGCCTCCCCAAGCTCTCTCACTAGAACTTCCGGTGAGGCCTCCGGGAACCATAGATGGTCAACTGTTGGCGGGCTAGAGAGCTAGAGAGGATGAGCGCTCCGTACCATAGAGTAGACTTCCTAGTCCGGGCCAGAGAGTCGCGCGGCCTGGATGACGAAGAGCTGTGAGGTTTCAAGAGCGAACATTTCAGGAATTTCAGGAACGGGTGGGGTCTTGTGATATTTGAAGATGTGAGCCAGGAGATCAAAAAGCTGGGAGCGGACAAACCTAAGAGCATCGTCAGAGGCAGCCTTCAGCTCGTCAGAAAAAAGCCCCTCCCGCTGTTTCTCAGCGTTAACTTACTCGTTCTTACTCCCCAGAGGAGGCCGAAGAAGGGAAACAGCAGCCTAATGTCGCTAATTGGGGGAGATTAGACCAGAATCACTAGCAGATATGTGGTAAATGCTAAAAGAGGTGCAAAGACCACTGAGATGGAGCTTATTTGGATCACAACCAGGTCATCTCTAATCCTACCCGTGTAAAAGGCCAGTCTCAGATGGCATTGCCTCCCCCAAATACCTCATTTTATTTCAGGATGATTCTAAATGTCAGACGATTTTCTGAGCTGAAATGTGTTATTTTGCAATTTCTATTGGTTTCAGTTCTGCACCTGGAAGAGGAATAAGGCTTCATCCTTCCCAATATGAATACTATTATTCAGTTATTTGAAGACAGTTACCAAGTCCCATCTCTAACTCTCTCCTTTGTTTTTCTGCAGACTAAAAATTCCATCAGAGTCTTTAACTACAGTTAACCCATGAACTACACTACAGGGTTAGGGGCCCTGACCCCATGCAGTCAAAAATCTGCTTATAACTTTTGATTCCCAAAAAAACTTAACTACTGTTAAGTGACAAAATTCAACCAAGTAAATACAAAGATCTAATTGGCTTTGTTAAGTGATTCATGAATTGGGCCGCATCCCATCTAGTAACTAGAAAGGTGCTCTGAGGGTTTGTACAAAAATGGAAGATTTTTATAGGAAGAAAGGTGGAGCAAGGGAACTAGTAACAAACACAAGAAAGGACTATTTGGGGGCCAGGACACCTTTCCCCCACACCCTGCCCCCAGGAAGATTTTACCCTGCAGATTGTGTTGGCTGGAGGAATGAGTCACACGGGAGCTGCGGGAGGTCAGGCTAGAAAAGACCATAACCTCCTCAAGCAAAGAGGAGTATGGAGTTTTATAGGCGGGGTAAAGGAGGCCGTTCCCCCAGGGCATGACCGAGCCCTCCAGCTCCACACCCTGGCCCCAGGTCGCAGTTGGACAGCCCAGGCCTGCTGATCACAGGTACTTAGGAGATAAAGCAAGACAGGATCAAGACAAGATGGCTTTCAAGACGAGGTTTCTGCTCCTGGCCTAAATATGGCTTAACAGATTGCTTCCTCTTTCTATGGTGGGATGGAAGGGCCCCTGTGACAGATTACCTTCCTTCTGCTCGACCAGAAAACTCCAAACTGGTTGATTAAGATTGTATGTCTGGAGAAAAAAAAAGGATTATATGTTTGGGAGAGGTTGAAACTGCACTTAGATCAGGCATTAAATCTAGGTTTGGTATTGTTACGGGAGTCTCGATTCTTCTTGCTGATGCAGTGAAGAATCAAAGTTCAGCAAGCTGATTAGTGTACAAGCAGAGTTTAGTAGAGATAAATTCTTAGGGAAGAGAACAGGCCTAGCCAAGGTGAGAGAGGGCGAGAGAGGGAGGGGAAGAGAGAGAGAGACACATAGAGAACAGGTGTAGCTGAGGTGGAAAAGAGAGAGAGACAGAGAGAGAGAGCCCTTGTCCCAAGGACTTAAGATTTGCTGCATGGGGTGAGGGAGGGAGTTACATATTGATTTGGTGGGGAAAGTGGTGCCTTCCACAGGAAGGCATGACCTCCTCAGATGGGTGGAGGTCTGTTGATTAAGATCCTTATCTTGCTCCAGACCACCTCTGGTCATCTGTTGTCATAAAAACAGATAGTTGCTTGAGGCAGTTAATCCAAGCTATTAGGTTGATGCAAAAGTAATTGCAGTTTTTGCAGTTATTTTTAACCTTTTAAACCGCAATTACTTTTGCACCAACCTAATAGCTATGAGCTTTTTCTGCAGGCACTGTGGGCCCCCTTCCACCCTCCTCCTTCTACGTTTTCTAACTTCTACCTAACAATATCATGGACTTTCAGTACAAATTATGCCATTTGGGGCCTGTGTTTTTTTCTTTAGCACTGCTAATAGCCTACTGTTGTCTGGAGGCCTTACTGATAAGAGTTGATAAACACATATTTTGTATGTTATATGCATTATATACTGTATTTTCACAATAAATTAAGCTAGAGAAGAGAAAATGTTAAGACAATCATAAGGAAGAGAAAATACATTTATAGTATTTATTGAAAAATTAATTAATTAATTAAATATCATATCTAGGGCCCGCCCGGTGGCTCAGGTGGTTGGATTTGACATGGCTTCAAAGCCCCCTTGCCACCCTAGTAGACATCTTCTGAACCTGTTCATCCTGCTTGAAATGTGGCTCCCAGAACTAGATACAGACCTGTGCAAAATATAATGGGGTAATGGCCTCCCCTAATTTGCACATTGCACCTGACTCTATTTCTGGCATAACCTAGGAGCTCTTTTGTATGTACCACTGTCAACTATTTCTCATCTCCTTTTGTGCAATTTTATTTTTTTTTAATTCTCAAACAGGAATTTGTTTTGTATCTTTTAAATAGTATCTGGTTAGTTTAGGTCCCTTCCTGTGTCCTGTATTCTTGGAATTATTATCCTGTCATGCAATTCAGTTTAAGATCAACAAATACTTGTTGAACACCTACTGTATACCAAGCACCAACCTGGAGAATTTCAAAACAAGACCTGGAATCTGTCTACAGGAGGAGTCACACTGTGTAGGTAAAGAGAATGTAGTAAGTGCAATGACGTAGTTAGCCTTGCCTGGAGTTTTGATCAACATATTTAATTTGTCTCCATTTAAAGCTTTGATAAATATGTTGAATAGGACATGATTAAGAATAGAGATTTTTCCCCTCGTGGGTGACACTGATTCATCTTCTAGTGTTGTGTTTACAACACTACTGGTGATCCTATTTAATAGTGGTCCATATCTGGCAGCATTTCTTTACCCTTTTCCAAGGAGTTCATAAAATTTCATTAAATAATTGCTATAATAAAAATAAACCATAACTGTAGTATTTCTTCTTCTAGTCAAGTAATCATACCAAAAAAGAAAATGAAATTGGTTTAACAAGCTCTTAACTGACTCAGTGATCACCACTTCCTTCTCTAAGAATGATACTCACAAGTCATTTACTTAATAGAGACAGGAAATTTGGGTTTAGTCTAGTTATTTCTAGAAACCAGAGTTAACAATTCTTCAGTTTCTCAATCTGTAAAATACAATGGCTGAATTAGACAATTTTTACAAGGCCCCTTGTAGTGCTAAAGAATAAGAAGTCAATGTTATTGGTCTATAGCCTTTCTAAAAAATTATAATGAACTACTTCAGATATACAAAAGGTATAAAGACTATAATCTTTTCCCCACCGCTCTTCCTATAAAAGAATACCTTATACAAAAAAGTTCCCTGTTAGTCCCTTCTGCTATGGCATCTCCCTCTTTCAACTCCAGAGGGAACCACTATCCTGAGTTTGGTATTTATCCCTGCCATGCATTTCTTTAGACTTTTAGGATTTATGTGTATATATATTCCTTAAAAAATATTTCATGCTTTTTAAATTTTTATAGATGGCATTAAACTGTATGTATTCTACTGCAACTTGCATTTTTGCTTCACTGTGAAATTCAACAATGTTAAATCATGAGTTACAATTTTCATTATTGTTTAGTAATGTTGTAATGTATTGAATTGTATAATGAGTTGCTATATAGTAATTGTACTAGTTTTCTAAGGCTGCCAAAACAAAATACCATAAATTGGGTGATTCAAACAACAGAAATTTATTTTCTCTCGGTTCTGGGTGTTAGAAGTACATGATCCAGATGTTGGGAGGTTATGTTTCTTTTGAAACCTTTCTCCTTGGCTTGCAGATGGTCTCCTTCTCGATATGTCCTCTCAGGTTTGCCCCTCAGTCTGTGTGCATTGTCTGTGTCTTAATCTCTTCTTATAAGTCTACCAGTCATATTGGATTAGGGCCAACCCGTATGAACCCCATTTTACTTTAATGACCTCTGTAAAAGGCCTATCCCCAAAGGGAGATACTAGGGGCTAGGAATTAAAGATATGAATTTGGGGAGGGGGACACAATTTAGTCCATGCAGTAATGAATGCTCCATGTACACTCTCGGGAGTAGAATTATTGGGTCACAACACATTGTCAATTCTATTAGATCATGACAAAATGCTCTCCAAAGTTCTTGTAGAAGTAGACACTCCTCATAGGTATGCATAAGAATTCTGTTGCTCCACATCTTTGCCATTCCTTGGTATTGACAGATTATTTAAAAAATAATGTGATAGATGTGAAATAGTTTCTCATGGTGGTTTGATTTATGTGTCCATGATTATTAGTAAGGTTGAGCATTTTTCATATTTATTAACTATGGTTACTCGTCTATGAATTGCCTGTTCATGTTTTGCCCATTTTTCTATTGGTTTGTCTTTTTCTTATGATTTGTAGGGGTTCCTTATATATAATCTGGATATTAATTTTTCTTGATTATATGTATTACAAATAACATCTTCAAGTCTATAGTTTGTTTTCACTTTTTGAATTGTTTTTTGATGAACAAAAGTTTTGTTAATGAAGTCAAATTTATTTTCTTTATGTTTTGCTTTTCTTTTTTTGTATATTATTTAAGAAATTCTTCTGTCTTTGGATCAAAAAGATACTCTCATATATTTTCTTCTAAAGATTTGCTTTTCACATGTAGGCCTTTAACTCATTTGGAACTGGTTTTTGTGCATGCTATGATAGAGAGATCCAATTACTGAATGTATAAGCTGTATGTGAGTCTACACCTTTTGAATTAATCTTTTCTTCACATTTAACATAATCATTGAAGGTTTTGTAGAAGAGGTATCATTTGAGTGGGGCCTTAAAAAAATGAATAGGATTTAATCTCTTTGCTGGCATGTTCGGCTTTGCAGTCTCTGGTTTAATAGGGCTTCTGCCCCCAAGGTCATTTCTAGTGACTTCCTCCGGGGTTTGAATCGCTTAAAATTACTTAAAAAACAATCTCACTATCACCCTCTGCAGGGTCCTTTCTCCCGCTTTCAGCAGTTCAACTGATAGCTTTAAAACAGCATACCCTTTTTTTTTTTTTTTTTTTTTTTTTTTTGCTGTTGTCGGGTAGGTTTTAGAACTGATATCCACCCTGTTATGATTTAGTCTAATAGACCTGATGTCACTACGCGCTTCAAAAGTGACGTACCTCGCCGTTCTCGTAATCCTGCACCGATTATTAGGCACATAAATATCTCGCAATTCTGAATTAGCTGGTAATGCTGGTGAAATGCTGGTTTAGGTTTCTTTATCATATAAATTCCGAGCTTTCTTGGGTTTAAAACGGTGTCACAAAAAGAAGGAATTGATTACACAAGGTTCCTTATTCTTATGTAAGGGATTGCAGCAGCGGCAGTTTCTCACGAGAGCCCGGATAGCTCAGTCGGTAGAGCATCAGACTTTTAATCTGAGGGTCCAGGGTTCAAGTCCCTGTTCGGGCGTCTACCTTTAACTTCCGTCTTCATTGTGGTGTTTTTCTTTTTCACTCACTAGCAATCTGAAAAAACAAATTGTTTTCCGTTGGGAAACCACCGTGTAATACTCCCATAATCGCTATGGAATTCAGTGATTTTCCATAGTCTCTTTCTTCCCTGAGAACATGTTTATATAGCATATTCTGAAATCAATGAAAAATGAAATGAATCAACTTAAAATAGAAATACGCTTAAGGATTGCAATTTTCGTATATTTGGTAACCAGGGTACGAAAAATACCGACCGCCCGAACAGGGACTTGAACCCTGGACCCTCAGATTAAAAGTCTGATGCTCTACCGACTGAGCTATCCGGGCGCTCTTGCAAAATTCTCTTCTTTTATTTACTTGTTATAATTCTAAAAAAAATTCCCTCTCCAAAAAATTAAATCTAGATTTTAATTTGATTTAAAGTATTTATTCAGCAACATAAAGAAAAATGAACATTCGCTTTTCTATTTTTTCTCCATTTATTTAATACCTTGTTCCTCAAGTTCTTTCGTATTTCATGTTTAATAAACTGTCAATATCTACTAAACTCTAAAACTAAAGGGTAGTAAATTACAGAAACATGGGCAACCAAGATGAAACTGAACATTCAGACAGAGTTGTAACCTCTTTTTATTACAATTCTTCTGTCTTCCATCTATCACTTTCCTAATAAGACCTCTTAATTTTAGTTATTTTACTGAACCAGATTACTGTATCTTTCCCTTTAATGAAAAGTATATTTCCATTCACTAGATAATGTACCTGTTAGATAAGCATTCCTTAGCACAAAAGAAGAAATAATACAATTTGGTTCACGAATAGAGGAGCTAATATAGGAAAAGAGCAGTGACCGTGGAAATGTGGGTCTGAATTTACGTTGAGAGAAAGGGAACTTAGACCTTTAACTTAGATTTTGATTAAATTTTTGCCTTTCCCCTCTTCCAGGCAAATTGTAGTTTCTAAAGCATTATTAGAGTGGGAACAACATACGGTATTAAGAATAAAAAGTCTCCAGATCAGCCTGGGTTTTCCTAAAATCAGTTTCATCCACTTTAACGCATAGGGTGTGGAACACAGGATTATGAAATTTCAAAAACTGATAAGGGAATTCATTTTTATTTCTGGGAACTTGAGGCTTCTGAACACAATGAACAACAAAATAGCTCAGCCTCAGTTGGAGGAATTTCTTTCCGACAATTGTCTGATTCTTTTAGAACAAAGACCAACAAACTGTGTGATTCTGAACAGGCCACATTTATAAAATGAGGGAAATTGGTTAGAGGATCTGTAAGATACCTTCTAAATCTAAAATTTTACCACTCTGTTACTTTTCCCATTGTGACTAAGATTAGAAGTGGCAAACTCAGAATGTAATGGGAAGGAATGGTTCGATTGAACAAACATTTATGGATCATCTGCTAAGGCTTAGGCTCTGTGCTAGCTCTAGAGTCAGAGATGTATGACACGCATCCTGCTCACAGAAGCCAGAATTTAAGCAATTTTAACAAAGTAATAAATGCAGTAATAATTCGAGTACAAGAGTGTCAGGAGACGAGAATGAACAGAAAGTCAGGGATTACAAATGAGGGCCCTTAAGTTTTCAGAAAGGAAAATACATGATCAGAGATGAGTTTAAACAATTAACTGTCAACAGTTTACAAAAGAAATTGTAATGAGGAGGATAAAAGGGATCAAATATATGGTGATAGCACGAGAACTGACCCTGGGTGGTAAACACACAATGTGATATATAGATGATGTGTTAGCATTGCACACCTAAGACCTATGTAACTTTATTAACAATTGTCACCTCAATAAACTTTAATAAGAAAAAATAGAAAAAGAAAAAAGAAATTGTAATGAGCCAGACAGACATTCATTTATTTATTCAGACATTTCTTGAATATCCACTGTTAGACAAGTAAAAACTTCTTGTTCTCTTTTTATGAATGAGATGTGGAAATGTATTATACCTAACTTTTTCTTTCACAGGAAGGCAGTTAAAAGGGCAAGAATAAAGGGGACTTCAAGTTTTTTCCCTGTCCAATGACTTTGTTACCCTTTCCTTCAGGATAATAAACCAACTGTTTAATGTCAAACAGGCTGAATGGGATTAACCTAGCAATTTGCTTATTGAGTACCCACTGTTTCCACAGCAGTGAGCTAGGCACAGTGGGAAGGAAAAGTAAGTCTGGAAGGAGAGTAGGGAGTGCAAGTTGTGTTTTGGGGGGACAGTGAATAAATTAATCTGGCTGGACTGGAGGGAGGCAGAGAAGGGCCAGATTGGAGACAGCTGACCAGGTTTATTTCAGGCTAAGTAAAAACATTTTATCGTATAGGCAATGGCAAAGTTTAAGTTAAATTGAAAGTTTGGTTTGTTAACACTTCAAAGTCCTACCTGAGGTTGCATGAACTGAATTGGCTTTTTTCTACCTTGCGTTACAAACACCACCAGGCTGCTATCTTTACCGAGCATGAAATCGTGGCGTGCTTCTTAAACTTCTCACTTCATAGACTGCTGAACTTAAACCTCCCACTAGTGGGCAGTCTAAACTGAAAGATTACATATTTGGGGACAAACCCGCCTATTTCTTAATTTCCCCCACGAATTTTTAAAGGGATTTCTTTTACCCTCCTACTCATCACACTTATCTGTCTTTGAAAAATCACCGTCAGTTCTGTATCAGAGCTGGGAAAAGTTGTGGAGCAAGAAAGGTGTTTTTTGTTGTTGTTTGTTTGTTCTTTTTTTTATTGTGTGATGTTGGGCAGATTAACTTCTGTATCTCAGTTTCCTCATCTCTACTGTGGAAATTATGATATCTGTTTTAAAGAATTATTTTGAGGATTAAATGAGTTAAGATATTAATTCACTCATTCAAAAAGCAACTATTTACCATTTACCATGCACTATTGTAAGTTCTGTTTTAACCATAAATAAAATATGCAATATATTAGATGTATAATTGAAAAGGAAAAATTAAAGTGGGGAAGAAGGATAGGCAATGGCAAGAAAGGATAATGTGAAATTTAATGAGGGGACCAATCGAGTCCTCTTTGAAAGGTGGCATTTGAGTAGAGACCTACAGGAGATGACAGAGTCATAAAGATATCTGGAAGGAGGAAGGGAATAGCAAATGCAAATCCTTGTGGGAGGCCTGAGACTAATGTTTTTAGGCACAGTAAGGAAGGTAGTACAGTGGGGTTGGGGTAAGTAATAGGTGCAGCAGTGTGACTGTGCTATAGGGTCTGGCTGCCTGCTGCTTGAAAGAGTTAAAAATCAAGAGACAAGGTTGGTGGAAAGAAAAGCAGGCTTATTCAGAATGTCGCATCTGGGAGGATGGTGGACTCCGATCCAAAGGCCACCTCAAGAAAGGTTTATCCTTGCAATTCTCACACACCTTCTTGTTTTCTCAGTGGTCCTGTTTGTTACCTGGACCCTGACCCAGTACTACTGTGTTTCCCCAAAAATAAGACCTAGCTGGACAATCAGCTCTAATGTGTCTTTTGGAGCAAAAATTAATGTAAGACCCAGTCTTATTTTACTATAAGACCGGGTTAATATAATATAATATAATATAGTATAATATAATATAATATATAATGCAATATAAACCAGATCTTATATTAATTTTTGCTCCAAAAGGCACATTAGAGCTAATTCTCCGGCTAGGTCTTATTTTCGGGGAAACACAGTATTCCTCCAGCCAGCAAACATTAGCTTAAGTGATTGCACCTTGGAACAGTAACTGTGTTTTCCCAGGGACTTGGGGACCACTCTCTTTCTGTAAACTAAATCCAGGTTTTCATTCATTCAGTCATTCACCAAATCTTTATTGAGCACCAGCTTTGGACCATGCAATGAATTAGGCCTAGAAATTCAAAGGTAAACCCAACAGAGATTTCCTTGTCCTCAGTGAGTTTATAGTCTCATAACCCTCCTCTGTACCCTCCCCAATTCAGAAAAAAGCAAATAAACAATTACAATACTGTGATTAGTTTTATAATCCCGGCAGCTACCGTGTTTCCCCGAAAATGAGACCTAGCCAGACAATCAGCTCTAGTGCGTCTTTTGGAACAACAATTAATATAAGACCCGGTCTTATTTTACTATAAGACCAGGTCTATAATATAATATAATATAATATAATATAATATAATATAATATAATATAATATAATATAATATAATATAATATAATATAATATAATATAATATAATAATATAATATAATATAATATAATATAATATAATATAATATATAAACATAATATAATATAATATAATATAATACCGGGTCTTATATTAATTGTTGCTCCAAAAGACGCATTACAGATGACTGTCTGGCTAGGTCTTATTTTCGGGGAAACACAGTAGCTATCAGGTATGTCTAGACATCCTTAGAAGGCACTCTGGGGAAGCTTCCTGGGAAACTAGTGGCAGGGTGTATTAGTTTGCTATTGCTGCTGTAACAAATTGCTACAAACATGGTGGATTAAAACAACAGAAGTTTCTTACCTTACAGTTCTGTAGATCAGAAGCCCCACATGGATCCCATTGTGCTAAAATCAAGATGTCAATAGAGTGCTCCTTTCTGAAGGCTCTAGGGGAGACTGTTGACTCACCATTTCCGGTTTCTAGAAGCCACTCACATTCCTTGGCGCAGGACCTCCACCTTCCAACTTTAAAGCCAGTAATGTTGTATTCCTGTTACCATTCTTCTATTATCACATCTCTCTCTGACTTCAACTAAGAAAGGTATTCCTAGGGGGGTGGGGGGTGGGAGGTGGGAGATGAGGGTAAGGGGGATCAAATATATGGTGATGGAAGGAGAACTGACTCTGGGTGATGAACACACAATGGGATTTATAGATGACGTAATACAGAATTGTACACCTGAAATCTATGTAATTTTACTAACAATTGTCACCCCAATAAATTTAATAAAATAAAATTTAAAAAAAAAATTAAAAAAAAAAAAAGAAAGGTATTCCTCTTTTAAGGACCTGTGTGATTATACTGGGCGCATCTGGGTAATCCAGGAGAATCTCCCCACCTCAAGGTCCTTAACTTCATCACATCTGCACAATCCTTTTGCCATGTAAGATAACGTATTCACAGGTTCCAGAGATTGGAAAGCAGACATTTCCTCCTTTGGGAGGCCATTATTTTGCCTACGAGGTAGAAAGACAGCCAAATAGGATGATACAGGTAAGGACTTTCCAGGGTTGTAGAAAGGCCCCTCAGTGAAACTAATGTGTATTCTAGGAACTGCAAGTTCAGTAAAGCCAAAGCATGGAGTTTGCATTGGAATGTGGGAGGAAGTTATTAGTCAACCCACATTTATAGAACTCCTACTACCGTGTTTCCCTGAAAATAAGACCTAGATGAACAATCAGCTCTAATGTGTCTTTTAGAGCGAAAATTAATATAAGACCCGGTATTATATTATATCATATCATATCATATCATATCATATCATATCATATCATATCATATTATATTATATCCAGTCTTATATTACAGTAAAATAAGACCAGGTCTTATATTAATTTTTGCTCCAAAAGATGCATTAGAGCTGCTTGTCTGGCTAGGCGATATTTTTGGGGAAACACGGTACATGGCAGGTGCTGTTCTGATGATACAAGTAGGAACAAGACAAAAATCCCTGTCCTCTGAGTCTACAGTGAAAAGCAAGGGCCAGATTGTGAGAGCCATTGTGGACTTTCTTAAGGAGTTTGAACTTTATCTAAGAGCTATATGGAGCCATCCATTTGACAAATTTTATTTTATTTTTTATAAATCTATATCGTTTTATTAAGACAAAAACTGACAGTGTGGTATGAAATTTACATTTAAACAAAGTTTTTATGGAAAGCTAACACATGCCTAAAAAGATTTTACGATGGAGTTCTACATGCAGATCTAGATGATGTCAAGAACTGATGGAACACATAAATCAAGGCAGTGTTTTGGGATTGATTAATTCTTAGGATTGAAAAATGATTTTTTGTTTTGTTTTATATTTTAAAGTGAACCACTGCCTCAATATTAAAGTTTAATCTCCTGAGACCAGGGGTTTTGAAATGATCCAACTCTTGAAGTGACTCAATGAACTTGTGCTGTCAGTGACTGAACCCTGCCACCAACGGTTTCAGAGTTCAAAGTTCAAAACACAGGGAAGCGCCAAGAGTTTTCCACCCTAATAGCATGGTCCCTTCTCTTTACTCTCACACTTCCTAGGCCACCCTCTTCCTCTACCCAAATACCTCAGCCAGTGCCTTGGATGGTCAAGCTAATATTTATAACTTCATAACTGGAAAAGAAAAGGTCTTCTTGTCAGTTCAAGAATTAGCACCTTTAAGACAGAGTGATCTGTCTCTGTATATGCTCCTATAAAAGGCTTTCCCTCCTCAACCAGTTTCCATCCCCCAAACGGCAGCTTTGGTAACTTAACAGTTGGCTTAGTTCTTTATTGGGAACAGCATTAAGTTCAGGCAGGGAACACCTTGGCTTATAAGTTTCAGGCAGTCACAGCTTTTAAACAGTCTCTCACAGTCCTTAGATTGCCAATGAGGTTTTTGAAAAAGATAAAATATTCTTGACAGAGACCTGAATCATCATTAGTTGTTTGTTCTTTCCATTGTTTCACCATTTTCCCAATCACGATCCAAATTTTAACAAAAAAATTTCCTGCCCATCTCCTTTCCTTCCCACCCCAGCCCTCCCACCCCCAAATAATACACCAGCAATAGTCAAAAACTACACACATGCTACGCTGTAAAAATGCAGTTAACACTGCTGGGAAGGAGGCTGTGGGTTGTGGAGAAGCTCTTTGAAGATCTACAGTATCTTTTTGCTCTCCACACAACCATTCTGCAAGTTTTGTCCTTCATAGAAGGCCCTTTGCTTTTCTCAGTAAAGTGCAGAATGGGTTACCCTGAAACACTTATTCTCCCTCTCCTCCACTGGAACTGGGGTGCAAAGTACACAGCATGGAATGGCTTTAAAGCACTTGGGCTGCTGTATGGCACAGAAACTATACTGGCTCTTCAAAGAACATCTTCTCAAGCCACCTCTGTGGGGTCAAGACAAGTAGAACTCCTTCCCTTCCCCACTTGAAATCCACAGTCAGATGTGACAGAGGCTGGTACTCAGGAGAGTTCATTCTTGCCATCTTTTTTGTCGTCACCCTCCGTGGGGTAGGAATGCCACGGCAGCCTTTCCTCTTAGAAGGATATGACAACCTGGGAGCACTTGACATTGGGTTCCTTGGCAGGGACCTGGTTAGCCTCATCAGTTTTTCCATTTCATCAGGAACATGAGTTCTCCACTGTCGCCCGTAGCTCCAATAATCTGCCCTGGCTCCAAACCCCGCCGCAAAGCCTCATGGCTTTTCTGACTCTTCTTTCTTCTTTGGTTTGCTCTCCTCTCCTGTATCTTCAGAATCAGAGTCAGATGTGAGCTTGCCTCTCTCTGATTTATCTGTCTCAATTGCTGTTTTCTGTGACTGTAGAGACTAAGCAATGAAGTTGGAGCAATCCAGGTTCTCTTCTGACTCCCACAGTGTTGTCCTCATCTGAGAGCCCCTTCATTTTAGGGAGTACTCCATTTTGCCCTTTACCACTGGATAGTCGAGAACTTTTTCCACCACATATTCCTCTTCCTCTTCTTCTAGCACCTCCTCCACCTTCTTCTTGTTTTGCTTTTTCCCCTGTAGTGCCCTCCAGCTTCTTTCTGGTATTAAGGGTGAGGCTGCTCAGAGCAGTGCCCAAGAACCGAGAGGTGCCACGCTACTGGCACGTCACTGTGGGAAGGGAGGAGCGGCACCCAGAAAACCAACAGGCCAAGAGGGAGGGGGAGCCCCTCAGTAAAGCGGTATACCACAGGCCCCTGCCAAAGGCCCGTCCCTGACAAATTTTATTGAGCACATGCTATGTGCCAGGCACTGCGCTAGGCTCTGGGAATACAGAAGTTTAAAACCCAAAGTAAAACTTCGGGGCTTTTATGGAGCTTATATGCTAGTTGATTTTCAGCAAGGGAAGCAGATGTTGGCTTCGGAAAGATCACTGTGGCTGGGGTGTTGGAGGAAGAGTTGGAGGGGAGCAAGACTAGAGGTTCACAGCTGTGGGGACAGAGCCAGGAGTGCAGTTTCCAGGCTCTCGGCCTCACGTGGAAAGGTGCTGGCTCAGGTAGTAAATGGCCATCAGCTGTGGCTAGTTGGCCGTCAGCTGTAACCAGTGAGCCATTGGCCACTAATATAAGTGCTGTGGCTACGCTAGCAGAAAATGGGGGCTAGCAAGGGCGGATAGTGGGTTGAGGATTGCAGAGAGGCGGATGCCCCCAGCGAGAATATAGTGGTGTGACTCCCCCATCTATGGCTCCGGCTCCATGCGTGTTCCTTTTTGGCCTAGACACATCCTGCGTTCTTGTGCGGGGAGCAGGAGCTGAGACCCTGCAGGCTGCCCCGCATGGCAACAGCCTTTTCATTTTCACGTTCCTCCTCGGGCATATCCTCTTTTGTCAGGCACCTTCTTTCCACTTTCTCCTTCCACCATGCCTATTCTGCACCCCTTCTGCCCCCCAATGATTTAACATTCTACACCTGGGCTTCCCAGCACTGCAGAAGAAATGATGAACATATTCATATTGTAGCCACTACATATCTGATCCCAGCCATATCCTCAATTCTGCTGACAATTCCATTTCTCTAAGAAGCTACCACTCTTATTCCTTTCAATGGCTATTTTAACCTTCACCACTTTCCTTAATCCTCAACCCCATCTTGACCCCTTCTCTCTCAGGAAATGACTTAGAGACTGTCTGCCAGGCAGCAACCAGGTCTCTTCCCTTCTAGCCTCTAGGTTTAGCACAAATGCATGTGCTCGTGCACCCTTCCTTTCAAACGTAAACCAGGCAACTCTACCCTCCTGTGCATGGATCCCATCTCCTCTGTGGCATTTTTCATCAGTCATCTCCCCATCTCTTTTGTCTTTCACCTCTACACATGTTTCAGTGTTTTCCATCTGAAAAAGAAAAGATATACCCCAAATCTTCCCCTTGATTTTGTATTCCCCATATCTACTGCCTTATGTATTTCTCTTTCCCGTTAATTGCTAAGCTTCTAGTAAGAATGGTCTATTTTCACGTGTCTCTTTTACTCCTGAACCCACTGGAGCCTCGTTTAACTCTGACTGTTCTCACACCACTGGTACTGGTGACTTTCTTGTCAATCCAAAGAGCGTTTTTTCAGCTCTGACCTCCGGCATGTCCCTGATGCACTTGTGTTCCATCAAACTTTCTCCTACCCTCCTTTCTGACACTCTGTGGTCTTAGTTTTTCTTTTCTTAATTAAAGTTTACTGGGGTGACAATGGTTACTAAACTTACATAGGTTTCAGGTGTAAAATTCTGTATCACATCATCTATATATCACATTGTGTGTTCACCTCCCAGAGCTAGTTCTCTTTCCATCACCATATATTTGATCAGTCTTAGTTGCTCTATCAACTTGGTTATTTTTTCTCAATTTCTTCTGCAGCTCTCTTCCTTCCTCTATATGCCCACGTGGGTGATCTCATACATAGCCATAACTTTGTTGACTACCTATAATCTGAAGAGTCCAAAATTGATATGATTTGTCCACACCTCTACTTTGAGTTCAGTTTCATAAATCCACTGTCTGCTGGACAGCCTCACCTAAACATTCCGCAGCTACCCACCGCCAACCTACAGCCTAACGTGTCCCAAATTAAACTCATGATTGCTCCATCAGCACGTGGGCCCTGTCTTACTATAGTCCTTCACTCAGTGAGTGGCACCACCTGCCACCAATGCCTAAGGTGCCATGTGGGAAGTAATTCCAGATTCCTTCCCCTCCCTGACTCCCTACATTCACTATATTAGCAAATGTTATTGAACGACTTCCTAATTACCTCTTGTAGCTGCCCTTTCCTTTTTATCGCTGCTGTCACAGCCCTGGCACAGGTTTGAGATTCTCTAATCTCGCACTGTGAATTCAGCCATGGATTCCTCGTTGAGCTCCCAGCCTGTGTTCACGTGCGAATCCAGAACTAGTCAGCCCGAGTTGTGCCTCTGTGGTATGCAGATTATTTTGAACAAAAGGCAACTTTAGCCACAGGCTCAAGAGGAGCTTCTGTCCCCACCCCTAACTACCTAGAAGAATTTGAATTACAGGTTTTGCCCATAAGAGATTATCAGAAATAATTTCTTTTAACTTATTTACAGGGCAGGGCAAACTTCTATTTACTAAAATTCTACTCTTGTTATCATCCTGCAATGAACTTTTGAAGCCCGCGTGGCACCTTACCTCATCCCTAGCTCAGAATGTCTTTTATACCCACGTTCCTTTTCTATCTCTGAACCACTTGTGCATGTGGGGTCTCTGACTCTCTCATGTATGCGGGGTTCCCATACATATGTATGTATTAAATTTTTTCTTGCTAATCTGTCTCATGTCTGTTTGAGTATTAGACCAGCCAAAGAATCTTGTGGGCAGAGGAAAATTGGTTCCTTCCCCACCCTGGTAACATGGCAGAGAGGAAATGGCACACTCCAGTTTGAAGAGACAATTTACAAAGGGTCAGCTGGGTATAGGAGAAGCACAACAATTCTGTACAGTACTAAAGAAAAAGAAAAAAAGAGTATAGTGTACAGTACACGGGGGCCAGCGGGAAAGCAAGTGTCTACCCCCCAGGCCTGAAAAGTCAAAGGAAGGGAGTGATTATCTGAATTAAGAGAGAAGGAGGGGGGCCGGCCCGGTGGCTCAGGTGGTTGGAGCTCCGGTGCTCCTAACTCCGAAGGCTGCTGGTTCGGTTCGATTCCCTCATGGGCCAGTGGGCTCTCAACCACCAGGTTGCCAGTTCGATTTCCCTCAAGGGATGGTGGGCAGCGCCCCCTGTAACTAATGATTGAACATGGCACCTTGAGCTGAGCTGCCGCTGGGCTGCCGCTGGGCTGCCGCTGGGCTGCCGCTGGGCTGCCGCTGGGCTGCCGCTGGGCTGCCGCTGGGCTGCCGCTGGGCTGCCGCTGGGCTGCCGCTGGGCTGCCAGATGGTTCAGTTGGTTGGAGCGTGGGCTCTCAACCACAAGGTTGCTGGTTCAACTCCCACAAGGGATGGTGGGCTGCGCCCCCTGCAACTAGCAACTGGACCTGGAGCTGAGCTGCGCCCTCCACAACTAAGACTGAAAGGACAACAACTTGACTTGGAAAAAAAAGTCCTGGAAGTACACACCTGTTCCCCAATAAAGTCCTGTTCCCATTCTCCAATTAAAAAAACACACAAAAACAACTAGTAAGTTAAAAAGAGAGAGAGAGAGAGAGAGAGAGAGAGAGAGAGAGAGAGAGAGAGAGAGAGAGGAGAAGGAGAGGGACCCACCTGGAGGGAGCTGTGATCTTTGGTGAAAGGTGGCAGCCAGCCCACAGTGAACCAAAGACAAGGATCCTGAGGAATAAACATCCAGACCTCCTTGGCCTCCTTCCTCCCACTCTTCTCCTGTGCCTCCCATTGGCTAATCCCTACTAGAAAGCCAGAGGGTTCAGAATGGATCTGCAGGGGCAAAGGAAGCCCTGCAGTGCATCTTCCAAATACTCCTGTGTAATATGCCAAGAAGTTTTATTTTTGATCACATCACTCCCAGCTCCACCTGTCCACACCCTGGGTTCTCTGCCACGAACAGGACAAAATCAAAACTTATTGATGTGCCCTGGTTTTTCTCATAACTCAAATTTTTCTCCCTACTGAAATGTATTAGAAAACCTTTGATATCATCCAGCAACCCAGGCCTACTTCCTGTTAGCTCTCTGCTCCCGACTTTTCACTCCAGCAGCACTGAAGCAGTGATGGCCCCTATGCTCCTCTGTTGTCTCAGTCTTCCAAGCATAGCCTGATGACATTAATTGTGAACAAGTGTGACTGAGTGAGTGAATAAATGCGTGTTTATCTCCTGCGGTGCTTGAGGATGCAGAGTAAGACCACACATACATTATGGTATGTGTGCAGAGCAGGTTGTCCAGAGTCATCAAAATGGTTCACTTACATTCTCTCACTTGACCTTCACAGTAGCCCTGCGTGCCAGGTGAAGCCAATATTATTACTGATGCTCAGATCGTGATGTTGACTACCCACAGTCACATCGCATTGGGTAGAGAGAAGGAACACAAGCCTCAGTTTCCTCTCATGGGCTTTCTTCCCATTACCTCACTGAGGTTGCCTGCAATGAAGGGTCTTTGGCATTTGCCCAGATTTCATCTTACACGGGAACAAAATAGTGAACTCTGAATAGTGAACTCACTTTTTTATTCATTTTTTATTAGTTTCAGGTGTACAAAACAATGTAATAGACATTTCACCCCTCACAAAGTGATAACCCCCTCCCCCAATCTATTGCCCCTCTGACATCATATGTATCTATTACAATTCCATTGACTCTATTCCCTGTGCTGTCCTCCATATCCCATGACTACGTATATTGACATTCAGTATCAACTTCAGCTTCAGGTGTACAGTGCAGTAGTCAAATATCTACACCATCCATGAAGTGGTCTCCCTGATAAGACATGTACCCATCTGACACCCTACAAAATCTTTACGTTATTGATTATATTCCCCAAACTGTCTTTCATATCCCCATGGCAATATTGTAGTTACCAATTTATGCTGTTTAATCCCTTCCCCCTTCTTCCTTATCCTCACCCTGCTCCCTTCTAGCAACCATCAGTTTTTCCTCTACATCTCTGAGACTATGTCTGTTTACTTTGCTCATTTATTCAGATCTTTAGATTCCACATATAAGCGAGATCATGCGGTATTTGTCTTTCTCTGACTGACTTATTTCACTTAGCATAATGTTCTCTAGGTCCATCCATATTGTTGCAAATGGTTAGATTTCATTCTTCTTTATAGCTGAGTAATACTCCATTGTATAAATGTACCACAGTTTTTTAATCCAGTCTTTGTGAACTCACTTTTTAATTGCTTTCTCCCCTCCGTAGGACATCCTTTGGGTCTTCCAATCCCCTTATGAACAAACAGTTACCCTCTTACCGAGCTCTGGAGTCTCTTTCAAGTCTACTACTATTCTATGAATCTAAGGATTGTGTTGGGTTTGTCACACAGTTTAATATTAATAAAGAAATTGTTTTTAAAATTTTTATTGGGGAATATTGGGGAACAGGGTGTTTTTCCAGGACCCATTAGCTCCATGTCAAGTCGTTGCTTTCAATCTAGTTGTAGAGGGCACAGCTCACTGGCCCATGTGGGAATCCAACCCTCGACCTTGGTGTTATGAGCACTGTTCTCTAACCACTGAGCAAATCTGCCACCCAATAAAGAAATTTTTAAAAATGCCTTTCTGACACCTTTGTCTTTTTTTTTTTTTAAACTCTGGTGAACCCAAGACAAATTGTAATAGTAGCACTTTAACAAATATTTCCTTGAGACCAGGGAAGGATAAGGTTGACAAATGTTTTCATGGGAACCCTAGCTGGGGAGTCTGGGCATCTGAGGGAGGTTAGGATTCTTGAGACCCTGAATACCTAAAGAGGATTGCAGTGGAGTGAGGCTGAGAACCAGGTGTCATCTTCGTGGTCTGGCGAGAAAGAAAGAATGGGGATCCTGGGGAAGAACAAGATTTAGGTTTTGAGGAAAATATACTTTGAGATCAGAGATCATAGTTATTACACAAATCAAATGCAAATGAGGATCTGGTCAACTATTGGTTTCTTTTTCGTAGAGGCTCTAGGAAAATTCTAGAGATGACCGCTCAAAGAAATGTACTTACTTAAGAGTCGAAATGTTAAGTATAACATACTCTATGAAGAAGTTTCCCCACCATATAGTTGGGCTGGAGGACCTGCCACCTACCCTACCCCCTCGGTTGTTGATCGCTATTCTTTGGGGTCTGGTCCGACCCACTTGGGCGAATAGAAAAACCAAGGAGGCTGAGTGTGCCAAGCGCTGAGACAGATTCCCCCAACCCCGACCTCGGACCTCGAGTAGGAGTTCTTTCCGGCATCGCTGTCCTAACCACCGGGGTTGGGGGGGTGTGGAGCGGTGAAATTCCTCAAACCGATAACAGGACCTCAAAACTCTGTCATTTCCAGCAGAAGGACTTAGCATTTTATTTGACACAGTGCAAAGGGAAAAGCAGTGCCCATCTGCAAAACCTTCACCCAAGTGGGAAGTGGGAATCTTGGCTCTTGGATTTCCCAAGCAAAACTTGCCACGGGCGCGTTTCTCCTCCCGGCGCCCATGCGGGGAAGGAGGGAGGGAGTCGGAGGGGAGGGGGGCTAGAGGAAAGGGGAGGAGAGTGGGGGAGGGGAGGAGAGGATGAGGTGGAGAGAAGAGAGTATGGGAGTGGGGGAGGGGCAGAGAGGGGAGGGAGAGGGTGAAGGGAGGATAGGAAAGGTAGAGGAGAGAATGAGGTGGAGGGGAGAGAAGGGGAGGAAAGAGTAGGAAAGCGGGGGAGGGGAAGAGCGGGGAGGGGAAGAGCGGGGAGGGGAGGGGAGGGCGGGGAGGGGAGGGGAGGGAGGGGAGGGCGGGGAGGGGAGGGGAGGGATGGAAAGCCTTCAGAGCTGCTGGTCCGCCCCGCCTCTCGCTGGGGCTCGGAGGGTTCGGCGCTGGAGCCGGGGCTGGGGCTGGTGCGCCGCGGCCGCGTGTCCTGCGCTAGCAGGCAGGTCTGACCAAAGCGCGTCGCTGTGCAGTGCGCCGGGCTCCCGGGAGATGGCCTCTCGGCTGTCGCCCGCTGCTCTGGCTATTGTCTCACGCGGGGTTGTTTGACTGCGGGCTGCGCACGCTCTCAGCAGAGAGCACTTTCTTTCCCCGGAGCTGGTCCCGGCGCCCCTTCCTGCCTCCCAGCTGCTCCAGAGCTCAGAGCCCGGAGAGGGCGCGGCGCAGAGGGGCGGTACGCAGCCGGCTGGCGAAGGGCCGAAGACGCAGGGAGCTGTGGGGCCAGTGGCCCCGGTCGCGGTCGGGTCTCGCAAGAGAGCCCGTGGGGAGCACAGGTAAGACGCGCGTCCGGTCGAGAACGCCGGCTCTAGGGCTGCAGATGGCCCGGCATGGAGGGAGCGGCGGTCAAGGGACTGTCCCACCAACATGGCAACAGCCGAGGCTCAACAATGGCAGGAGCCGAGGGTGCCGGAGCGAGCTGAGCGGCAGACGCCGTGGGGGCGACAGCTCCGGCCCGCAGCGCGAAGCAGGTTGCCGACCCCCACCGCCAACCCGCTCCAGCAGTTTCGGGGCGTCTCGAGCCCCCGGGACCCCTTTCTCCACCCCTTTCCCTCTAAACACACTTTCTGCTAGGTGATCTGAGCCAATCAATGGTTTTGGGTTTTGTTTGTTTAATATAGGAAATAAAAAGCAAAACCTGCTGTGAAGCGGGGTGGTGCTTTCTCGTGCGGTGGGTGAAAAGTCAGCATCTAGCCTAGGAAATATATACATTTTTTTAGTCAAACGGATTGTAGACTTGGCGTTTCCCTTATAAGGATACTGGAGCAAAAGGAGAAAGCCTGGGAGAGGGAGAGGGACCCTCAGGCCCGAGTTCCCGGCCCTCGGGGGAGGCGCTGCTCTCCCCGGTCTGTACTTGTCTCTCATTTTAAGCTCCCAACAGCTGTGGCTTTGATGCCGGGGAGCCGCCGCAGCAGCAGGAAGCCCAAGGGAGGCTGCCCAGCTGGGGTTGGGTGGGGTAGGGTAGGGAGCCCAGGGACTTGGCAGGGTCCGGGATGGTGGGAAGAGGTTACAGTTGTGCGAGGTTAATGAGTGCACACACCCTCCTGTGTGTGAAGAAGCTGCCATTGCTCCGGCCCACCATGTCTCCCTGCATCTCCACCCCTTTTGGGGTCTCTGTGGCTTCCCTCCACCTACCACCACCCCTAGCCATGCCTGGGATGGAATCTATTGTCTCCAGCTGCCCTGATGGTTTTTTTTCCTCTATTCCATTGGGGAATTGTGTACCTAGCATGGCACCAGATTCTTGAGCACTCAGCTACCCCTGCTCCCAGAGGTGGATCAACGTTGCCCCTCCTTTCTCTCTAAACTACCTGACTGTCTGGGACGTGGCCAAGCAGATGTTACCAATTTGCACTGAATTCCAGCCCTGTAGCAGTTGCTGAATGAAAACTTACTCTTGTCACACTGAGCCTTGGAAAGATACTGGAAGAGAAATGGCCCAGGGGGTGACAACCCCCATCCCCAAATACTCCTCTCTCCCCAAAACCAGCTATGGATCCCAGAGCAGAGCGGTTCTGAGGTTTTGGAATTGTGGCTCCTCCAGAGCCCAGCGGTCCCATCTGGGGATGTGTCCGTGGAAAAATTAAGTCAAGGCACATTTTATAGCTCTGCCTGGCAGCCAGCATCTGAGGAGATGGTGGCTGCTTCTCCTTTGGTCTTTGGATAAGTCCAAGGTTTCATTTCCACGGCTCTGAATTTTCTGCTGAACGTGCATGTGTGTGTGTCTGCATCTGATCAAGCTCTCAGCCTGGCCGGAGGCAGCTTGTCCATTTCCCTGTCCCTGGAAGCACTGGTGAGGAAGGCCTCAGGCTTTTCCCTGCGGTGCTCCTTGGGGGTTGCCCAGTGGCCTGGACTGCTTGTGGTCTTTGCCATGACCCAGTGGTGCTCTAGCAGATCTTCCACACCCTGTGGGCCTTTGGTTCCCTCTTTGTGGTTCCCTCAACCCACCTGGACCTGGTGCTTTGCAGGTGTCTCATGTCTGTGGTCCTTCAGCCTGGACATCTCAACTCTGGCCAGCAGGGAGAAAAATGAGGGATCTGTGTTCCTTTGGGAGTTTGTAACTGGCCATAAACTTCAGGCTCCTCATGCTCCTGGGATGTGAACTTGGACATGACAATGTGGAGTAGTGGAGAAAACAGTGAGCAGAGTCAGTGTCAGGAGGCCTGGCTTTGAGTCCTGGTGTGACTTATTTCCTCTCTGTGAGTATGGACAATTTGTGAGCCTGTTTAAGCCTTAGTTTGCATATCTGTAAAATGGGAAAAAATAATGCCCTTGGCTCACAGGATTGTTTTAAGGATGAAATACACTGTTTACTATGAACTGAATAAAATTATGTATGCAGAAGCACTCTGAAAACTGCAGAGTATTATACAAATGCCAGTTATTCATCCTGAATTTAGCCTTAGTGACAAGGAAGGGAGAGCTGGTGGGGGTGGGGGAGGGGTGGGAGGACCAAGGGTATGGAATAGAGAATGTTCCGGAATCTTTCCTTTCTTGCTAAGGGAAGAGAGATGTGACAATACCAAAGTAACTGTTCCTTGGGTATTTCTCTTCAAATAGGGTTGGCAGGATGAGTACTGAGAGAGAAGGAAAGACTGCTTAATGATATTTGTGGGGAATTGGGAAGAGACATATACCCCCTCAAAGGCTGGCTACCATCTAGAGACAGAGTAATGCTAAGCTAGCAAATCATATACTAGCTGGCACTTACAGATGTGAGCCAGCTAGTGAATGACAGAGGAGGGATCTGAAGCAGGCAGTGTCACCCTGTGCTCGTAAACCTCGACGGCACTAGCAGGCAGGTATTGGGTCTTGGGAGAGTAGAAAGGGGCAGCAGAGTTGCAGAACTTTTTGGTAGTGGCTTCCTTGACTTGAATGCCCATGTGATGTCACCAGACTGGACACACCCTTAGCTAATAGGCCCCAGCCCAGCATCTCCAAGTCCCGGTTGTTTGAGGGGTGAGGCACATGTGTGTGAATTCCGTGGGTTCCTGCCTTACCGGTCTTTCTCATTCATATCCTTACCTTCAGTGTAAGACCAGATAATCAAATCAAGTAATTTTGCCATCTTTTGGGCAATTCTAGTAAGAAGTTTAGGACTTGGGGGCTCTGGGATAATTGAGGCAGATCCTTTGTTTTGGTATTTCCACATGTACTTTATTTTGTATCTGTTTTATGAAGTAAAAGGAGACTGCTCTTGCATTTCCTGTGATCACACAAAGTGTTACAACTGGAAACGACCCTGGAGATCATTTCCATGAGAAGTCACAGGGTTACTAGCAATGCTGGCACTTTGTGCCTGCCCCACAGGTCACAATATGACCAGAAGGCATAGGAAGAGTGACGGGGATAAAGAGAAGAGATCCAAGAAGATTCCAATTTTAGGAAATACTAAAGTTTGCCTTGCTAGGTAGTAGAAATAGATATGAGCTCTTCTTGTCTTAGGTCGCAAACTAACCGTGAAACCCAATAGGAGTAATGATTGTGCCCTTCAACTGTGGAGAGCGCTGTCTTTCTCGCTCTCTCTTTTTTGAGAGCCCAGTTTTCCTGAAAGCAGAGCACCCATCCCTTTCCTACCTGCCATGCTGTTATGTCTTCCAAAGGACTAGGGGCACTATTAGAGCGCGTTTAATTCTGACCAAGAAAGGAGAGATTGTTTGCATCTCAGATATTAGGGGAACCTTGGAGAAGGCAACTATACTTTCCTAAAAAACGTTATAACCAGGGAAGTCAGATTTCCACTCTAGACTTCAAGAAGGCAGGTTTTTTGCTTTTTTTGTTTTTAAGGAAGAGAAAAGGTAGATACAGTTAGTTCCCTGGTAAGAGACTTTGAAAGATAGAGTGGTTCCAGAGGGTTGGCAAATGCTCTGAAGTGCAATTCTGACTATGCTGTTGTAGGTGACCCAGCAAGGACGGGAAAAAGAAGGTGCCACTTGAGCAAATAGTCAAGTACTAAGAAAGGCAAGAGGACGGCCACTGCCATTGAACATCCGTCCACCTGTAGCTTTTCAAACATTATCTGCATTTTGCCATCTCCCCAACCTTGGAGTAAATGGATGATGAAGAAATTGTCTCTTCCCTCCTTTACAGTTGGGAGAACTGAGGTTTATATTAGGTTTCGATTCCAACCAGAAATTCAGAAACGTGTCCAAGATTGTATAACTAGTTAGAGAAGAGCTGAAGTTTGAATCTAGGCCAGGGTTCCTCCAGAACCTGTGTTCCTTCCGTGCTGCGCTGAGGGACCTGTGAGAAAACTAATGTCAATGGAGCCCACGTTCTGAGTGAGATGGGGCTTCCCCAAGAGCCAGATGACAACAGAAAGGGTTCTTCACGTCACCTGTGGGAGAAGATATGATCACAAAGGGGTATGTCTGTCAGATAATGTTTAAAAAGAACTCATTCATTCGTGCAGCAACTGGGTTTTGAGTGCTTATTAAGGACTTTAGGTGCTTTCAGTGCCTAGGATAGGTAGCCTTCTAGAACTAACTGTTGAGTGGGGATGCAGACAATTAAATGGCTGTGGTGGGGGAAGTGTGGGATGCTGTGAGAGCTCATATGTGGGGCATTTGGGGTGGTCAGACTTCCTGGAAAAAAACGTTACCTGAGATTTGAACAATGTGCAGAAATTGCGGTGGGGGATGAAGTGAGTCGTGAAAGAGGTGAACTGAAAGTAGTTTAGTCTGACCAGGGCCATTGAAGGAGTTTGCATTTTATTTTTTATTCATCCATTCATTCGTTCACCGGTTATGCACTGAATGTACATAATGTATCTGACATTCTCCTAAATGCCCAGCCATGAAGAAGACAGACAAAATCCCTGTCCTCCTGGAGTTTATATTCTGGAGAATTCAGTTCACTCAAAATTAATCAAACCAAGCATCTGTATTTTATTGACAAGCATTCTCTACTGGGAATTACTTATAGATATACTCTAGCTAAACTCAAGGAAAGTTTGAGAAGGACTTTGTGATATTTCTATGGATAATATAGGGTAGGTTCATTAATGGTTGGGTTGGTTAATTGTTCAACAAAAACATCTTCAGTGCCTCTGGCTCTTTCATTCTTACATTCATTCATTCATCAATTGACAGGCAGTATAAATGCAGCATATGGCTGAGTATATGTCTCTGGGGCCAGATTCCTTGGGTTCAGAGTCTGGCTGCCCCACGACCTAGTTGTTTGACCTTGGGAAAATTATGTAATTTATGTGTGCTTCCATTTCCTTATGTGGAAGATTGGGAAAATAACAGTATCAGGATAAAAGGGCTGTTGTAAAAATGAACCCAGTTCATAACTGCCTAGAACAGTGCCTGATGGCAAAGGCTCAGTAAATGGTGGTGGTTACAATTATTTTATCATCCTTCAATAAGAGGTTTGTGCTATACCCTAGGGATACAAACTTGAATTCAATGTGTCCCCTGACCTTGAGGTAACCACATTGACTCCAAAAAAAATGCAAGTGAATGGATGAGTTAGTTTCTCTATGGAGTGGGGTAATCCTATAAGCTCAGTGTGAGTCAGTTGCCATATGGCTGCCCGAGAGTTGTTGTAATCTTGGGCAGCATTTCATAGAAGTATAGAAGCTAGGACCAGAGTGCTGAATATTTGGAGGCCTCTAAACTCTGAGAATCTAATAAATGCTATGGAGTATCTATCTGGAGAAATAAATTACAACTTTGCCTTCCTCATCCAGCTTCAGAATCTGATGCTGCAACACGGAGGTGTGAACTCTTCTTCTCTGGGTTGGTCAGAGCACTCTCAGAATGCAGTCTTTAACAGCTTTGTACCTTGTGTAAAACACTGTGCTGAGCAACGTGGGGAAGACAAGATAAATAGGTCATTTTTATTCTTAAGATTAATGGAGGGCCGACCTGGTGGTTCAGGTGGTTGGAGCGCCATGCTCCTAATGCCAAGGTCACCATTTCGATTCCCACATAGGCCTGCGACCGACTGCCTCAGCCTGGGGGAGCGGAGCGCAAGGCTCATAATACCAGCATGGGCCAGGGAGCTGTGTCCTACACACTAGACTGAGAAACAACGGCTTGTACCGGAGGGGGTGGGGAGAGGCGGAAGAAAGGGGGGACAAAAGATTAATGGGTAATGTCTATGAAAGTGTTTTGTAACTATAAAGCACCTACATGGATAGAATGTATATTTATTCTGATGACTAGTAGGGATAAGACAAAACAATGTAAATGTAGTGGGATGCACTGAAAATTTTAGAGATGTTGGAAGAGAGCAAAATGATAGTCATAGGAGATGAGAGAAGGCTCTAGTATAAGAGCAGGTATTCATTGAGGGCAAACAGAGTGTATTCCAGAAGGCACTAGCATGAGTGAAGGTCTCTGGGAAAACTTGGGACCCTTGACAATGGTTAAGAACCATGAGTATTTGGGGGCATTGGGGCGGGTGGAGGGACTGGGCTGGGACGCATTGTGGTGTGTCTTGAGTATTTGATAAGGAAGGGGAGAGACAGAGCTGCGCTGCTGGAGGATGATCCTGGCAGTGGAGTGCAGGGCAGACAGACCACTTAGGAGGCTGTTTCAATCCTTCAGGTCAGAGAAAGAAATATTAATCTTTTCGTGCCTGATACTTCACTTAATAAAAGTAATCAGAAGCTTGGAAAGGAATGGACCAATTTGAGAGAGATTGGAACAGGAAGTCTGAGGGATCTCCTTCCCCGGAGGATTTGGAGAATGGGTATGATGGCCTGGACGTGGCTTAGTCTTGGAAAGAGCACTGGAGTGAGTCTGAGACCGACTTCCAGTCCCACTGCTGCCACTTATTAGCTCTGTGACTCAGACATGTCATTTCTACCCTGTGGTCATTGGTTCTCTTAACTGCAAAACAGGTCCGTTTGTTTGTTTACTCATTTGCTTGTTTTTTTGAGTTGCTTGGAAGGGTGAAGCAGTCTTGGGGTGTGGGAAGAGAGTGTGGGGGTGTACCAGAATAATCTCCGATATCCGCTTGGACATTTGGTAAAACGTGATGTGCCTGGGTATATGGCAGGATGTGAAAAAGACTGAATTTTGGCCTCAAACATGTTTCAGTTTAACTCTCAATTCAATCGTTTACTAGTTGTGTGACCTTGGGCAATTTACTCAGTCCCTTTCCTGTTTTCCAGTTTCCTCATTCATAAAGTAAGGCTAATAATATCTATACTTAATGATTGTTATGAGGATTAAACAAGACAATAGCTGGCACAAAATGCCAGAGGGAATGAATAGGTCTGTTTTCCTTCCTTGTTTCTGTGATGCTTGTGTTCACTTAGCACCCCCTCTCTTTCCCTTTCACCGAAACTCTCCGTCACCATAGCCCTGAGGTACTAATTTGAGACTTTGTAATGGTGATTACACACATTGTAATGGTATTTCAGCAAGATGCCTGTGGATTGTTAGCTGATAAATCCGCACATAGTCAGTCACTCCCTGTTGCCAGCAAGTCAGCTAACCCCAGCTGAGAATGGCCTCTGACTATTGCCATCCTTGTAGAGCCTGAGCGAGGGTCGCAAGGGCAGTGCCCCATGAAGATGGGGCTGCTGGAATGAATGAGTGTGCTGCACTGTGCCAGCCGGTCCACCCCTCTGCTGAGTGTCCCCTTTGCCGGCGTAGACTTAGGCTCTGTCTTAGGGAGACCTCTCTCCCCCTTGGGATCTTCCTGTGCAAAGTGGGAGTGGGAGAGAGGCATCAGGGCATGTACAGAGCAACAGAGACTAACTGACTTGATTCCTTGATCTACTTCCCGAACCCCTCGATCACTTACTACTTAGAAAATACATCGTCCTGACCCCTCCATGCACAGAGATGCAAAAATGGTTGTTTTAACACCATCTAAGGCAGATGTATTGTTCTTATACCCCAGACACCAGGCCAGACCTCAGTCAGGTGACACACACGGCACACAGTGTTAAGGGGACATTAAAAGAAGTGAGGAGAGTTTGAAAGGGTTGACCAGGGAAGGTTTCTGAGGATCTTGTTGAGTGAAAAGGGGAGAAAGCAGGAGGGAGAGAAAGGTGCCTCCAGCTGCACCCGTGGCTTTTGAGGTCCTGCGTCAGGTGGACTGGGAAATAAGGCATGGAGGTCTGCGCACTGGACCTTCCCCTGGGACCCGTCCAGGGATGACCAGGCTGACTTGGGGAGTCCTGGCTGGGGTCTGGCACCATCAGGACCCCTGCCTGTTCCTCCTTCTCAGTCCCCCCGTCTAGACAATTTCCTTCCCTGTGGTTTAGGGATTCTGGACACTGAAAGACAATCTCGAGGAGGATTTCATTTCTCAGTTCTCTGTTGGGGCCCTGCTTCCCTACTGGGGATTTTCCTTTGACCTAGGTAAACTAGAACCCCTGGGGTCAGTGTGTCCTTGGCTGCCCTGCGCAGGATATCCTGCTTGCTACCAGGAAGAGGAGTGGAGCTGTGGCTACTGGGGAAGGCCTGGTGGCTGCCTGGGTCCGGCTGGGCTAACAACAGCCAGGGCCAGAAATTGCAGGGGTCGGTGACTTAAAAGGACAGGCTGCCTGGTGGGCAGCACTGCAGGTATTGTGTTCTGGAGAGGGGCAAGAGATTCCTGGGGTTCAGGAGATGGGACCAGGGGAGGCCAGAAGAGGCATGGCCTACACCAGGAACCCACCCACCTATCTTTTAATGGATCTCCTCTCAGCCCACTAGACATTTCCCTTACCACTGCCAGACTGGTTGAGTTGGGCACTCCTACCCTCAGACTCCGCTTTTTAAATGCCAATGTCCCTGGGACGGTCTAACACCTAGGCCTCTAACACCCCTGTGTAAATTAGTACCTGATGTTTGATGGTGTTCTGTTTGTGTCCTTTTTTTTTTTTTTTTTCTGGGCTGAAAGATGGAGGCTTCTTAAGAGCTGGTGCCCCTTTCCTTCCCCATCCTGGTCTGTGGGGACCCCAGGACTTTTCCACTCTGCCCTGACTTAGGAAGTAACCGCCCCTAAGGCCTGTCAGAGCCAAGTGGCCTTGGGCAAAGGCCTCCTGGGCTCTTCTGTCTAGGCCCTTGTTCCCTGGCACTCACTCCCTGGTGCTCCCGGGGCCTGCACCCAGCGTGCTGGGACTGGGATGCGTACAGGACAGGACCTGCTTTGGAAGGCCCAGAGCTGACCCCTGGAGCCAAAAGTCCTGTTTCCCTTATTCTTCCTGGTTCAACGTCAGTCTACTTCGCTCAGACTTCTTTGCCAGTGACGCTAAGATGGCAACCTCATGGTGTCTAGGCTAGCTTCTTCTGTCCTCAGGGAGCTGATGACAGTGCGTGAGCTGGAGGAGGTGTGTGGGGGCTGTAGGATGTATGGGGGTGGGGAGGGGGTGGGGGTTGTGGGAGATGTGCGGGGTATGGAGGTGTGTGCATGGGGGAGGGCATGGGGTGTGCATGGAGTGTGGGGGGTACCTATGGGGTGTGTGGGGGAAGGTGTGGGTGTGTTTCCCATTTGTGTGGTCACCATGGCTTTTGTCCTTGAGAATGACTGCAGTCTATCAGGGATTTTCTTGATTTGGGGTGTTAGCACTCATTGAAGTTATTCTCTATTATCACGCCACATGTTTCGAGGGCTGGTTTTGGAACTGTGGTGGCAGAGGGACAGTGGGCAAGGCTGTGGACAGTGGTGCAGAGCCTCCCTGCCCAGCGGGAGGGGAGGAGATCGCCCTGGCCATGGTGTGGGAGCAGTTCTTCAGCCCCATGGTGGTGTGCATTGATGGCTGGCTTACCTTGTTTTGCTCAACTTCCCTTCATCCTCCTCTGAGCCAAGCAGCTGCCTGTCAGCTGCCAGCAGCTCACTGCCCACACAGCGCCCCTGCTCACTGGCTTCCCTGCCCAGGCTGACAGGCATTCACCCCACCCTTCCCACAGACAGGATTACCACACTGAGCTGCTCGTCCCACCTTCTCTACTCTGTGCATAGGATCATTCTGGGGACTCATTTCCTGGGTCCTTCTGAACCCAGAGCTCTGGCACATTTGTGCCAAGTGTGTACTTGTGGAGGGAGCCCAGCCCAATACCACGTGCCCTCCCCACATCGGCTGTCTGGACCCTTCCCCAGTGTGAAACAGAGGGCAAAGTCAGTGACTCTTAGTGGGCCTCATTCTCCTCATTTCTAACAGACAGGAAAAGAGAGACAGCCTTTCAGATGTTTAAGAAAGGTGCTACCAGAAAACAACCAAAAAATTGTTACAATTGAATGAATTGGAGACACTCTCTAAAAATCCGAGTGTTGATGTCCAGCAAAGATGTCCGTCCTTCTTTTGGAGATTGGTCTCGCTGGCATTATTTGGTGCACTATGGTTAGTCCGTTGCCTCTGCAGTTACCCTGAGCCACATCCCGTCCTCTCGCCGTGGGGTGGGGCCGTGTTTGAAGTGCCTCCTTGCAGACTCATGGGTTAGCTCCATCCAGCTTGTGAGGACATGGGGTATCAGGACTGAACCTGAGCCTGAGGTGGATCCACGATGCTTCTCAGCTCTCCTCTCAGGTGAACCTTCCAGCCAGAGCATGTTCTGTCCTCTCTTTGGTGTCTGGGCTGGATAGCAACAGCTGTGACCTACTTTCTGGGCTGTCTCCTCCAGGGAGTTTTCCCAGCCCCCGCAGGAATCCTGGGGAACTGGATTCCACAGGGTATGAGCTGGGTAAGCTGGTCTGCAGGTTCACCTGGAGGTGACAGAGGCAGCAGTCTGGGCCTTGCAGGAGCTGTTGCTTTGCAGGAAGCAAATGGCTCTGTGAAGCAAAGCTGAGGCAATGAGGCAGGGAGAGCCGGGGGCGAGGCAAGGACCACACAGGGGCTGCTGTGTATGTCTCCGTCCCACACTGCACCCATTTTCTTATGTTCTCCTTTTATACTTCATGGCAGTACTTTCAGAGAGGCTAGGGTTTCCTAGATGTTGCTGTTTGAAAATGTTGGGGTTCTCTTTCTGATGTGGGTTGGGCTGGTGGGAAAATTGTCTGTGAAGAAGTTTCCTCAGGAGTCCCCTCAGCGGGGGCCAAGATTGGTAAGGGAAGTTCATCCTGAGAGCTCCTCTTACCCCTCACCATCCTGTTTCACTGCCTTTCTCTGGAGGGCTGAGGAAGCTGGAAATAATTCTTTTTCTTAAAAAAAAAATTTTTTTTAAACTGAGGTAACATTGATTAATAACATAAATTTCAGGTGTACAACATTATAATTGATATCGGTGTATTCTAGTGTGTGCTTACCACCCATTACCATGTGTCTGACCCCCTTTACCCTCTTTGACCTCCCCCTACCCCCCTCCCGGTCAGGTAACCACCATTTTGTTATCTGTATCTATGAGAGTTTTTTTGTTTTGTTTTGTTACTTTGTTACTTTTTTGTTTTATATTCCACATATGAATGAAATCATATGGTTTTGGTCTTTTTCTGTCTGACTTATTTCACTAATACCCTCTAGGTCCACCCATGTCATAAATGGCATATTTCATCTTTTTATGTCTGAGTAATATTCCATTATATATATGTACCGCATCTTCTTTATTCATCTGTTGATGGACACAGGTTGTTTCCATGTCTTGGTTATTATGAATAGCACTGCAGTGAACATAGGGGTACATATATCTTTTCGAATCAATGTTTTGGATTTCTTCAGATAAATACCCAGAAAAGGAATTGCTGGGTCATAAGGTAGTTCTATTCTTAATTTTTTGAGGAACTTCCGTACTGTTTTCTATATTGGCCACACCAATTTACATTCCTACCCACTATGTTCTTTGGAGGATCCAGGCCAATCTGAACTAGAAGGGCTGCTTCTTGGGGCTGCAGTGGCTGAGGCCAGGAGGGGGGAGAAAGCGGGAAGCGTGGACCAGACAGAGAGGAGATGTGGCTGCTCTGGCTCATGGGATGATTCCTGGTTTGGAGATCCACACACTGCCAAGACCTTTCTTTCCTCTTCACGAAAGGTTCCAGTGAGCTGGTTGCCAACTCCTGGTCCGTGCCGTCTAAATTGCCAGCTCTAGGAAGGAAAGTTTTGAGAGGAGCCACAAGCTGCCTCGCCGCTTCCACCCCTGATTTTTTTCATACTCAGATCCTGAATCTGCAGGGTGTGTGGTGGGAGCTGTGATTTCCAGGGATTCTGTGTGTGTGGGTGTGACCAGAACCAACTACACAAATGGTTTCTGAGCCAGGACTGGGGACTTCAGGCCTCTCAATGCAAACTCAACTCGATCTAACCATGTCACACAGCCTCCACGTCCTTCTTCTCTCCTAGGAGCCAGAGAGCCCTCTACTAACTCTTGTATCTACTTTGGCTTCAAATTAGTGGAAAGTCCAGGATAGGCCCAGGGAAGAGAGAGATGGAAAGTAAGTTCCAGTAGGAAAGACTGAACTGTGTGGGGCTGCTTTACCTTGGCTAAGAGGACACTAGGGAGGGGCTATATGAGTAGGAAGAAAACACAGGCAGTTACATCTGTCTCCCCACATTTGGAACTAAGTGAGAGCCACATAGAGGGACATAAGTCAGATAATAGAAAGACTTTGTTAGTGTGTATGACTCAGTGATGGGCCTGACATCACAGAAGCTTGCAGAGCTGTATAATGTGTAGGTTTTCAATGCAGAGGCAGGGACCACGCACATCTATTTGAGGCAGGGAGATGGCCTCCCTGACCTTCTGGATATACCTTCCTGGTGGAAGAAACGGATTCCTGGCATAGCACATGCTGACCTTTCCTGTTAGAGCTGGGGCTGTGGGAGGGAGAGGTGAAGTGGGGCAGCAGATATGTAGACTGAGGTGTGGGGCGTGGGATCGTGGCTGCAAAGTCAGGGGGATTTTGGGTATGGGTAAATGTGGATCTGGGGGGATGGATAGGGGCAGGGGTCCTCTCTGAAGAGAAAACTCTGGAAGCCAAAGGGATTAAGTCCTTATGGCCTCCAACCCCTTGCCCCACTCTGTTCTGAGGGGAGGTGTTTCCCTAGGGCAGTCCTATAACTGAGTCGTCTTCTGTTAGTAAAAATAACTAAAAGGTGCGATGGCTGAGGCTGGGGGCTTGAAACCCTCTATTTTTCACCACTTTGAAAGCTGTCCATTTTCCCTGCCCAGTGAAGATGGGCCAAGACATCTTCCCTGCTTTGTGCCCCAAGAAAGGGATTGAATTATTTATGGATATGTCTCTCACCTTTGCTAGGACGTGAGCTCTCTGGAATCATGCCTCGGTCATCTGAATACTTCTAAGTCTAGCATGATGCCTGGCGGTAGCTGTTACTCAGCACCCATTGGGATACAGTTCTGTGGCTCAGGATATGGGGAGAAGATGACACAGACCCATTAGGCTGTCCCCAGCAGAGCAGCTCTGATACAGTACCCTCTAGCAAGACAGCAGGAAGCCCTGTCCACTCTCTTCCCCCGCTGGGATCAGTGCTGGCCCCGAGGCCCTCCCTCTCTGGCACGGGGACTAGGCAGAGCCAGCTCACTGGAGGGAGTGCCCGCTTCTTTCTCTCCACCCTTTGACTCTGAACCATTGTGTGGCTCGGCCCTGACCCCATTTCTTCCCCTGCAGGCCTTCAGCCACCTGTTGGCAGCTGTGTGGATTGAGTTTGGTGCCTGGTGCTGCTTAGGCCCTGGCAGTGACCTGCTCGGCCTTAAGCATGTCCTCTTCCTCTACCAGCTGGCTGCCTGGTGCTTTTGGGGTCCCCGTCCACAGTTTCTTCTGAAACCCTAGTTTGTGGGTCAAATCCGGCTGCACATTTGAATCTCCTGAGGGCCTTAGAAACATTCAGAGTCTAGGGACTCACCCTACTGAATCAGAGAGGGGCCAGGAATTTATATGTTCGAAAAACTTCCCAGATGACAGACAATTGAGAACATTTGAATGTGGACTATATATTAAACAATGTTATTGTGTCAATGTTAAATTTTGTGGGTGGCATTGTGTTTATATAGGAGAGTATCCTAATTCTTTTTGTTTTCCCCTTTCTTCTACCTCCCCACCCCCACTCCGGTTCAAGCCGTTGTTTCTCAGTCTAGTTGTGTAGGACACAGCTCCCTGGTCCATGCTGGTATTATGAGCCTGAGCCTGGCACTCCCCCTGACTGAGGCAGTCGGTCGCCAGTCGTTGATCAGCCGCTCACAGCAGCTCAGGGCAGCTCTCGCCAGCTGCCGGCTGCTCACGCTGGCCACCGGCCGCTCATGGCAGCACACAGTAGGCCGTGGAAGCACACAGCAGCCAGCAGCAGCTCACGCCAACCCCGGCTACTCGCCGCAGCCCAGCTCCAGGAAGAGCCGTTGTTCACAGTCTTAGCTGTAGAGGGTGCAGCTCACTGGCCCATGTGGGAATCGAACCGGCAACCTTGGCATTAGGAGCACGGTGCTCCAAACACCTGGGCCACCGGGCCGGCCCCATGTCCTAGTTCTTAACTAATTCAGGCAGAAGTGTTTAGAGGTGAAATGTTTGCATCTTACTTTCAAATGGTTAAATGAAAAGAATGTGCAAATGTGGGGAAATGTTAAATGGTGTATGCAGGCGATGAAAGGAAACTGGTCAATATGACGTTTCCGGTGATTTCCATCTGCTCTGAGATGGACACTAGAGAACACAGCCAGGGCCACCAAGTTGCACAACTCCAAGGGTGCCATTCATGTGATTTTCTTTGTTGTGGTCAGGGGTGTCATTCACACAGAACACGTGTGGGTGCTCCCTGGGGTTTGCGACAGTGGCACTGGCCCCAGCCATCTCTTCCTGGATGGGCTGCAGAGTAGCAGAGACCCCGGCTCTCACCCACCCCACCTCTTTCTTGGGACCTACAAGGATATTTGCTTTCTTACAGAATCCCTAGTAGCCCTTGAGGACTAAGGGAACAGAGCACTTTCTAATTTGTCAGCCCAGCAGAGTCTGGCAGAGAGGGAACTGAACTAGGGAAGGGGGAGGCAGGAAACATGAGATGCTGATTCCTGAAATACTTTGTCCCTCCTCCCGGAAAATGAAATTTGGCCTTGAGTTCTCACTAGCTCTAGGTTGTTAGGACTGGTTACTCCTGCCTTTCCTTTTTCCCTTTCTGATTTTCCCTGTGCCTGGCTCTGTACACTTCACTTTAGTGGTGGCTCTCCTGGTCCTGGGGGGATGCTGCCTGTCCTGCGTCCTCACCAGGGATCCCTCAGCATCAGAGTGAACTGAGTATGGAGACTGCGGAAGAAGCAGCTGCCAGCGTGGCCCCAGGCGTGAGCTCAGGCAGCAGGCTGGGTCTCCTTCCCTGCGTGGCTGACAGACAGTCTTGTGGTGTCCTAGCCGGGAGCCGGGGGGACGGTGGTTTTGTTGCAGGAAAAGAGGGTCTGCCCTGCCTCCACTCTATCTCTATTAGAGAAGAGTAGCTCAGCTTTACTCTGAATTCTAGTCTGGGAAGAGCCTCAGGAGCTGGGCCTGCTGGATCTCCCCTGGGCTTTTCTCCTCTTCCCTCCTGGGGCTCAGGAGGGGCTATGCTGGGGTTTGACCTTGGAGTCCTCTGAGGAATTTGCTTGAAGGGATTTAATAGGTCAGAATCAAAGACTCCCAGAGCAGGCAGACACTTCATTTGGTGGTCTTGTTCATCCACCCCCCTGCTTTTACAGATGCCAAACCTGACCTAGTTGATACCCAGTCCTGTGCTTGAAGGACCCCAAGGATGGACACCACCTGCTTTCTGATCACCCATCTCCATGTCTAAACATTCTCACCCCCAGAAAACTCTGCCCTTATATATTCCAGTTCAAGTACATTTTTTGTCAGTGAAAATGAGGTGAATTTGGAACTAGAGGAGCTTAATGCAGGTGACAGATCCATACACATTTAATTTTGAATAAAATATTTTGAGGCTATGTTTGACGTAGGTACAGGTTGCTATTGGGAGCATAAAGAATGGGCCCTTCCTTCAACCTGGGAGTTCAGAGGAAAGCTTTCTGATGAACATGGTGTCTGGGCAAAGTCTTACAAGGTTGAGTTGGAGTCGCACTGGCAAAGATTGTTGGGAAGGACATGCCCAGGAGAAGGAACAAAATCACAGAGGCATCAAATACATGGTAATGAATGGTTGGAGATGAGAGGGAGACGTGGGTGTGATAAAGGCCTTGGAAAGGAATTAAGTAGCCTTTGAAGGGGTTTAATCTGGAGTGAGATCATCAGATTTATATTTTAGAAAGAGCCCTCTGGCTGCTCTGCGGAGAAAGCCTTAAAGAGGGAAGATTAATTTGTAGGAGGAAGAACTGTTAGAGGCCATTGTAATAGCCCAGGTGAGAGAAGATAAGGGTTTAATTAGGACCGCTGCAGTTGGGATCGAAGGAAGGACTAGATTTGGGAATTACTAGAAAGGCCTCAGTGACTGCATCTGGGGTGAAAGGAAGGAGGAATCCAGGACGACTACAGGAGAAAGTCTGGGGAGGAATGAAGGTGATAGTTCAGTTTGGGACGCTGGGGGTTTGAGATACAGGAGGACATATAACCTGAGGGGAGCTACACATTTGGAATTAACATGTGAGTGGTATGAAGATGGAACAAAGGAGGTTGCCCGAGCAGAGGGTGTCGTGAACGGTAGGCTGAGAATGGACTCCTGAGCCAACACCAGTGTTGCAGGGTGGACAGAGGAAGAGGAGAACAAAGGACGTAGAACAACAAACAAGCAAAGAAAAAGTGTCATGGAGGCCAGGGTGGAGGGTTTAAGGAAGAAGGGAATGGTCTGCAGAGCCAAACGCAACAGCTTTGTTCGAGCAGACAGAATTACCTACAGAATTGGGAGGCCGGGGCATTGTTGCTGGGGCAGTTTTCCAGGAGCGTAGGGGGCAGAAGCCAGGTGACACTGAGTGGAAGAGTAAATGGAAGGGAGAATTGGGAAACTGGCTGATCAGGGAAGGAAGAACAGGGTATTAGCTGGAGGATGAAAAGTCAAGGGAAGGTGCTTAGGGTGTAGGGTTCTCTCTCTCTCCCTCTCCCTCCCTCCCTCCCTCCCTCCCTCCCTTCCTTTCCTCTCTTTCTTTGCTCTCTTCCTTGCCCTTCTTTTGCTAGAAAAAGCTTGAACAAGTTTATGTGCTGAAGAGAGACCAGGTTAAGGGGAGAGGGAAAATTTGCGGAGAATCGTTGTGACGGAGATCCAGTGGATGGGGACAAGAGCACAGAGGGTCGTTCAGGTTCCCCTGAGACCAAGAGGTAGAAAGAGGCTGAATGCAAGTGTGGACAAGTTAGTGCGGGACAGAGGCAGGACGCTGAGATTCTTCCCAATGGCCTCAGTTTTCCTCTTCACAATGGTGCGTGGCTAAGGCACCTCTTACCACTCTGCTTGTCCCAGCTCAGGGCTGAAAGTCCACAGTTGTTCTCTGGATCGAAAGGCTTAAACTCAGTCCAACTTTGAGCATTTATCTAGTGTCTGCTATTTAAGGTACTAAGACCTCCTTTTTCTGGGACCAGTTTTCCAGCTCTGGGCAGCTAAATTCTGAGTATGCCCCTCCCATTCCTGGGCATTTCAAATAGCAAGACACTGCCTCTTACCTTCTGCAGATAAAAAATAATCTGTAAGAAGCTGTTAAGGGTTAGAGAAACTCAACAGGCAGAGAAATCAGCAGAGTGCTTCGTGCGCCCTGAGGCTGGGTTTGGGCTAGTTGGTCTTTGGGAAACTACTTCCTCAAACCCACTGAGCCAGCTCTGGCCCTTCAGGGTTCTGTGCTTGTGCCTGACCAATGAATGGGGTCCTGGGCTAGTGGGGAGCACCTTGGGTGAAGGGATACCCTTCTTCTAACTCATTTTGGATCTGATGGAACTTGCCAACCAAAAATCTATCTGAACCTTTTTCCTATTGCTGTTTTCAACTTTCTAATCAGGAGGAAGACCATGCTTCATATATTTGTTACTTTTTGATAATTTCATGAAATTGTGAACTTCTCACCTGTTGGTACTAAGGGTCAGGGGTGACCACTTCACACTCACCTCCCCCAAGCTAATCTGAAACACACGTATAGCCGGTCCTCAAATAAACATCATTTTGTTATAACGTTGATGAAAAAATAAAATACATTTCCGGCCGGGGCCACTGCCTGTGGAATTTGCACTTCTCCCCACATCTGTGTGCGTTTTCTCTGGGGACTCTGGTTTCCTCCCACTTCCTAAGCTGTGCACATTGGGTGACTCAGCGTGTCTCGGTGGTTGGAGTCTAAGTGAATGTGGTGTGTGTGACTGCACCTGTGATGGAAGGGTGTCTGTGCAGGGTGGGGTACCACCTTTCACACTTAGCTCTCTGGAGAGGCTCTGGGCACCCACGACCCTGAACTGGAATAAGCGGGTCGGAAAACAATTATCTCACTTGTTTTTATTCCTCTTTCTTAAATGTATGGATAGCTCACATTTATTTCAATGTTTAATATTAGAAGTGTTTGGGGTCTTTATTTTGAAGTTTGGTGATGTTTCTGTGACCAGAAATATGCCCTAGGAACTTAACTCTTATTTGTATCAATTAGCCTTTGGTGAAATAGGTCTTGTTAAACATTGTTTCATTTAAAGTGGCAGTTTCCAAGAACCTGTCAATGACTTCAGGTGAGGACTAACTCTATAGGCATAGGCTGGTGGTTCTGTTTCAGCTATAAACTAGAATCTCCTGGGGGAGTTTTTAAAAACACCACTGCCCTACCGCAGACCAATTAAATCAGAATCTCTCCAGAGAAGCTGGGCATCAGGACCATACTTTTAAAAAGTTCCCCTAGTGTTTCTAATGTGCAGTCAGGGTTGGGAAGCACTGAGTCAGGATACCCTTGTCATTACAACCATTTGTTCAGTGTTTTTTTCATGTCATGGCTTCTAAAGAAAAGGATGCCAACACCGGAGTGAATGAAGAGGCTGCTTGCAGCCAGAGGCAGCTGGCCTGGGAGAGGCTCTGGGCACCCGTGACCTTTGCCTGGCTTCCTGATGGCCTAGCGGGGGGGGGGGGGGGGGGATCGGCATTTTGGCACAGCTGTAATTCATCAAGCACCCGGGTCTCACCTGTTGGCAAGCTTTATTTAATTGCTGATATTGGTGTGTTCTGGGAGGATCCTTGTACAATCTGAGTCATTGTAAGGTCTATTTCGTAGAGCTCTATTATACTTTACAACTTTAGTGAGGTATAGTGACAGCTTAGTGTAATCAACTGTACAGCTTTAAAGTACAGCTTTAAGTGACGTGTAATCAACTGTAAATGTCCAAAGTGTACAGTTTGATGTCTTGGCTTTTGTATGTACCTGTGAGACCGTTGCTGCCGTCTAGGTAATGAGCACATTCATCAGCCCCGAAGCCCCCTGTATGATGCCTCCTTCTTCCTACCCCTGCCCAGAAAACCGCTGATCCGCTTTTTTATCACTGTACATTAGTTTTCATCTTCCAGAATTTTCATAAATGGAATCCTATATACTCATCCTCTTTTGGCTTCTTTTACTCAGCATACTTATTATTTTTTTAAAGATTTTGTTGGGGAAGGGGAACAGGACTTTATTGGGGAACAGTGTTGTTGTGCGGGGAGGCCTGCAGGGTCTCTGCTCCCGCTCCCCACATAAGAATGCAGGATATGGTGAGGCCAAAAAGGAACACCCACGGAGCCATAGATGGGGGAGTCATACCACTGTATTCTCTCTGGCGGCACTATACTCTCCCTGGAGGCTGGATCCACACTGTCCGCAAACCGCCATCCACGCTTGCCAGCCCAGCCGCCATCTTCTTGCTAGCCCCCATTCTTCCTCTCTTCTCCTAGCGTAGCCACAGCAGTTATACTAGTGGCCAATGGCTCACCGGTCACAGCTGACGGCCAACCAGCCACAGCCGACGGCCATGCAATCACAGTTGGCCACCTACTACCTGAGCCAGCACCTGTCTATGTGAGGCCGAGAGCCTGGAAACTACTTTCTGGGGCTCTGCCCCCACACTCCACCCCTACAGGCTCTCGCCTCACAATCTACGCGACAAGCATCTTCCGCGAGGGGCCCTGTGCGAGGAGCCTGGGGGTGAACGCAATACCCTGGACACAGCCAGGCTCTCTGGGCACAGCCAGGGTTTCTCAGGGCACCACCAGTGCTTCTGGGCACGGCCAGACTTCCTGGACTTCTTAGGGTACCACCTGTCTTCCCGGACACAGCCAGGGTTTCTCAGGGCACCACCAGTACTTCTGGGCACAGCCAGACTTCCTGGGCTTCTTAGGGTACCACCTGTCTTTCCGGACCCAGCCAGGGTTTCTCAGGGCACCACCAGTGCTTCTGGGCACGGCCAGACTTCCTGGACTTCTTAGGGTACCACCTGTCTTCCCAGACACAGCCAGGGTTTCTCAGGGCACCACCAGTGCTTCTGGGCACGGCCAGACTTCCTGGACTTCTTAGGGTACCACCTGTCTTCCCGGACCCAGACAGGGTTTCTCAGGGCACTTCCACTCTCTGTGGGCACAGCCACACTTCCTGGACTCAGCCAGGGCTCTCAGGGCACTGCCACTCTCTCTGGGAACAGCCCGACTTCCTGGGCACAGCCAGGGTATCTTCAGGGCTCAGCCAGACTTCCTGGACACAGCCAGGCCTCTCAGGGCACTGCCACTCTCTCTGGGCCTCTCAGGGTACCCTGCTGGAACAACAGCGACTCACAATCAAGGTGCTTACATATTCTCAATGGCGGCCAGTCAAGAGACAAAAGCAAATATCCCCCAGTTCCACTAACAACAGTTCCCAAACAAACAGTCAAGTGGTCCATTAAATTAGGGATGGAAGGCAATTCCCCATAGTCCATAGTCATTCGCCAGGGCTGTCCTGGGGGTGAGGGACGACCTTGACCTCACCCTCATCTCCCACGGAGGACTCAGCAAGCGTTACCTCCTGGGACTATAAGTCCTGCATCCGGGCTGCCCGAGCAGGAACCTCCCGGCCCACAGGGCTGCAACGACCTTCGCTTTCTCCGGCCTGTGCTGGTTGGGGAACCGTCCACATCTTTCCACCTCTCCATGGGGCTCCATCTCTGCAGCAGCTGCATGGCTTTTCCTGTGCTGGTGGGAGAACCGTCCACGTCCTCCCACCCCTCCACGGGGGTCCAGCTCTCCGGCAGCTGCTCCTCCTGGTCTTCCTGAGACTGAGTGTTCATACACACAAACTGCTTCACCATCCTTTGGAGAGCTTTGGCCGGCACCGTACCCTGCTCGCTGTGCCATTTGTCGTGCGGGAGACCCTGCTCGCTGCGCCATTTGTCGTGCAGGGCGGCCTGTGGGGTCTCTGCTCCCGCTCCCCATACAAGAACGCAGGATATGGTGAGGCCAAAAAGGAACACCCACGGAGCCATAGATGGGGGAGTCATACCACTATATTCTCGCTGGTGGCTGGATTCACACTGTCCGCAAACCGCCATCCACGCTTGCCAGCCCAGCCGCCATCTTCTTGCTAGCCCCATTCTTCCTCTCTTCTCCTAGCGTAGCCACAGCAGTTATACTAGTGGCCAATGGCTCACCGGTCACAGCTGACGGCCAACCAGCCACAGCCGACGGCCATGCAATCACAGTTGGCCATTTACTACCTGAGCCAGCACCTGTCTATGTGAGGCCGAGAGCCTGGAAACTACTTTCTGGGGCTCTGCCCCCACAGTGTGTACTTCCAGGACTTTTTTCCAAGTCAAGTTGTTGTCCTTTCAGTCTTAGTTGTGGAGGCTGCTGTTCAGCTTCAAGTAGTTGTCCTTTCAGTCATAGTTGTGGAGGGCGCAGCTCAGCTCCAGGTTCAGTTGCTGTTGCTAGTTGCAGGGGGCACAGCCCACCATCCCTTGCGGGACTCTAGGAGTTGGGACTTGAACCGACAACCTTGTGGTTGAGAGCCCACTGGCCCATGTGGGAATCGAACCAGCAGCCTTCAGAGTTAGGAGCACGGAGCTCCAACCGCCTGGGCCACTGGGCCGCCCCCTCAGCAGTTATTTAAAGATTCATTTGTGTTGTCATGTCAATAATTCATTTCTTTTTGTTACTGAGCAGTGTTCAATTGTGTGGACATAACACATTTTTTTATTCATTCACCTGTTGGTGATCATTTGCGTTACTTAGTTTTTTTTAATTGAAGTTTATTGGGTGACAATTGTTAGTAAAGTTACATAGATTACAGGTGTACAATTGTGTAATATATCATCTATATATCACATTGTGTTCACCACCCAGAGTGAGTTCTCTTTCAATCACCATATATTGGTATTTACAGTTTTTAGATATTACACGTAAGGCTGCTATGAATAGTCATGTACAAATCTTTGTGTGGACATGTGCTTTCATTTTCTTGGGTTAGGAGCAGGACATAGCTGAGTCATGTGGTATGTGGCTATTTACCTTTTCAAGAAGCTGCCTGTGTTCCAAAATGGTTGTGCCATTTCACATTCCCCACCAGTAGCATCGGGGAGCTGTCCTCTCTAAACTCAAGAACCTGGTTTCTGTCTTCTCCTCTTGGCTGATGCCAAGTACCTCCTTCTTTTCTTGGGGTACGTGTGAAAGAGATCAGGATGGGAATTAGAGACCAGAGGTGGAGACATGTTTAGATGGGTGGAAGGGTGGATGGCTGTAATAGATAAATAAAGTTCTCTTGGTATCTGTTTTTCCTCCATCTTTCTGTTTCTTTCTATCTGTTGTGGGCGCTCAAGAAACAGGCGGTAGGGGCAGCCGGTTAGTTCAGTTGGTTAGAGCACGGTGCTGTTAACAACAAGGGATCCCTGTATGCGCCACTGAGCTGTGCCCTCCACTAGATTGAAACAACTGCTTGATACTTGACTTGGAGCTGATCGGTCCTGGAAAAACATGCTTAAAAAAAAAAAAAGAAAAAAGAAACAGGCAGTGGCCCAGATCATGTCACCAAAGTCAGATTATTAATACTTCTCTTTTTGTGACTGAATGATTGATATTTTTGCCTGTCACCTGCAGGTGCCCAGACACCATGCCACAGCCCTGCAGACCTGACATTGGCAGAAAGTAGAAGACTTCCTTGTGTCCTCCACCGCCATCCTCACCATGTCTTCGACTCAGGGCAGCGGGGAACACTGGAAGTCCCTGGAGTCCGTGGGCATCAGCCGCAAGGAGCTGGCCATGGCCGAAGCCTTGCAGATGGAGTATGACGCTCTCTCCCGGCTTCGGCATGACAAGGAGGAAAGCAGAACCAAGCAGAACACAGACCCCTCGCTCATCAGCTGGGACGAGCCCGTCCTGGATTCATACAGCAAGCCGGCAGGAAGGCAGAAGGACCTCAAGCTCCTCCGCGGTCTTTCTGGCTCTGATCCTACCCTCAATTACAACTCGCTCTCCCCACAGGAAGGGCTGCTCGACCACTCTACCTCCCAGTGTTCCCAGCCTGGCCCAGATCCCTGGCCCAGAGGCTCCCTGGCTAGAGACTATCTCTATATTTTTGATGGTTCAGATGGGGGCCTCTCTTTGTCCCCAGGACCAGGGGACATAGATGACTCTTCTAAGAAACTGTCCCCACCTCCTCTGCCTCCCCGAGTCTCTATCTGGGACACCCCTCCTCTGCCTCCCAGAAAGGGATCCTCTTCATCCTCTAAGCTCTCCCAGCCCAATGACATTAACACTTTTTCATTGGTCGAACAGCCTCCAGGCAAATTGCTAGGGTGTCAGATCCTAGAAGAAGAGGAGCTGGGAGGTGGGGGCACGGGACGCGTACTGGGGTCTGTGGACTATGATGGTATCAATGATGCAATTACACGGCTCAACTTGAAGTCAACCTATGATGCAGAGATATTGCGGGATGCCACCAGGGGCTGGAAGGAGGGCCGGGGGCCCCTGGGTCTTGGGAAGGATGCTCCTGGAAAGCCTGTGGCCAGGAGCAAGACCATGCCTCCCCAGGTGCCACCCCGCACCTACACCTCCCGCTATGCCAACCGAAAAAATGGGACACCTGGCAAGAACCACCGGATTTCTGCTGCTTCGGTGAGGACCTTATTGTGTTTCTTCTGTCCTCCTTTCGTCATGTCACTCAGAAACAGAATAGTCCCTCTTTCTTCTTTGTTGTTCCAAATCTGCTATGTACTCATCCCTTTAGTCCTCTGTTCCCCTCTGCTTCTGCTATCGGGCCCCTGGGTCCTGGTGGGGGAGAGGAAAAGGGACACCTGAGAGACATGACTCCTTTCCAGGGCTGAGTTTTGTGCACCGTAAATATTTTGTGTGTCTTCTGGGGGCAGGTATTTTAGAATCCCAGTTCCTAGTGTGTGTGTTCACTTCATGATGTGAGGACTGAACTGGGGTTATGGGACTCATTGCTGACTGCGGCCGAATGGCCTTGTAGACTGGAGCGTTGCTGCTTCCACTTTCTGACTTTGCTCTGCCCAAAGTGCTGCATGGCGCTGAGGCTCAATCATGTTAACCGTTGTTGTGTGCTTACCGAATACCAGACCCAGGTCCAGACCCTTCAGCGACACTGCGTGATGGTCCAAGGCACAAACAAAGCCCTGGTCTCTCTCGTTCCCAGGCTGGCTTTTTCTCATTCTCTCGGTCTCTCTCTCTCTGTGTCTCTCTCTGTCTCTTTCCTTCTGTCCTGCTTTCTCCCTCTGTCTCTCTCTCCTCTCTCTCTGTCTCTCTGTGTCTCCGTGTCTGTCTCCCTTTCTTTCATTGTGGTAAAATTAATACATAACATTGAATTTGCCGTCTTAACCAATTTTAAGAATACAGAGTAGTGACATTAAGTACATTCACATTGTTCTGTGACTATCACCACCATTCATCTCTTCTTCACATTGAAAATATTTAGAAAAATATGCAGCGTGACAGTAATAATTTTACCTTTATCAGTACATAGTATAAAATAACAAAGTATTTATAAAGAAGCACAGGGTGGTTTCCAGGGCAGCTTTGATCTTTTTTCTGGTGTAAAAAGTGCCAGCAGCATCTCCATGGATGGGACCTGAAGATTGCTTTATGTTTTCCCCTTGGGCCCTGGAAGCCCTGGCCCTAGGAGTCAGGAGACACGCCTGAGGTTGAATATAGGAAGGAGCATTCACTTCATTCCATCCCTGCTTCCTCCTTGTCCATTGTCTAAGGGGCACTGGGGCTTTCCCACCTTGTATCCCAGCAATTGGGATCCTTCACAGCTCTGGAAAAGCCACACGGTCCTTCCTTCCTGTGCTTCTGCTGATAGAGCCCCCGAAGCAGCGTCAGTGCCTGGGATAAGTCACAGCTGTAGCGCTCAGGGCTTTTTAAAGGCCCTGCTCTGAGAGGTGGGGCTGTTCCCGCTATTTATAGGGACAGGGAGAGTCTTATTCCAAGCTCCGAGTTCCTCGCACAGAGCTGGGCCTGCTCCCTGGGTCCTGCCACCCTGGTAGGTGGTCACCTCCGTCACTCCCTCTCTCTCCTCCTCCCCCTACTCTTTCACCTTTCCTCCATCCCCTGTTTGTCATCAGAGTTCTGAGAGGGAGATCGGTCCAGAGTCTCCTTGAAGAAGCTAGGGCAAAGCACAAAGCTCTTGCCCATTCTTAGGGGGGAAATGCGGCCTTGGTCTTCCCCGCCTCAACTCGGAGCAGGGGCCCATCTCACTGGGCAGGGGCACCCCTCGGGCTCTCGGCCTGTACCACCGCCCCGCCTTCGTCGGGCTGCCAGCCGGAGGGACCCACCTTACCCCAGGCCTGCGGAGCCAGCCCTGGAAATGGTTGGCTCCAAATATCAGCTTGGTACCGCTGCTGCCAGCCTCTGCCCGGCAGACTCCCCCAGCCAGTACCGGGCGATGCTACCAGGGCCTGCCAACAGGGCACACGTAAGTGGCTTTTGTTTTCTTATGGATCCAGGGAGTGGTACTGATAGGGCATGAAAATGGCCTTCAGTAGCTACTCTGTTCCCTCCCTGCCCCCACTCTGTCTCTCTGTCTTGGTTCTGTTGCTCTGTCGCTCTCACTCTCACTTTTGTGGGTTAATTGCTGACAGTGGTACTATTGTTTTGACTGGGACACAGGCACGAACTTGGCAGAGCCAGGGCCTCACATGCCAACTGCCCCATTGCTGCCCTCTGCTCTTTACACTCCCTCCCTGCTCACCCAGGGAGCAAGGCTAATGGGAGAGGGTCACTCAGAGGAAACACTGGATATTCAAATGAGGAGCTCAGTGGTGCCCTCTGCCTGAGGGGCGGGAGGACATGAGAATGGCCAGAGGGAGAAGGAGAGGTGAGGCATTGCTGTGTGTGCAGACCTGAGCTTTGGGCTCCCGGAAGCAGCTGTTGACACCGACTGCCTGCCAGCACTCTGTCCCAGCTGCAGCTTCGTTCCCTTGGGGTGGCCTCCCCTGGAGGCTCTGGCTAGGCTGCCAGGCAGAAACCTGTCATGCACCAGCTCTCCTACTTCCTACTTCTGGGGCCGGGGCAGCCAACCAAGCCGGAGAGCGTTAGCACTCACTCCTCATGGCTGGGTGAAAGCAATGCTGCGATGATACGGAGGCAGTTTGAGGTCTTGTCTGAGAGACTTCCCACCACTGCATATGTGTTCTTATACAGGAAGTGGGACTCAGGCAGGCTCCCTGACATTACAGCTGTTCAGAACCAGAAGACTTGGGAGCCAGGAAGAGCGAAACCTTCTTCCCAGGTTCCCCTTTGCCCAGAAAGCTGCTCTGACACTTTCCTCAAATAGCATTGACCAAGAAGGGATGTGTGTCTGTCATTGCCTCCATCTAAGGGTTCTCGGTCTCTCTGTATTGGGTCCCCAGGGCTTGCTATGGATGTTAAGGCCCAGGGCCCAGCTTGCCTGGGGACTGTCTGGCAACCCACTTGCCCTGGCTTCCGTGGTGTGGCAGGAAAAACAGCTGCCTGCTCAGCTCCCTGCCAGCCTCTGGGAGCCCAGCCGCCCAGCAGTGCCGTGTGCCGCCTGACCTGCTGGATTGAGCGTGTTAGACATTGTCCCCTTGGGAAGCAGGTTTGCCCACACTCTTGTCCATCCACCCAGGCTTCCAGACTTAGCCAAAGCTTCAAGTGTTCTCTTTCAACTTGACTCTTGGTCTCCTAGGATTTCCCATATTTTCTTGTTCCCCTTTCACTGAATGTTGAATGCCTAGGAAGTCTTCCCACCTAGAGTTTAATAGTTTAGATCTGCAAGGGGTGGGAAGAAGATGACACGAGGGAAAAGGCACTGAGTCAACTGCTCTTCTCTTAAAGGTGGGCTCCCGGCCCCACACTGTCGCCAACGGCCACGAGTTGTTCGAGGTCTCAGAGGAGAGAGACGAGGAAGTTGCTGCATTTTGCCACATGCTGGATACGTAAGAGTTAAAGAGCGGGGGGTTGTGGAGGGTTGTGGGCCTGGGGAAAAGGGTCACCTTCCTTTTTCTAGGAAGGAAGAAGAGCCACATTGAGTAAATCTCCATTCAGAGCTATGGGATGCTTCCTAGAACAGGTGTTTACAGGCTCTTTGAAATCTTAGAAATTTCACATTTCGTACAAAATTCATAAAACCTCGATCTAACAGTCAAACTACTCCATCACTTCAGGCTCAGTTGCCCTTTGGAGCAAGTGCACCCCAGATGGAGATGAGAGCGTTATCTGGAGCTAAAAGAAAAAGGAAGTGGATTCAGAAAAATTTTCCATTGCACTTAGCATGGAACTATCCCTACTGTTCAGTTTGGCTTGGGAAACATTTTGCAACTGTAGCAAATGTGTCAAGAATACGGTTTCCCAGAGCCGCTTCCGTATGGCTTTCATCTTGGCCGACAGACCTGGAGGGGCGGGCTGCGTAGGGACAGAGGGCCCTCAGGCCTCGGGCCTCGGGGCGGGAGGGTCCCAGCAGGCCTCTTCTCACTGCTCTCTTCTGAAGACAGAGCGAGCCCCTCTCTTCCTGCACAGCCTTCGATCTGGCTCTGATATCCAAGACTACCTCCTCACTGGATATGTCTGGAGTGCTGTCACCCCAAGCCCAGAGCACCTTGGGGATGAGGTCAACCTGAAGGTGACGGTGTTGTGTGACAGTCTGCGGGAGCCACTCACTTTTACCTGCAACTGTAAGTTAGTGGGGGGGAGGGGAGTCAGCCTCCTTGGAGGTGGGGTAGGATCCTTTGGCCTCGATTCCCACCCTACCATGTGGCCCAGATGAGGGGCAGTGAGGAAGCTCCTTTGGGAGGCTGGCTCCGGGGCCAGCTTTTTAGGTCCAGGGTCACTTCCTCCAGCTCCAAACTGCTTTATCTGGTTGGTAACAGCCCTGGAGCACACTGAGCCAGGAATGGGGGCATCAGGATAGATGCTGAGCCCCGCCTGCCCCAGTGCCCCCGTCATCGCTCCTCTCTTCCGCCCCTTGCAGGTTCCTCCACTGTGGACTTGCTCATCTACCAGACGCTGTGCTACACCCACGACGAGCTGAGGGATGTGGATGTGGGTGATTTTGTGCTGAAGCCCTGTGGGCTGGAGGAGTTCCTGCAGAAGTGAGTGAACTGGTGGGGACAAGCAGGGTAGGAGTTGGCACCTGCCTTCTGGGTAGTAGGATTGTCAGGGGCTTCCTAGGGGAGGTGCCGGGCCAAGCCTGGGCCTGGCAGCCCCCCCGCAACCTGACAGGCAGGACTCCTGCTGTCGAGCGCACTCTCAGCCACGTCGCACTTGCCCCAGGGCTCTGTCTTCCAGCAGTGTTGGCCGCCTTCCTTCCTGAGCCAAATCTGTGGAAAGAGCTTGGAGCTGGGATTAGGCAAAGACTAGGCCGTATCTGTTTGCAGACTTCTGCATGTGGAGAGGTGTGTGTGTGTGGGGGGCCCGTGTGGCACCCTAATGGCAAGGAGCAGAAGGAGGACTGGGCAGAAGTGCCCAGTGGAACCCAGGGGAGGAATCCCAGTTGGTCTGTCTTCCCCCTTCCCCTGCCAACAAGCTTTTTCCCACCGGCACGTGCAGCTGGTTATCCTCCTCACCAAACGCTCGCCGCCGGGCCTCTCATCCGGTGCCCCCTGCAGCAAGCAGCCTCCCTGGGCAGTCTGATGGGGGCCATTGGCAGCAATCCCGTCTGGAGTGCTGGCTGCAGTGCGCGGGTCACACCCCTCAGGTGGCACCACGGGCAGGCAGGCTGTGGGGTCAGCCAGAGGGCAGCAGATAAGGAAAGAAAGAGATCTGCTCTCCTTCCCAAGCTTCTGGTTGCCTGTGGTCCCTGAAAGCAGGTCTAGGGAGTAGGGAAAGGAGAGGCCCGTATCGGAGTTCTTAGGAGAGCCTGTAAGTGCCACCACGTGCTCCTTCTTACATCCAGGTGTAGATAGGTGCAAGGATGGTTGATCTATGGTAGAGCAGCTCTCGGCTGCTTTTGTTGCCCTGAGGGATGTTGTGGGCCCTTTCTGGACTCTGTGTCCTCAACTGGAAAAGGAAAGGTGTAGGGCTTGTAGCACAACTCCAGGGAGAGCTGTTCAGATGTTTCCGAGTGTCCTTGCTTTCCAAACCTGGAGGAATGAGAGGGGTCCTAGACTCAGGGTCTCCTGGGGCAGACCTTTCCACGCATCCTGCCACTGTCGTAAGGGAGCAGGAAGCACAGTGGAGCACGTAGAGCTGGTTTGGCTTCTGGCCACGTACTAGTTGTGAAACCTGGACCCTCGTTTCTTCCATAAAATGTGAGGATTAAATGTGAGAATGACCCAATGAGCCATCAGTAAATGTTCGCAGGGAAGGACCAGTCCAAAAAGGAATTCCTGGGGATTGGATCAGACGGATACTGTCATTTCCTTTGTAGGTCCCCTAGACTTTGAACCCCCGAGTTCAGAGGTGGTCGATAAGCTGTCAGGCTCTGATTTCCTGCCAAGACCCAGGTGGAGCGCAGAGTGAGATGCAACAGCATGGATGGGCCTCGGGTCGTGTCGCCCCCACTCTTACTTGAATGCACACATAGGAAGCCCGTCCACAGAGAATGCTGAGCAAGTGCCCAGGGAACCTGTGTCCATGATTCCCATCCAGGAGCCTCCCTCCCCTGCCCAGACTCTTCTCTTCCCTCCCACCAACAGAAAAGTCCAGATCCTTGAGCACGAGACAGCTGCCTTGGGTGGGGTGGAAAAAACCCTCTGGGGGTTCCAGAAAGCTCCTAGTTCCCGAGGAAGCCCTGTGGTCTCCCACCCTTGCTTAGCAGGAGGGGCTGGTGCCAGAGAGAGTGGCAGGTCCAGGATGCAGGCTGCTCTCAGATAAGAACCCTGAGACAGTCCTGGGGGGAGGGTTGGGTTTCCTGCCTCCTGCCCCACCCCCACAACACTCTTCCTGCCGTTCAGGGCACTCCCACTAGACCTGTCCCACAGCCCAGCCTCTCCAGCCCCAGGTTTTGGCTGCAGCACAGACTTAGCAGGTTGAGACCTCCATCAGAGGTTTGGCCCCTCAGGATGTTGAGAGCCCCCTTAAGGCCTAGTTGGACCCCAACTGCCCTTGGGCCCCGGGAACGTAGGGCACACTCCTCCCCTTCGCTCCTTCCCTGTCCCCTCCATTGCTGGCCTAGACTCCCAGCTCTGCTGAGGAAGGAAGTCCCTTTCCGGCTTCTGTGCCCCAGCTGCTGGGACTTAGCACAGGCCTGCAGGTGGGGCTCACTCTGCCCTTCTTCTGGATTTCTTTTCTGAGTGAGGTGTGATTTGGGAGTGAAGAAGAGGCTGGATCATGGAGGGACTCCCTAGGCCTCTTCTGACACTGGTGTGTGGGGGGGGCCTTACATGCTGTCGCTTGAGCAGTAGGAATGGCATGCAAGCAGGTGTCTGTCAGGAAGTCCAAGAGATTTATACAGTTATTCACAATCAGGCAGGACCCACAAGAGGGAGGGGAGAAGCAGACTTTTGATGGGCTTCAGGATAACAGATCTGGAATCTTTTTGGGTTTGCTTGGTTGACCTCAGCACCCCAGTTGATAATGGTAGGGAGTGGGAGACTTAGGACCTCAATGGGGGTATAGTGTCATTTACTGAGCTCCACGCCCAAGCCTGAGCACAGGCTGACCTCCAACATGTCCCATATACCAAAGACAAGAGAATGGGGTTTAAACACTGCTCCCTGAGAAGCCCTCTATTTCCCGCCCCACCAGAGGTTCCCACCCTGGTGTGAACCAGCCATAACAAAACAGGTAATAAATACCTGGGAAAGTCAATGTTTGTATAGACCAAGGGTTCTGTGTATTAGGTGGCTTTTCTTTAGACTCACCTCAGTTCCTTCCCTGAGCTCTACTATGACATTTTCCAGGAGCCAAGGTGGGGGAGCAACACAGGTACTACCCCTCCCCCTGTCCCTTCACCTCCCCTTCCTCCTGTTTCTTTCTCCCCAAGGCTCAGGTCGACATTTTCCTTCCTACTGAGTCCCCAGGATGCTAATGGTCTTGTTTCCCTGTCCCACCAGCAAGCACGCCTTGGGCAGCCATGAGTACATTCAGTACTGCTGCAAGTTTGACATTGACATTCGACTACAGCTAATGGAGCAGAAAGCCGTACACAGCAACCTGGCCAGGACGGTTCGTGCAGGGGAGGTGGGGTGGCAGAGGGTGGTATGGAAGACGTTCATTGGGAGTGGGATAGGAGCACCGGGCTGAGATGAAGGCAGCACCCCTCCCTGAGTAGGGCACTTCTTACACAGGTAAATGATGACCAGAGCCCCTCCACTTTGAACTACCTCGTCCATCTGCAGGAGCGGCCCGTCAAGCAGACTATCAGCAGGTGAGAGTGAGCGCCCTCTGGGGTGTGGGCCAAGCAGGAGCTCGGAGGGGTCCCAGGAGATACCCTGGCTGGTCTCTGCCAGGGCTTCTTGCAGGTGCTAGGGCCCGAGTCTTACGGGGAAGACCCCCACTCCAGGTGTGTTAAGCCTCTTCCCTCTAGTACTTTATCATCATTCTGCAGGTGAGAGGTGGCTAAGTAGAAAGGACTCACCCTCCATGGGACATATCGAAACAGTGGAAACTCCTTTAAACCAGAGTTGGAGTCCTGAGCTATGGAGAGAGAGGGAGAAAGTGGGTCTCCCAGCACCCGGGGTCTGTCCTGACCTCTCCTATGATTTTCCCTGCCCCCAACTCCCCAGGCAGGCCCTGAGTCTTCTGTTCGACACTTACCACAATGAGGTGGATGCCTTCCTGCTGGCTGATGTGAGTATCGGTCCTGGGCTGGCCCAGCTGCCCAAGCACCCCCACTTCTCCCCCAGTCCTCCTGGGAGCAGGCAGCTCTAGAAGGGATCTGGAATAGACCCTGAAGATGTGTCAGGAGAGCACGTCTTTCATTTTCCTTCCTCAGGGGCAAACCTAGGCTGTTGGCTGTTGGGCAGCGGGCGAGTGTGTGGAGAGGGGTTCTGCGCCTCTGTAGAAGTAGGTCAGGAGCCGTGCCCCAATCCCTGTCTCTAGAGTAGGGCACCTCCAAAGCTGAGGGACATACAGTTGTCGCCCAGCTGCTGTACTTGAACATGCACTGGGTATGTCCTGTGAGCAGTGAATGCCCAGGAACTTCTGATCTGAGAGGCCCTGAGGTTCTGGTGACACAGTGGAAAACCGTCAGGAGGTGGAGGGTCCCAGAGGCAGGGAAGGACCAGGATTCTCCTCAATTAGATTCACAGGGAGTTTTAAGCCACAAAACCATGGGAATAAACATTTGCCCCAAATGTTGTGAAGCTAAAGAAAATCAGGTGGGATCTTCGAAACAATCACTGATCTCTGATCTGGTCAGTAGTGCTCACAGACTCTTCCCTTTGGGGAATTTCAGCATTATATCTAGTTCAGCCTTCTCCCCACTGAGAGAATCCCTTCTCTAGCAGCCTCTGTCTGGACTTTTCCTGTGATGAGCGGGAGGAGGGGTTGGGGGGGTAGGGAGGGGGGGCAGTTCTGTGAACACTCTCTGCACTAGTCTTGCCCTATGTTAGTGGCTACTGGGTTTAGAGCAGCATAAGAATTGTCTTAGCTTTCAGGGAGCTTATGTTCCCGCTAGAAAAATGGAATAGTAATGTGAAGCTATTAGGAGACAGAACAGGATGGTAATGAGTTCATCAAGAGCTCTTGGAGAGGGATAGACAGGGGACTTGGCCAGAGGAGGCTTTGGGAGGGAGGTTGGATTTCAGCTGGTCCATGATTTGAATTTATATAGGTAATCAGGGCAGGACAGATGAGGGAATTCCAAAAGAGAAAACTGTCAGGGCCAAAGTGCAGAGGGCAGCGAAGGGATATGGCGTGTCTGTGGTACTGAGGTGAGCTCTATCTGGAAATTCTGGGTAGTAATATGAGAAATAAGGCTGCGTGGGCAAATGGGGCCTGAATGTGGTCTCTGGCCTCCTTGCTAGTCCCTCTGGATTCACTTTTTAAAAACTGCGTGTCTCTGGGGAAGACTGTGTGTGTGTGTGTATAGTATAAGCAGACTGTAGTGGAAATAAGCGGAAGCTCAGGGAGGATGGCTGAGAACTGGGGAACGTGTGTGTGCCTCATTTAATTCAGTAGGAGCGATTACTAGCTGATGATGGGTGTTTGAAAATAAAGCATGGATTCTACTAGTTATTCCTGAGGGTCATGAGCCCACACTCCCCCCAGCCTATTCCTTCACCACTGGGTGCTAGAGGCTGAGAGTGCAGGCCTGCCGGCCTCACTGTGCCCCCTCCCACAGGGCGACTTCCCACTGAAGGCTGACAGGGTGGTCCAGTCCGTGAAGGCCATCTGCAATGCCCTGGCTGCCGTGGAGACCCCTGAGATCACCAATGCTCTCAACCAGCTGCCCCCCTGCCCCTCCCGCGTGCAGCCTAAAATTCAGAAGGTAACGGGGCCCAGAGCACTAGCATGGGGAAGGAGAGGAACATTCACAGGCAACTGGGTAATTAGCTGTCCAACTACTGAAAGACTCCCCTCTCCACCTCCATCTTTCATGTTTGAACAGTTTAGCCACCAAGAGTTCTTGGGAAATGGATGTCAAGTATGACCCTCTTCTGGCTGATGAGGGAGGGCCAGGGTCTGCCCCTGGGACTGATTGCTGGGAGCCCAGACTAGCAAAAATTATGGGCCCAGGCTCATAATCACAGGCATTGCCGGCAGTTTGTGTACCCATCAGTGTGCAAAACCAAAATCTCCCTGAGCCAGGGGCTTCGTGAGTCCACAGTGGGGGTCCTGTGCTGTGCAGACAGGGACAGCATGACAGGTCCTTGGTCTGTAGTGGAGTGGCCTGAGGGTTGGAGTGTCTCATCTGGGTGGACATGGTGATTTTACCCTTGGTCTGGCTCACTGTCCTTCAGACGGATCTGGTGCAAACCATTACTCCATCCTCCCTGGGGAATCTCTGCTCCTCAGACTTCAGGCCAGTCTGGTCCAGATGAGTGCAGCTGTGAAAAGCTCTTTTTCTAGCTGTGACGGAAAAGGCTCTGGGCCTGAAGCTCCTCTCCCTTTCCTTTCTCTTCAATAGGACCCCGCCGTCTTGGCTGTGAGGGAAAACCGAGGTAAGGGAACTGCTCTCCATCTTTATCCAGTAGGGGCAGCTGAAAACTGTGAGCTCGGCCCAGACGCCTTTTTCTCTCTGGCCCCGTTGATTGATGGCTCTAGGTCTGCCTATGTGTGTGTTTTCCTATATGAGGCATGGACACAGCTGGAAAGCACATTTTCCACAAAATGTTTTCTCATTATTTTTACTAGTTATTCCTGTGGTGTCCCTGGGAGATGGTGACTAGGTGGTGGAAGTGTGAGGGTGGGGTGGTGAGGCAAAGTTTGCCCTGGGTTCCAGATGGGAAAACTCTCTTGGGGGGGTGTGATTCTTTTCCAGGCTGCTCATAACCCCTGCATTTCTAAGGTAGGGTGGGCCTGGGGAGAAGGTGAGAAAGAATTTTTCACTAGGATTTCCTCTTAAGTCTTTCAAGCAGAACTTTGTCCTACAAAGCTCATATCTCTGGGATTTTTCATCAGTGATTCCTAGTCTTTTGAGTTTCATGGACCAATAAAATGTCCCCAAAAGTATTATTTTGGGGACCAACATAGAAATTATCAACTTTTATTTTGCCAAGCAGACTTTTTAAAAGTAACTGACAATTATGATCCCTACCATTTCCTAAAAGAAAGGACATTTAACATTAAATAAATTGCAATAGATAAAAACAAGAACAGGGGCTGGCCCGGTGGCTCAGGTGGTTGGAGCTCCGTGCTCCTAACTCGGAAGGCTGCAGGTTCGATTCCCACATGGGCTAGTGGGCTCTTAACCACAAAGTTGCCGGTTCGATTCCTCGACTCCCGCAAGGGATGGTGGGCTGTGCCCCCTGCAACTAACAACGGCAACTGAACCTGGAGCTGAGCTGCGCCCTCCACAACTAAGACTGAAAGGACAACAACTTGACTTGGAAAAAGTCCTGGAAGTACACACTGTTCCCCAATAAAGTTCTGTTCCCCTTCCCCAATAAAATCTTTTAAAAAAAAACCAAGGACAATGTTTAAAATTTAATGTCATTTTATGAGAAGCTCATGATGTGCTCCTGCTTTCTTCTCACTTCACCACAGATGGGTGAACTTTGTCACAGCTATTAGACAACCGACTGGCATTTGGGGAGTATTTCCTAGGGTATTCCATCCTACTCAGCACCATGGCAACAAGATGGGGCTTATTGAGGCCTCATGACTTTTCCTTCTGACCCCTTTCTTTCACAGAGAAGGTTGTGGAAGCCTTGACAGCTGCCATCTTGGAACTGGTGGAGCTGTACTGCAGCACGTTCAATGCAGACTTCCAGACAGCAGTGCATGGGAGCCACAAGCATGACCTAGTCCAGGACGCTTGCCATTTTGCTGCACCCCTGGCCTTCACTGTCTATGCCACCCACCGCATCCCCATCACCTGGGCTGCCAGGTGAGCCTACGCCTGATGGCCTCTAGGGAAAAGCAGAGTTTGACTTTCAAATGGCTTCTTCCACTGCCCTGTGTTTAGGTTCTGTGTCATGATGGTTTAGGGTGGCTGAGGGGGAGAGCCAAGTGCCTGGGGGGGACATGGCCTGGAACATCCCAAAGGAGACAAGGTCCCTTAGGAGATGGAGAAGAGGCAGCAGCAGGCAGATCCTGCCGTTCCGCGTTCCCTGTCGGAGCTCGCTGCATCGGCATCCCTGCCCCCTCCCAGCCAAGGCCAGCTGACAGAGACAGGCGACAGATGGTCACTTCCCAGATCCAGTGTATGCCCCATGGCCAATGGCTGCACTCCCCTGCAGATGCACAGTGGGAGGGGCAGGGAGGTGGGAGATGACCCTTTGTCTGAAGTTCCTGAGGGCTGCATTGGTGGGCGGGTGTGGAGAGGCACTGTCATTTGGTAATCCTCCGTTCCTCTGCAAGGTCCCCAGCATCCAAGGCCTGAGGGAATAAGCCTTTGGCTCCACCCCCTCCTAGATCCCTCCCTCCTCCTCCCATCCCCATCTCTCTTTGTTCCTCACTTAATGTATTCCTCTGGGCGATTGGCAGTGAACAAAGGAGGCAGCCTGGGAAACCAGGGCCTTCTCTGACCTCTTCTGTCAGGCACCTGTCAGCCACAGGGACCCCCAAGTGCTGGCATTCATGCCGGCATATGTCGTTTGCATCCCCCACGCTTCTTACCTGCGCACACACACACACACACACACACACACACACACTCACTCACACTCACACTCCGACTGGCTGGAGCTGACTGAAGGAGGAGGCTGCATGTCTGCTTCCCCATGAAGAGGGAAGAAAACCCATGTCCCAACATGAAGCCTGAAACTGGGCAGAAGGATCCAGATGTAATTGCTTCTCCCCGCAAATCCAATTTGGCTACCCTGTCCCATAACCCTATGTTATAAGTCCCCAGAGACCCAGAGGAGTTTTACCAGGGGAAATGGAGTTTGGCTTAAGCTGGGTGACTGAGATCGGTTTGGGAGCCAAGGGTCCTGACCTATGCCCCTTCTCTTATAGCTATGAAGACTTCTACCTCTCCTGCTCCCTCAGTCACGGTGGCAAGGAGCTGTGCAGCCCCCTGCAGACCCGAAGGGCTCACCTTTCCAAGTACCTTTTCCACCTCATCATCTGGGACCAGCGGTAAGCCCTTCCCAGGCTCCTGAATGCCTGAGTTCAGGCTGAGGGCCCTCTCCTACATTAGACCAGGCTCCCTCACTGCCCTAACCAAACAAGTCGTTCAACCTCTGAGTTTCCACTTCCCTAATTCTTAAATGGGGACAGTATGATGTCTACCCCTCTAGGAGTTATGAGACTCCAGTGAGGAGTATCCATGAATGCTCTTTGTAAACCATGAAGGACCATAGACGTTAGTTGTTAGTTTTAATGATAAGTCATTGTTTTGATCTTGTTTCCTTTAAAAGTTTTCATTGGCTTTTCTTCCCCAAGTTTCCAGAGAATAGAGAGAGGGGACTTATAGATGGAGAAGGGAAGGTTGTCTAGAGGAAAGAGTAGTGGGCTTGGAGCCAAAGAACAAAGGCTGTATTCTAGCTTTGTTTCTAGTCCTGGGTTCTCTTTGTGCCTCCGTTTCTCCAACTGTAAAGTGGTGACATTTGTTTAACTCAGGCATCTGTGGCACTGACAGGAGACAGATAAGTTATAAATATGAAACCATAAACACAAGATAGTATTAATCACCATTTATATCAACAATAATTTGCTGCCGGGAAGGTAGGCGTCAGCCAAGCAAAGCAGGAAGGAAATGGAGGCGAGGGCGCCTCGAATGGTTGCAGGTGTTTGCCTGCCCCAGGCCTCTTCTGCGCTGTGCTCTGTCCTCCCTCCAGATAGTCAGGAAGCCCTGGTTTGCTGCCTCAGGTTCACTTCCCCAGACTGACTATGTCTGAGTCTTTATTTTCAGAGCAGAACTACTGCTTCAATATTTGGAGTACAGCTTCGAGAGACTGAGAAGGGTCCTTGGGAAGGCCAAGAATGCTGAAATAGCAGACAGAAAGTCTGTGGAAATGCTGGGGGGCGGGGGGCGGGGTGGGGAGGGCACTTTACAGATGGACAACTGGGAGGCAGGCCCTTTCTCCTGTCTTCACACTTGTGTAACTCTTAGAGCAATAAAGGTGTGAGTAAAGTCCTTTAATGAAATAAATGCGCAGGAGAGACTCCTTGGAGGCCAAGGACAGCTGCATTACGTAGCTCATGAGTTTCACCATCCCCTTGGCATTCTCTGGCCTCAGTTACTTCTGCTGCCAAGGGAGGGGTGCTATACATTGCTCTGGCCCAGGTAGACCCCACAAAGTTGGTCTTAGACTCTTTTCCCATAGAATGTCAGAGGTCTAGAGGCAGCCTGGCTTGTGCTGCCTCAGCCTGCCTACCCTGTGGGTCTCATTCTACTCCCTTTCTGAGATCTCTGCCTCAGATCTCAAAGGGCTGGTCCCCTGCCTGGAGCCTTGTAGAAGGTGTCATCTCAGCGCTACCCGTCCAGATGCCCCATGGGAGACCTCTTGGCACCTTCATGGTGAAGACCCAGCCAGGCATTTGAGAGAAGGCGCTACAGTGTAAGGTTCAGAGCTCAGGCTTTGGGTGTAGTCATTGTCCCCTCGTTACTGCGGGTGCAACCTTGGATAGGTCATTCAACTCAGAATGTGCATGGTAACAGGGCCTACCCTCTAGAATTGTTTGAGAGCTGTTGGGACATTGCAAGTAAAGCTTTTGGCACAATACCTAGCACATGGTAAATGCTTTCTTTTTTGTCTTATTCTTAGCTGGAGGAGCCTTCTCAGTTCCGGTTTCTCTGTTCCAAGTGACTGACACAGTGACTTGTGATACATGGAGATATTTATGCATGAAAATAGTATTACCTGTTTAGCCCACTTCCAGTACAGTAGCCACAGGGTCACATAGCAAAGAGCACACAGACACTGTATACACATGTGAAGCTGTGTTCCCCTCTTTACTGATGAGGAAACTGAGGTGCAAAGCGGTGAGTGGTTGCCCAAGGTTGTAAGTGGCAGAGCCAGGACTGTAACCAGCACATCTCAGGAAGACTTCCTGGGGGAGGGAGCCCTTTTGTGTGATGCGATGTTGAGGAATGGGTTGCAGAGGAAAGGGGAGGAGTTTCTAGGCAGGGAGGGGTTCAGGGCTACAGCTAACCTACTGGTTATTCTGTCTGACCCCGGGTGAAGGTCCATAGGGAGGTTTGATTCAAGGGATTATGGTTTCACGTAGAACGTTTCCTCACTCCCCTTTTCCTCCAGACACAAGACTGGAAGCCTCTTCTTGAGTGAAAAGAAAGGGATAAGGCCCCACTCCCTTAGCACTTTGCTGTGGGGTCAGCTGATTCCCTCCCACTGCAGCCTCACAGGGATCAGCTACCTCTCAAAATAGGCCCGGCAGCCGTGCTCTGCTACCTCCAGCCAGTCCCTGGCCTGGCTTGTCCACTGCCTGCTGGGGGGCTCTAATTATAGCTGTGGGCCCCTCAGGGGAGAGGCAGCTGGGACAGAGCAGAGTTCAGCCAGTCTCTGGAGGGAGGGAGGGAGTGCCTGACCTGGGTGGAGATTCCCCTGGAGGAGTGAGGGGCGGCGTGGAGGGAGCCTGCCTTATCATGAAACTGCTAACCTTGAGGGTGGCTGCTTTGCCTGTGTGCCCTCTGGCATAGGAGCTGCTGGGCCCTGGGCTGGCCAGGAGGGTGTGACAGTGTGGACTTTGGCCCAGGGTAGCTTCCAGAAAGGTAACGCGGGCCTTCCCTCTCTTTCCACGCCTCTACCTCCCCCACCCTAGCTCCTCATCCTGAACTCAGAGGGTGTGATTCAGGCAGGGCAGCCTGGGAGGGAACCTCTGGGCTTGTGTAGTGGCCAGGGCTTGTGTGTCCCAGTCCTTTTGGCCCTGCCGATTTGCTTTCTCATCCGCCCCCACCCCACACCCCACACCCCTGGACTTTGAGAACCCCCTTCTCTGTGTCCCTTTGGCTTTGAAAATGTTTGGGATGAGAACAAACCATCCTGTGCCCCCGAGGTGGGGGGGTTAGGAGAAGGGGACAGGAGAAGACAGACAGGTGGAGGACTGTGGGGGAGGGTGAACCCAGGGCAGAGAACATGCTGCTGCTTCCTGGTTGTGCTCAGCAGCAGGGAGTAGGGGAGGGGTGGGGTCACTAATGGAGAAGGATTGTCAAAAGGAGCAGGTCCTTGGTGGCCCTCTGCAGAAGTCCTAGAACAAGAGGAGTTTGGCTTACAGTGTGGGACATGCGGTCACCTCAACTCTGAGGTGGCTCTGTCTAAGCGAGTTCTGTCTGGGCACCACAGGCAGCCCCCAGGTCATGGGCTGTTTGCCTCACTCCGCTGAGTGGCTGCAAAGGCACTGTACTGGGCTTCTAGGAGCATCCAGCAGAGGTTTAAACTATAGTTTGGGACTGTCCTGCTTCTGTAGAAAGACTTCCCCAGGGAGCATGTCCAGTATCCTGAGAGAGAGGCCAACTTCTCAGCCTTAGCTTGACTTCCTGGGCCACTTGTCCCTTGAAGCCCCAAGGGTGGGACCTCCTGATGTCGTTTCCTGTTCTCCCTAGGATCTGCTTCCCAGTGCACGTGAACCGGCTGCCTCGGGAGACGCTGCTGTGTGCCACTCTCTATGCTCTGCCCGTCCCCCCTCCCGGGAGCTCCTCAGAGGCCAATAAGCAGCGTCGGGTGCCTGAAGCCCTGGGCTGGGTCACTACCCCTCTCTTCAACTTCAGGCAGTATGTGAGCCCCAGGGCAGCAGCTTCTTGGCCTTGGAAAAGAAGGATGGGGATAGAAGGAAGGGCCTGGCTGCTCTACTGGCCACTACCCCTCAGGAGGGTTGGCCATGAGGTGCTCACCAGCAGAGTCCAGAGGGTCGCAGCGCTGGTGGAGGAGACCAAAGCACAGGACTAGTGACTAGGACAATTGATGTAACCAGTAGCTACTGGGCAGGACTGGTGGCACAGGACTATTGGGGAGGGGCATGGAAATGCACTGTCCAGGTAACATGTCATCTGGTCTTGTCACTGGAGGGATATTAGAGGTCATCTAGTCTAGTCTCTACCTCAGGAAGCACCCCGCCAACAGGTCATCCTGACCAGGGTGTGGTTGGCTCAGAAATACTTCCTGGAAGGGGGTGCTTTTCCAGGACTTGGAAGAAGAAAAAGGCCATAGTTTAGTTAGTTTAGGGGGAGAATGAGAGCGAGGATATGGGTGATGGCATTAGGCAAAAAAGGCAGATTTTTGGATGGGAAGCAGGAGGGAAACCATGTCCTTAGCCCCCGGGCTTGTTGGCTCATCCCACCTTCTATCCTCCTTAGAGTCCTAACCTGTGGCCGGAAGCTTCTGGGCTTATGGCCAGCAACACAGGAAAATTCCAGTGCCCGTTGGAGTGTACCTAATTTCCACCAGCCGGACAGTGTCATCCTGCAGGTGAGACCTCAGCCTCAGTCCCTGTCTCCCACCCACCCATCAGGACCACACCAGACTCAGCGCCAAGTTTTCCCTAGAGGTTAGGCTGGGATGGAGGAAAAAGTGCTGGAAGGTGGGCATGGGATGATGATGTGACTGAAGCAGCTGGGTGACTGTTGTTAGACTTGGAGCTCAGGGGTGAGTTCTGTGGAATCTGCGTCCCATCATCTGGAGTTAACTTTGATTTCAAGGATCCTGAAGGTAGGGTCTGAAACCCTTGCCATCCGTGGTTCAACTCCTCAGAGTACCTTATATTACTCATAATATAATCCTCACATTACTAAGTCTAATAAAATCGGAGCCATCCCCTGTTGGGGCCCAAGGGGAAGCCCTCCCCGAAGCCGGTCGCTCAGTGCTCTGTGGGTGGACCCGCTCGTGGGGAGAGGAGGAGGGGCTCACTAGGACCAAGGTCTGGTTACCAGTTTCTGGCTCCCCTTTCTGTGGTCATGAGATGCTTGGTATGGAACACGGAATGTCAAAGTGGATATAGAATGAGATAGAATGAAAGTTCCAAGAGGCAGGTATTTTTGTCTGTCTTATTTACTACTCTATGCACAGGGCACAGAACAATGATTGGTACGTATTAGGGTTCAGTAAACATTTGTTGAATGAGGGAACATATACCTCTTTCTGAGAACTGGCTCACTCAACTCCCATATCCATTTAGGAGGATGAACGTCTGGAAGCTTAGAGCAGGGGACCCAGGGTCGCAGGCCTTGGAGTTGCTAGGGCCCTCACCTGGTGTGGTCTGACCCCTATCAGGCAGCAGTGCCCTCCAGGACCACACCGAAGGCTCCCCAACCTCGGCTTGGAAACTTCCAGTGGCTCTGCCTGGTGACACTTCTGTTCAGAGCTCTGGCCTGGGCCTGGTCCCCTCACCTACATGCATCTCCTCACTTGCCTATTTTTATTTCTCTCTGTTTCCTTCTCTTGTTTTGCTGGAAGTGACTTTAGACAGCGCCAAATTTAACGGGGTTATTTTATAGCCCTGTTACAGGCGGAAGCAGGGAGGAGGGAGGACGGCAGGAATGCTGGCGTGTGAGAGAAGCTGGAGACCCAAGCAGGTGGCAACCCCCACTCACCTGCCTGTTTTCTTTGCTTGCTTCTCTGATGCTGTCCCCCAGATTGACTTCCCCACCTCTGCCTTCGACATCAAGTTCACCAGTCCCTCTGGAGACAAGTTCAGCCCCTGCTATGAGTTTGGCAGCCTCCGAGAGGAAGACCAACACGTGCTTAAAAGCATCATGCAGAAGGAGTCCCTGTACTGGTGAGCCCCCCCCCCCCCATGTGGCTCAGGCCCCTCGGAGTCTCTCACCTCCTGTCTGACCTCTCTCCTCTCCCAGCTCCAGGTCCTTGTCCTCCTGCTTTGAGAGTAGAGGTGGGATGACATGGGCATTGCCACCTGGGCAGGAAGGGCTTTGTTGAGGGCAGCCCCCAGGCCTTTTCTCATGAGCTGACACTCGGCCAAGTGGAGCTGTCAGGGTCAGGAAATTAGGTCTAGGAATGCCCATCCCATGCTGGGGACTTGGCCCAGACTCAGCTTGCCCAGAGGACCAGAGCTTTGCCCCACACGCCAGATAAGCTATACTGCTTGCTGTCTATTGGGACAGTTGGCTGCTGACTGCACCACCCTACCCCCACCTCATGCCCCCGCCACACCCACACAGCCTTGGCATTTCTCTAGCCCTGTCGCTTTCCAAAAAGGATCAGGTATCAAGGCAAGCTGGTAGCTCTCGGGTTAGTGAGTCCAAGCTGATCTCATCCTTGGGGCTGCTCCTCTCCCCAGGGTTGGAGAAGAGGGGTGAGGAACGCAGAGCTGGAGGTGCTGGTGGGATCTGGGATCCCCCCTGCCTGCTCTCTCTGTGTACCTCTCTGGCTTCTGCAGGACCCTGTGCATGTGGGTGGCGGGAACCAAGGGAGGCAGGGCTCATCTCCATCCCGCATGTCCCACTCAGCATGTCCCACTCAGCACGGCCAGAGCAGCTGAGTGACTGCACATCTCCCCGCCCCCACTCCTCTGCTGATCCCGGCTTCATTAGCCCCCAGCTCCCGCCTCCCATTAGACACCTGCTCTCAGGCAAGGCCTAATTATCTGTAGGTCCTATAAAACCTCCAGCTGGCCCCTGGAAGGCCCAGCAGGCCTCTCAGCTGCCCAGACCAATCACATGGGCACCACTGCCCTCTGGTGGCTCTCTACTTGGCAGTAGTGCTCTCAGGGCGTCCTCAGGACAGGGAGCAAATTTGGCGCCTTTGTCTCTGCATTCTGCCTCAGTCTGAGATGTCCCCGAGTCAGCATCAAAGATGAGATTTGGGCCCTGGTTCCCCTCACACATTGCAATCACCTGGACAACTTTTAAAAATACCAGTGTTGCTGCCCCAGACATTCTGACTTAATTGGTATGGGGTGTGGCCTGGGCATAAGAACTTTACAAAGCTCCTCAGGTAATGTGCTGCAAGGTGGGGGAACCCCTGAGTTGGAGAGTGTGTAGCGTTCTCTTGGAGAGTACGTACCCGACCCACTGGCCGGCTCTGCTCTCTCTCACCTCTCCCTAACCCCCACCCCACCCCACCCTCAGGCTCACCGATGCTGACAAGAAGCGCTTGTGGGAGAAGCGATATTATTGCCACTCAGAGGTGAGCTCGCTCCCCTTGGTGCTCGCCAGCGCCCCCAGCTGGGAGTGGGCTTGCCTGCCCGACATCTATGCTCTCCTGAAGCAGTGGACCCACATGAACCACCAGGATGCCCTGGGACTTCTGCATGCCACGTGAGTTGTAACACCCACCTTTCCTGGCCAGGTGTCCTTCCGGAAGCCAAGGCTTGGCACTGCCCGTCACTGACCTGAGCCAGCCCTCGGGGAAAGTGGGAAAATACGCCTGGAAATTCAGGGCTTTTTCACTTCTCCTTTTTCGCTTTATATTTGTCTCATTTCCCTCAATGTTTCTCAAACATATAACAAAATAGAAAATTTTACAGTGAATATCCTGGATCCTAACCATTAGCATTTGCTCCATTTGCTTTGTTGTGTATCCATCTATTCATCCAGAGTCCATCTTACTTTTTTATGCATTTCGATGTAAATTGCAGACATCATAACTCCCTACTAAGTACTTTAGCATGAATATAATTGACTAGAGCTCAATGTTTGTTTATGGTTTTGTTTCTTTTGAGGCAAAATCTTACATTTTTTACCTTTTTTGGAAGGAAATACCTCAGTCTTACTTGCATAATTGCTCAGTTTTGACAAGTGCATACACCTGTGTAACCCAAAACAGTCTATTTTAACAGTCCTCTCTTCCCTCTTTCCTCTGAAGGGTTTTCTGGGAGCACAGGGCTCCCAGTCTGAGACCCTGGGCTGCTTTTCCCAGGCAGTACCCAGTATTTATGGCTTCTTTCTCACCTTTTCAGGAATTAAAATGTACCTGATCCATGTGTCTTGCCTTCAGGACTTTTCGAGGCAAACATTTTGCTGTGCTAAACTAATTCTGCCAAGGTGTATGGGCTTATACAAAGTTTCATGACCCTCTGTTAATTCGCCTGGCGAGATTTGCATGAAAGGCTTGTACCAAGACGCAGTAGTGCTTTAACCCTCATAAGGGCTGTTTGATGATGGCACTTTCTGGCCCAGTGGGAATCGAAGAAGAGGTCTGTGGGAGTGGGATCAAGGACTTTATTCCATTTTCTTAAATCATACAAGGAATGAATGTGTCCACCCTCCTATTCTTTCATGGCCTGAGGCCAGTTCTGACCAGGAGGCAGGGCCATTCTCGAGGTTGCTATCCAGAGAAGGTGCTAAAGATTCTTCTAGAAGCTTTGGCAGTATGCGGGACATTGCCTTTTCTCCACCCATGCCTCTGAAACCCAGGTGTGAGGGTGCTGGCTCCCTTGGGTGCCGTTAAGTGTGCGGGTGGCTGATGGGGGCGCTGGGCTGTGTTTTGCAGCTTCCCGGACCAGGAGGTCCGGCACATGGCTGTGCAGTGGATCGGCTCGCTGTCAGATGCTGAGTTGCTTGACTACCTACCCCAGCTCGTGCAGGTCAGTGGACTGGCCTGCCCTCCAGTTCTGACGATCCCATCCCCAGGCCCCCATGTCAGTCTGCATTCTGCCTCTGAGAACCCAGAGCAGGATTCGTGGTTGGTATAGATTACATGCGACCAATACCGCCTCATTGTCCATCTCTCTTAAACAGGCCCTAAAGTACGAGTGCTACCTGGACAGCCCCTTGGTGCGCTTCCTCCTAAAACGAGCGGTCTCTGACTTGAGAGTGACTCACTACTTCTTCTGGTAAAACTGTGTGCAGAAAGTGGGGAGACACGTGTCCTTTACTTGGGCTTGCTTGATCCCTAGGCGGGCAGGGTGGGGAGCTGAGCTGTCTGGGTTCCACCATGTTGTTGACTTACCATATGGCCTTGGGACAGCCCCTTAATATTTAGGGGGTCTCAGTCCACCCCTGTGTAGCATAGTGAGGATCTTCCCTGGCCCCCCTCCCCCCACCTCATCCACACACGGGAGAAGGAAAGGAGAAACGTGCTGAGCGGCTTTGAGCGCTACTTAAAGGCAGAGTGGGCACATTCTGGGATACGAATGAACATCCCTGTATAAGCTGTGTATACAGAGTCTATTTTCCCTCCCAAGTTTGGGGTGGGTTTTCCGGGGTTGGCGCTAAGTCTGAGCCTCCCCACACTCACACCCCTGCTGTGACCCCTTGAGTGTCCTGACTCCCCGGCTCGTTGCCCCGCAGGCTGCTGAAGGATGGCCTCAAGGACTCGCAGTTCAGCATTCGCTACCAGTACCTGCTGGCGGCCCTGCTGTGTTGCTGTGGCAAGGGGCTGAGAGAGGAGTTTAACCGCCAGTGCTGGCTGGTCAACACCCTGGCCAAGCTGGCACAGCAGGTCCGGGAGGCCGCTCCGTCTGCACGGCAGGTAAGTGGGAGAGGCTGCCTCTACCCATTTCTGGTCCCAGGCTTCTACAGCCAGTCATTAACTTCTTAGGCAGCCTGACCAGCAGGATGGCACTTGACTATCTCTGATTCAGGAGCTGGAAGAAGATGACTCTCCAACCTATAGGCCACAAGCTGAATACAGCCCACGGATATGTTAGGTCTGGCAAAGTATTAACATTTGATTTAACTTTTTTCCTCAAAGGCTAAGTAAGCACAGTTGTGTAAATTGTTCATTGCGCAAGATCACCCAGGGCAAGTGAGGGCTGAAATCCAGCCAGACTTTGTTCACTATGCTGTGAGCCATGGCTCAGGGCCGCTGCCACCCAGAGGACACCTTTATCTATTTGCACAAAGGTCCTGTATTAGACCAGCAGTGTGCCTGGTTGCTAACATTTAAAAATTGAGGGATTGTAAAGTCCAGATTGTTGACTTTTCTTGGCCACAGCCTGAGCAGCTTCTCCCCTGTGACATGCAGCCTGCCCTCGGCTCACTGGAGTCTCCTGTGAGCTGTTGTGTCATCACCTAGCCTCTTGAGGTGTTGGACTTTCTGCCCGTGCACTGTCCCAGGCTGGGGTAAGGGAGGGATGGTCTTCTTTTTTCATAGTCTCCTGGAGGTTGTCCACACTTCACAGGGCGTTGGTTATATACCACCCACTGCTGGGTGCCCACCTTGGGGAGAGACCTGGTTCTGAGTGGAGCTTATGGGCCTCTTACCTCACCCCTTCTCCTGTCTCTCTCAGGGGATCCTCCGCACAGGCCTGGAGGAGGTAAAACAGTTCTTTGCCCTCAATGGCTCCTGCCGCCTGCCGCTCAGCCCCAGTCTGCTGGTTAAGGGCATTGTGCCCAGGGTGAGTGACCCGTGGGTTTGGGGTTTGGGGCTCTCGGAGTGGGGAGGGCTCAGTGGAGGCGAGGTCCTCGCTGACTTGGTTACTGAGAGAGATGAGGATAAAAGGCATATTTGGGCCTCTCCCCAACCCTAATGTGTAGGGACTTTTGCCCAACAGCTGTGCAGGGTGGAGGAACTGGGTCGGGGCTGGATGAGTGTCTCTTGATGATGTTGGGTTGAAGTCGGGCTGGGGAAGCTGTTTTCTATTATTTATGCGCACTGTGTGCACCCAGCACCATTCTGAGTGCTGTGTGCTGGTTATTGCATTCCATCCTCATGACTTTTATGAAGTCACTACTGTTGGAAGCCCCATTTCAAAGAGGAGTAAACTGAGGTATAGGACACATGACTTACCAGAAATCATGCAACTAGTAAGTTGTATGCAGAATGAACTTAAGAGATGAGAGTTCACATGCTAGAGCTGAGGTCATAACAAACTGAACAGGGTGATGGCAATAGGGAGGGAAAAAAGGAATAAGGGCTCCTGAGAAAATCTAGAAGAAACCATGAGCAGGTGGACGAGCAGCAGCTTGACCCAAGGTCGACAGGCCTTTTTCCTTCATGGGTGTGGATCACCCTGACCCTCGTTACCTCTCTCTCTACTATGACAGGACTGTTCTTACTTCAACTCCAATGCAGTCCCCCTCAAGCTCTCCTTCCAGAATGTGGACCCGCTGGGTGAGAACATCCGAGTCATCTTCAAGGTGAGGACACTTCCCTCAAGACTGGAGGGATGGAGGTGGTAGGCAGGGGAGGAGGGAACCCAAGGGTGGGAGCAACAGGCCCAGGCCAGTTCTCTTCCTGCTATTCCATGCTGATATTTTAATATATGAAAGACCGCCAGGTGAAAAGGAACTAGGCTAATTTCTGCTCCAGAGGTTGGGACGTGTAGGGGGGCAACTGGCAGTTCAATATACAGAAGCGCTTTCTAGGAGGCAGAGCTACCCCAGCGGTGGAATGGATACGGTGGTGATCTGTGTGTTCCTGAGGGTTTTCAAGCAGAGGCTGAATGACTGGCAGTGATGTCAAAGAGGAAATTAATATGTCAGGTGCACGTTGGGCTAGTTGAACCATAAGGTCCTCCAACTGGTACCCAGGCTGCTGAGCAGTGAATGACAGTCTCAGGACATGTAATCCAGTGGGAGAGATGAAATGCAAATACATGATTTAGTAACTGATTTAGTAACTTATTTATTAATAAAGTTTAATGTAGCTCTGATTTTTTTTAATACATTTTTATTGGAACAGTGTGTTTCTCCAGGGCCCATCAGCTCTAAGTAGTTGTCCTTCAATCTAGTTGTGGAGGGTGCAGCTCAGCTCCAAGTCCAGTCGCCGTTTTCAATCTTTAGTTGCAGGGGGGGCGCAGCCCACCATCCCATGCGGGAATTGAACCCGCAAGCTTGTTGTTGAGAGTTCGCACTCTAACCAACTGAGCCATCAGGCCAGCCCTCCGAAAGCTCTGCAGCAGCTCATTTTCTTCAATCTAGTTGTAGAGGGCGCAGCTCACCGGCCCATGTGGGGATCGAACCGGCAACCCTGTTGTTCAGAGCTTACGCTCTAACCAACTGAGCCATCCGGCCGCCCCTAGTAACTTATTTTTTATATATATTTGCTGTGTGTAAGTTCTGAATCCAAGGCATAAACATTCAAGTTTTCAAAGGGCGTAATGGTCAGGAGGGCTGCATGAAGAAGGGGAACCTGACTGCAGTTCTGATGAGGACGTAGGGTTGGGGAAGAGCCAGAACACCGCATGGCCCAGCTCTGGTGGTTTGACCTCGTGTGAGCTGAGTGGACAGGGCAGAGGTGGACAGCTGGGCAGCCCCTCCCTGTCACTGTAGTTCAGGTCCTCCCGGGAGATCTGGGAGGGCCCGGGAGCCGGAGAGGCGATGGAGGTGGTTCTGGTCCTCTCTCCTGCCTGCAGTGCGGGGACGACCTTCGCCAGGACATGCTCACCCTGCAGATGATTCGCATCATGAGTAAGATCTGGGTCCAGGAGGGGCTGGACATGCGCATGGTGATTTTCCGCTGCTTCTCCACGGGCAGGGGCAGAGGTCAGTTGGCAGTGGGTGGGGGTGTGAGGGGGCGGGCGGTCGGGATGCCCTTTGCTTCTTGTCCTTTTGCCCAGTCCCGATATAAACTGTGTGCTTCTCCAGAAACATGGAAAGGGTAAGATGGTTTTATTAGAAGCTGTGGAGTGATATAAAAAAAGAAGGTGGGGGAGAGAGACTTATTAAATAAAACAGAACAACCAAACACTCTGTGGACTTTAGATCCTGATTCAACCAAACCAATTGTAAAAAGATAGATTTTGAGGCAATTGGGGAATAGATAAATATGGACTGGGTTGGATGACATGAGATGAAAGAATGATTGTTAATTTTTTGGATGTGATAATGACATGGTGGTTATGTCCTTGTTAGTTGTACTTGAAACATTTATGACTGAAATGACATGTCTGGGATTTGCTTTAAAATACTCCAGCCAGGAGGGAAACGCAGTGTTGGGTGAGTGCAATAGATTAAACAAGATTAGCAAAGTGTTGATAATTTTTGAAACTGGGCAGTAGTTGTGTGTGAGTTCATGATCCGTTTCTTTATTCTTACATGTATTTGAAAATTCCCAGAGTAAAAGTTAAAAGCAAAAAAGGAGCAGCAGCTGTGACTGAATGGGAGAGACCAGAGTCACTGGAATGTGAGACGTAGGGAATGACGTCCTTTCCACCATTACTCGCTCCCCTTCTCATCAGGCTTGGTCCAAATGCCCCCCAGTGGAATTTACAGAGAAGCATCCAGCAAAGTGCTGTAGTCCCCCCCACAGCCCCTTTTCTCTGCCTTGGAGAATGACCAGTGCCCCCTCGCAGGGATGGTGGAGATGATCCCGAACGCCGAGACCCTGCGCAAGATCCAGGTGGAACATGGGGTGACCGGCTCCTTCAAGGACCGGCCCCTGGCCGACTGGCTGCAGAAGCACAACCCTGGGGAGGATGAGTACGAGAAGGTAGGACTGGGGGTTGGGGGCGGGTGTGTGCCTGACTCTGGCCATTGCTGTGTTACCATGACGCCTGCACATGCTCAGAGGAGACCGCTCAGCTGTGTTGGGGGGAAACAGGCTTTCTGGGCTGACTGGTGTCTCCAGATGTCTAGGGTGGGTCCAATGACTGGTAAGCTGACAGGAAATCCCTTGTATCCAACTGGGAAACCTTCATTGAGTTCCCCTGGCAGATTGAATTTTGGAGGAGAGGGGCCAACTTTTGAGAACCTACCTGTATTTCTCCTAACTGTGGCTCCTGTTCAGTTCTCCTGTGCCCTCCGAGGGGTCCCATAGTGCTTTGTAGAACAAAAGTTAGTTGGAAGAGAAAGAAAGAAAAGAAGGCTGACCTGTTTCTCAGGTGCAGCTTTACTGGATGGTAAGGCCTTGGTGGACTGCTGTGGTTCATGGTTGGTCCATAGTTTCATGGCTCTAGTCTCAGGTTAATTAAGTTTAGGGGAGGGAACAAGTCAGAATAACCAAACTCATAAGAGACTGACTATAAGACAGAATGCTAATTTATATAATTTAACTTCCAAGGGGATCCAAATACTAATTTATATTGATCAATGAACTTTATTCCTGAGGGAATACCTACATGGATAAATTATAATGTTGTTTAGTGAACATATAATTAGATAACCTTAAATGGCCTTAAACATTAACGTTCCTCAGGGTTTAATTCCTGACCTTGCTATACTCTTTGTATTCTTCTTGTGCCAGCTTATTATCACTTTTTACTTTAACTACCACCCATATGCTGATGCCTTTCCAAGCCCTTCCCTCTTCCCTTCCTCGAGCTGTACACTCTGTCACCACCTGCTTAGTGGACATCTCACCTGTGTTTTACCCAAACCTTAACTCAGTACAGGCAAAACCCAGCTTTCTGTCTCTCCTGCTTTTGAAACCTGCTTTTTGTGTGTTTTCTCTCAGTAAATGGTATGACTCGCACCCAAGCCAGAGCCATGGGTGTCCTGATGCTGCCTCTGCGCCCCCCCCCCCACCAAGCCCTGCTGATTCTTCTTCCCAAATAACTCTCAATCCTGTCCTTTTCTTCCCATTTCTTTCAACTCTTTGCTGTCAGTTCCTGAACCACTGCATGCCTCTCCTCCTTTCACTACTATTCTCTACTTGATTTCTGAGGTTTGTTTGTTTGTTTGTTTGTTTGTATTTTAATAAAGTGCAAACCTGCTTATGCTACTCCTTTGCTCTAAGTTCTTCAAAGGCTCCCTATGTCCTAAAAGTCCAATATCCATAGCACTGAACACAAAGCCTTTTGTAATCCAGCCCTGCCTACCCTGCCCCCAGTCTCACCCCCCACACCTCCCCATCTTATGATAATTTGTGCTCTAGCTTAGGGGGCTACTTGCATTTCCTCAATACTTTTAGAGGATAGTGATCCCTTCCCCATCCCCCAAAACCCACCCCTTCTCTGTTGCAAATTTCAAGGTCCTCTACCCTTGGAGAGGAGTAATAGGGATTCTTTTCTCCCTCCCACCTACCCGTGTACTGTATCTACTAACATGTGTTTTTCAAGTATTAAACAGCCACCATGCACTGCGCTGCAACTATGGCTACTCCAATGTAATCAAAAGTCATAATAAATATGACAGAAGTACGTACAAGAATACACACACAGAAAACTAACTCTGTATCTTAACGTTTAATATCAAGTGTTTCAAAGCTAGTTTCTCAGTCCTTCTGGCCTTCCTGCTAAAATAACGTTGGTAGTGTCTTATGATGACTTCCAGTATGAAAGAACTAGAGACATTTGGCTCTTGGCCACTTACTCAGCAAAAGAGAGTTCCCCATATCTTACAAGTGAAACCCCTTCCATCAGGAGAGCTCCCCTTGTTCGGTGAGACTTACACCCTGCATAACTTAGGTGATGGGACTTTAGTTATGTGCCAATAGCCACACAGCTGTTTGTGAGTCAAAATAGGATGCATTTCAGGTAGAAAGAATATCTGTGGCAGGAGGGCAAGTTGTTGGAGGTGAAGGTCAAGATGCAGTTGATGTGCTCTACTCCTTATTGAGTGGTTTCCTTTCATTCATGTATTTCCCTTGCATAGAAATAGTCTTTCTTTCAGAAGGTGTATTCTGTAACTTCTTTATAAACTTGCTGTTCTTAGTTTCCTATGGATTAGTCATCTGGTTTAATTCGACAAGTACGTGGGAGGTTGCTGTGTGTCGCTAGTTTTGAAACCGGCCATGTGGAACAGACAGGAAGCTGCTGGGAGATGAGATCCCTAGCCCCTGGGGGAGTGAAAAGACGAAGCCCTGACTGAATGGCAGTGGGGCTGTGGGGCTGTGGGGGCTCAGTGGGGGCGGAGTCAGTGAGAGCTGGGGAGATCTGGAAAAGGTGTGGGACTCCGGGAAGGCACATGAAGGATGGGTGGAAATTTGCAGAGGGAGGTAGGGAGGACACACATTCCCTATCTGGGAAGCTGTCTCCCTTTCCCAATTTCGTACATTCCTGGTTGTCTATAACAATTGTTGCCCTCTGCTGATGAGTGTTTCTTGAATTCTTGGGAATTCTATAAACCTCACAAAGAGGATTTAGAGGGTGAAAGGTGTCCATTTGCTTATTCCATGTATTTTTACTTCCTGGAAAGCCAGATAAGGGGATAGGCATTGACCAGATAAAATAAGGTGTATCCAATCCCTTCCCTCCTCCCCTCCTGCTTTAAAATGAAAAATATCTCTAACACATTAAGATATCCAACTAGCGATGTCTGGTTTTCAAGTGTAAAATACCCGTAGAAGTGTTAAGCTGCCTCAGCTCTTCTTCAGAGTGAAGTGACTTTAATGAGGTTAGCATTTAGCCATTACTAAGAGCACTGGGGTGGGAGTTGTATTTGGGTCAGGGAGAAGGATGGAAGAATTCTGAGCAAGGTCAGGAAGGGACCCTTAAGTCAACTGCCTCAGTGTGTGCTTGAGTTAAGACTGTCACAGCCAGTTGGGAAAGTTGTACATGTCAGTCTTCCTGTCTATTAAGGCCTCTTCATCCTGCGCTGGTCAAGTCTGGGCTCTGGATGGTTTGTCTTTCCAACCATGCTCCCTGGGAGACAGAAAGGTACAGAGGAAGATGAATTTCAGATAAAGTGGTGGAATATTTGTGGAAGCCTTGCATCTTGTCATGCTCCATAAGATATAAGAACCTTTTCTGTGTGCATCAGTGTGTACGTTAGTATGTGATGAAGGCTGAACAGGCAGATGTGAAGTGTTGTTGGGACTCGTGAGAGAGACCAGAGCTGGTGGAATTCAGTCTGGCTGTGGCCCTTGGAGTCTTTTTAAGCCAGCTTTGTGTCCTCTTTTACCTGCTGCTTTCCCTCCTCCCAGGCCGTGGAGAACTTCATCTATTCCTGTGCTGGCTGCTGTGTGGCCACTTACGTCTTAGGCATCTGTGACCGACACAATGACAACATCATGCTGAAGACGACTGGCCACATGTTCCACATAGATTTTGGCCGCTTCCTGGGCCACGCCCAGATGTTTGGCAATATCAAGCGGTAAGTGGTCCTAAGCGGTCTCCTGAAGCCAGCATATGTGTGTAAGGCAGGGGGTGGTCAGCAGAAGTGGTTCAGAGCTGGGACACAAACCCATAATGGGAGGGGCTGCGCTTCAGAGCATGGTCCCCGGGCTGAGCAACTCTGGAGAAGAGAACACTGATTAAGAGATCGAACTTGGGCCGCCCGGTGGCTCAGGCGGTTAGAGCTCCGTGCTCCTAACTCCAAAGGCTGCGGTTCGATTCCCACATGGGCCAGTGGGCTCTCAACCACAAGGTTGCCAGTTCGATTCCTCGAGTCCCGCAAGGGATGGTGGGCTGCACCCCCTGCAACTAACAACGGCAACTGGACCTGGTGAGCTGCGCCCTCCACAACTAAGATTGAAAGGACAACAACTTGACTTGGAAAAAAGTCCTGGAAGTACACACTGTTCCCCAATAAAGTCCTGTTCTCCTTCTCCAACAAAATCTTAAAAAAAAAAAAAAAAAGAGAGATTAAACTTGCAGGGCCTTGCAGAAGAAAGCAGGGACCAGCTTTTCTCCCCCTGCTGAGGACTGAGCAAAGGGAAATGAGCCCAAACCACAGTAAAGGGAATACAATTACATAGCCAGGAAAAAAATCTTTCTAGCTCGCAGACAAGGAACCAATGAGGGCTATCTCTGGGGACCTTTTAGGATTAAGGTAGGAAAAGAAAACAAAAAAGAGAGAGCCCCATCTATCCAGGTCCACACAGGTGATGAAGGGTGAGGGAAATCATCATCCCCTGAGACAGCCTGCAAGGTATTGACTGTCTGCCTATGTGTTCCCCTTGGCCCAGGGACCGTGCCCCCTTTGTCTTCACCTCGGACATGGCGTATGTCATCAACGGGGGTGACAAGCCTTCCAGCCGCTTCCATGATTTTGTTGACCTTTGCTGCCAAGCCTACAACCTCATTCGCAAGCACACCCACCTCTTCCTCAACCTTCTGGGCCTGGTGAGGAGCTCCATCCCCTTCTGAACCCTTCCTTCTCATTATCTGGCACCATCTTTAAGACTCCCCTGTCTTGTTTCCAAGGATTCCTGGAGACCTACTTCTCTGAGCTCTAGATAAAGGCAGGGCCTAGAATCCTGGGGACAATGGTGTCTGTGCAGGTGTGTGACTTCCTGCTCCAGCCCCTCCATTCCTGTGGCCCTCCAGCCACTGCCCACAGCATCTGTCTACCACCCTCTAGGAAGGTTAGGGAGCATAGTTGTAGAAGAGCTTGCCTGATGGTGGGGAAAAAGCAAGACATCCTGGTTGTTACAGGTGCCCTCTCTCCTCCTTTGCTCTCCTAGATGTTGTCCTGTGGGATCCCTGAGCTCTCAGACCTGGAGGACCTCAAGTATGTGTATGACGCCCTGAGGCCTCAGGACACAGAGGCCAATGCCACCACCTACTTTACTAGGTAACACGCTGCGCATAAAATGTGCTGCCCAAACTGAGTATTTAATTTCCAGGCTGCCTGCTGGGGAGGAGCGGGGCTAGGGAAATGGGAAATGGTTAGCTCAGGTGGCACGGCCAAGAGGTGACAAAGTGGCTCTACTGCCCCAACTTTGCCTCTGACTTAGGTAAATCACTTCGCTTCTCTCAGACTCAGTTTCCATCTGCTCTTTGTTTATAGTGGTATTGTAATCTGTTCTTATTTGCATTCTCACCAGGTCTTGGTCAAAGACTTTGTTTATGGGGTAAATACGGTTTCTAATAGTTTTTAGTTCTCTGGATCAGAACCTTCCTTCCCCCTTACCAAGACATAAATTCCACAGTTCCATTTTCCTGTGTTTGATGTTTTTGGGCACACTAAAACGTTTATGAAAGCAGGGAGGGGTCCATGGTTTCCCTGGGCAGATGATGTCTCCTCGTTATTCTGCACTCCTTTTGGAACGTAGTGAGCACCGTGTTTCCTGTTGGTCTATCAGAGAACCGGTCCTTTTGAACTGGAATCTATAGATTAAAGGTGCTTGGTGAAGTTGCTTGCTACTGAACTTTCAAATTCAGTTTGACAATATTCAGATGTTTACATGGTGACCCTAGGTGGAGTCCCTAATTCCTTCCTACCCGGGTTGAACTGTCTTTGGCGTAGGAGGGCGGCAAGTAGAGATAGGACTCCCCGCTTCACATGAATAAATTGCATGAGGATAATTATGTGCTAGTCATGTGCCCTGTGAGGATATTACACAGGGAATATTATTTGATCTGAGCTAAGTGTTAGTCTCAGGTGTCAGGGGATATTCCTTGAGATAGTCTGTCCAGACAGTGGGGACTTGGGTCTATGGTGACATCCTTCTCTTTTCATCCTCTTGCACCAACAGGTTGATTGAATCCAGCCTGGGCAGTGTAGCCACAAAGCTCAATTTTTTCATCCATAACCTGGCTCAGATGAAGTTCACGGGCTCAGATGACCGGTTGACCCTTTCCTTTGCCCCCCGCACATACACTCTCCAGCGCTCTGGCCGCCTTAGTGATGTCTTTGTCTGCCGCCAGGAGAAGGTCTTCCATCCCAACAAGGCCTACGTGAGCGTCTTCTCCAATCTGACCCTCTCTTGCTCCTCAGTGCTCCCAGCTTACTGGGTTCTGTTTCTTCACATCCACACAGTGGGCACTGGAGTGGACTGAGTATTCTGTGTTGGGAAGAGTCACAGAGCACTTCCCTCTCCCTTGCCCAAGTGGCCTGCCTGGAATCAGGGAGCTGAATTGGATGGTTACTCTTAATCAAGAGTCTTGTGAAACATGTGCAGGAAATCTTTGCTTTGGATTCCTGCATAAATGTATATGCATATCATCTGCCTCTCCATTGGAGATACTTTTGCCCTCTTCCTTCTGGAGAGTGTATCCCCCTACCACACACACACACACACACACACACACACACACACACACACTCTGTCTCTCTCTCTCTCTCTTCAGTTTTCTTGCCTACCTCCTTCATTGGGTGCGGAGGGCTTGGCAGGTATTCTCTAAGACTTGAACCTTTGCAGATTTATGTGGTAAAGGTGATGCGAGAGAATGCTCACGAGGCCACTTACATCCAGCGGACGTTTGAGGAATTCCAGGAGTTACACAACAAGCTGCGACTGCTCTTCCCTTCTTCCCTCCTGCCCAGGTAGCTGCCCCCTCTGCTCTCTGCCCGAAGGACACTGGGGAGGGAGACTGGATGGGGAGTGGACAGGATCGCAGGAGCGAGAAACTCTTCTTTTAAAGATGAACAGTAGGTCCTTGGTTTTCTTGGCGTGGTAATGCGTTTGGTAACAAGGGCTGCCCCTGCTGGCCAAGCTCTCCTGACGCGCTCACGAAGTTTCACTCCAGCCTTGAAAATAAGCTGGGCCCACCGGCCAGAAGCAAAGCAAACTGGGTCTAAAGGCAGGGTATTTACTAAATGTGAAGATGTTTCAAAGTTTCTTATCTTTTAAAGAGTAAAAATAGTTTTCAAACAGATAAACAAAAGGTAGTGTATACATGCATACATACATACATACATACAACCTTAAAAAGGAAGGCTATCCTGTCATATGGCTGAACCTTGAGGACATTAAGCTAAGGGAAATAAGCCAGTGACAAACAAGACAAGTACTGTATGATATTCCTCTTATATTAAGTACTTAGAGTAGCAAAATTCATACAGACAAAAGTAAAGTGGTGGTTTCCAGGGTCTGGGGAGACGGGGGAATAGGGAGTTGTTTAATGGGTACAGACTTTCAGTTCTGCAAGATGAAAAGAGTCCTGGAGATGGGCAGTAGTGATGGTTGCACAACAATGTGAATGTACTTAATGAAACTGAACTGTACACTTAAAAATTGTTAAGCTGGTCAATTTTGTTAAGTGTATTTCACCACAATTTAAAAAACAAAATGATTTTTCAAACAATTTTTACCTTGATGGAGAAAACTGGGGCCTCTAAAGCCCCCGAGGCACTTCTGGGGACTCAGGACTCTCCCCAACAGTTTGGTTTTCTTATCTGGGGTCCTTGGAACTGTCCAAGTGTATCCTTTGCACGGACCTGGGAGCTGTGGGAGGAATGGAGCATGTTGGGGGTGGTCCCTGGGAGGGGAGGCTGGTGAGAAATGTGGGTCAGGTGACTGAAAATGCAAATGAAATGTGACAAAACCCGGGTGACTCTTAAGTTTCTTTCCCTATCTTTCCCCGTCATGGCCCACCTGCCTCCCCAGCTTCCCCAGTCGCTTCATGATTGGCCGCCCTAGAGGAGACGCAGGGGCTGAGCGGCGGAGAGAGGAGTTAAACAGCTACATCTGGCGCTTGATCCATGCCATCCCAGAGGTGGCCGAGGTGGGTGAGCTGTCCTCTGGTCCTGGTGGTTCCAGGCACTGCTGTGGGGTATGAGGGATGCTGCAGAAGGGGGAGCCCGCAGGCAATCAGGGAGGACACTGGGCTCTTCTGACAAGCACCTTACATCCATCATAGGTGGGAACAGAACAGTTCCCAATCGCTAGAGCAGCCACCTGCAAACTGACTGCAGAGGAGGTGGGGGAGGTGGAGGGGACCGGGTTGTGGCTCAGCCTCAGGGTCAGGCATAGAAACGCAGTGAAAAGAATGCAGCGGGCATGCAGGTAGGGGTCAGATGCCATCCCAGAGGGCTTGGTTCTGATCTGGAACCTGAAGAATGAATGAGTTCCTGAGGAAAAGGAGTTTTTTTTAGTAGGTTGAGTGTATCTGTTACTAGACTGAACCGGGTCCAATGCTCAGTAGTTGCCGGCCAAAAGACAACTCGGAGATGATTTTATGAGAAAGAACTTTATGGGAGCCATCAAACAAGGACACACCGGGATCATTCCCAGGGCAGTGTGTCCCCAAACAAAGCATCCAGTCCATCTTTATTAGGGGAAATCATGCATGAATATCAAGATAGATTTTGTCATTGCATCTATAGGAGGGGACATCCTAGTGTATGTGCAGTCAAGGAACATGGTGATACCTACATCCCATGTTCAAAAATGGGAGAAAAATCTCTGCACCTGGGTGGAGATTTTAGTATAATAGTGAGGAAAGTTCAGGAGGAGGAGGTCACTGACGGTCCCTTCAGGCTGCTGTAGCTGGTCTCACCCCCCTGGTCCTGCAAAACATCTTGGGCTTGTTCCTGAGAAACCATTCTCGCGGTCATCAGTGTGAAGGGTAGCATAGGTGTAGCTAAACATCTGATCAAGTCTTGGTCTTTCTGTGAAACTTAGCAAATGACAAGATAGCGTTACACAAACCTTACAGATTTTAGAGTGATCTAAGTGGGGTTACAGGTTAATCGAGGCAAAGTTATAAACTCTAAACAAAGATTTGATGAGACAAAGAAAGAGTTAACAGGAGCGGGCTTGTGAGCTGGCAGGATGGGCCAGGCACCGAGTTAACAGGAGTGAGCCTGTGTGTTAGCAGGACCAAGCTTAAAAATTAACCGCTTGGCTCTGAATCCCCTGGCCAGCACCTTACATCCATCACAGGAGGGGACAGAACAGTTCCCAGGAGAAGACAATTGTAATTGCAGCCCCCCTGCAAGCTGATAAGCACCCTACATCCTGCTTAGGAAAACATAAAACTTGAGCTAAACAGAAAACTGGTGCGGCTTTGCCTTCAGCAGACTCTGCCCTGACAAACTCCTTCTGCTAGTATTTCTCTTACTCCTGTCTCAGCAGCTCTCTCTATCAGACTGTCCTGGCAAAACTCTTTTTTCCAGTTCCCAGCAGAACTCTCTCTCTGCCTGACTTTAAAAAAAATCTTTTCTCGCTCTTGTAGAGTCTTGTGAATGCTTCCACATTCTGCGAATGGCTAGGGGTTAATTCTACGCCAGTACAATGTTAACTCATGCCAGGTTACCTGCTAGGCCACATGTGTCGGTTAGGTCACATAGCCACTGTTAACCAACACAAATTCAACCAAGTAAATTCAAGGATGGGGCAGCATCCCACCTAGTAAGCAGAGAGGTATTTTGAGAAATTGTACAGAGTGGAAGGTTTTTCTAGGCAGAAACTGGGCGGGACATGGAAGTCATTAGCAAAAAACAAGGAAGGGCCACAGGGGTCTTACCTGGCAGATTATCTCACTAGTGTTGACCAGGAAATTCCAGACCAGTTTAAGGTCACATTCCTGGGAGGGGCTGAAAATGCACTTGACTTGGTTTGTTGTCCTGCTGTTTCTTTTTCTTAACACCACCTGGATTTTTTTAAAAAACAAATGGTAATATAATTTGGTATTATAATGGGCATAGAAAAATAGTCGTCAGGAGTCCCATCACCCGAACAGATCATCTAGCTCTATTTCCATATTTCCTTCCTGTTTGTCCATATGCAAATGTGACTTACAGTTTTATAGGGGTCATAGCTTAAATGTAATTCAATACTCTGCTTTTTTCACTTAGCATTTATAGTAAGCATAACTTTAAATATCTGTGCCAAATTAATGCATCCATAGTCTCCTTAACTATTCGCTTCTTGAAAGATATTTAGATTTTGTCCATTTTTCCCCCTACTATTAATGCTTCAGTGGGTATATTCACACATGTTAGTTTGGGTTTTTGTTTTCCCTAGTTACTTAGGAAACAGTCTGCAGAGTAGGATTCGCGATCTTTGTCCAAGGCTGGCTCAGGCATTTCTTTGCTAAGGGGGGTTGTGGGGGGGAAGGGGTGTAGAAAAGACTTTATTTGACCTGAAATGACCTAGTTTTATTTGTTTTTTTTCTTTTTAAAAAGGACTTTATTATGAGAAATTTCAAACATACAGAAAAATAGAGAAACAGCATGAGTGCCTATATAGATCTGTCACCTAAACAGTTAATATTTTGCCATATTTGCTTCATGTATTTTTGTATGAAGTATTTTAAAGTAAATCACAGATATCATAACATTCTACCCCTAAATACTCACTATGCATTTCTAAAAAATAAGGACATATTCTTACATAACTACAGTGTCATTATATCATCCAATACATAGCCCATATTCAAAAATTTCCTCTCATCCCCCAAATTCTTTTTATAGTTGGTTTGTTTGAACCATGATCCAAACAAGAACTGCATATTACATTTGATTGTTACATTTCTGAAGTATTTTACTCTGGAACAGTCTCTTTCCTTTTTTTAATCGGGCCGTTGCCTATTGAAGAATGACCCTATTTTCTGCTTCCACTCCAGTGTGATTTGGTATATACCTTCTTCCACCCTCTGCCCCGGGATGAGAAAGCTGCGGGCACCAGCCTGGCCTCCAAGTCTTCAGGTACGGTGCCTTCTCTGTGACATTTCTGCCAATCCTCTGAACCATTCCCAAGGGTAATTTCTCCTGCCTCTACCTCGTCCCTGTTCTCTTTTCTTGACTTGTCTCTGATCCTATACTTACTGGCTAGAGAATCTGGTTTCCCACTCAGACTGGGGGGTCCATAGCTGTTTGCACAGCTTCCCCAGGGACTGGATATTCAGTTGGTGATTACACAAATTGGATACACCCATCCCAACCTAACTCTATATCATGTTTGCAGATGTCCCCTGGGTATCAGGAACCTGACATGGAGATACTGTTGGGGGACGGGGGAGTCAGAGGAAAACAAACATCTGCCTGGTACCAGGTGGGGACAGGGCTGGCTTCATGACCTTTCTTGGTTTCCTTTGTCCCTACAGACGGCACATGGGCCCGGCCTGTTGGGAAGGTGGGAGGGGAGGTGAAGCTGTCCATCTCCTACAAAAACAATAAACTCTTCATCATGGTGATGCATATTCGGGGCTTGGTAAGTGCACGCACAGTCCTCCTGTAGCTCATAGTCTGGTACTTTTCTGACGGGTCAGACCTCTACCTCCATCTTGTGAGAGTGACCACAAAGTTACTGAGTCCCCACCAATGGGCCTGCTACTTACTATGCCAGACCTAGGGTATGACCAAGCAGTACTAGACACAGCTTCTTACCACCTGTGGTCTTTGGCAAGTAGCCTAATTACTGTGAGCCTCATTAAACGAAGATAATGTTAGTATCTACATCACAGGGTTGTCATGGGCATTAACTGAGATAGTGCATGTAGAGCACCTAACATAGTACCTGGTATTATTGTTATGGTAATTATGGTTATTATAATAAAGAAGAGGCCCAAGGGGCTTATTACCTAGTTATTAGAGCATAATCCATGCAGTATATAATTACTAAAATTTTTGGTGTGATTCTAAAAACATTGTGAGTGGAAGGGGAAGGGAATTTTTATTGAATAGCTGCAGTGTGCTGGACTTTTGTAGGCTGGGGCATTGGTATATGGCAGAAGAAGCATGAGCTTTGGAATCAGAGAAACCTGGGTTGCACTCTGACTACACCATTCATTCATTCATTCATTCAACAAATATTCATCAGGTACCTACTATGAGCGAGGCATTGCTAGGTTAGCTCTGGGTACAGGGTAAACAAAACAAAATCCTTGCCCTCAGGGAGCTTATATTCCAGTAGGAAGAGTCTGACAGACAAATATATGGCAAGTGCTCTGGTGAGAAATGAAGCAGGGAAGGAATAGAGGGATGGAATATCGGTTGTGGCAGTTTTGCATAGGTCAGGGAAGCCCTCATTAATAAGCAGGCATTGGAGAGAGCCATGCATATATATCTGAAGATCTGTTCCCAGCAGAGGGAGCAGTTAAATTCAAAAGCTGGGAGCCTGCCTGGGGTGCATGTGGAACTGTAATGGGGCCTTGTGGCTGAAGCCTTTGGAACAAAGGGGAGGGTAGGGGATGATAAAGTTGGAGCGAGCACAGCTGACTAGAGCCTGGGACCCACAGTCAGGACTGGCTTTTTATCTTGAGTGAGATGGGAACCATTGGATGGTTTTGAGCAGAGGCATGTAAACCAAAATTAATTTTAGACTGTAATAAAGATTTAAAAAGCATTTATTTGAACAAAAAGAACTGCTGCTCGGGAGACACGGATTCAGGTTGCAATCTAAATTGTGCTCCACTGAGACAAATGGGACGCCATCTTTTATAGAGAAAGTTTCTTCCCAAGTTCCCAATTTTATGCAAATGAGGTTTCCAAATTGTTCAGTTCTGATTGGTCGTTAAGGAGCAGTTCTGATTGGATAGGGCAGGTCTTAATCCATTGGTCAAAAAGACAAAATCAGGAACTCCCTTATAGTAGTTGACTCAGCCAGCAGAAACCAGCAGGGCATGGTGTGTGTGGGAAGCTGAGAGTTCAGTCTGAGGTTCTTCCTGGTATACAGAGTATGTAAGAAGCCCGTCAGCAAATGGCCACTAGGCTCTTGTTATTCATCAAATTTAGGCCCTTGGTTGACCATGAAGAGTCCATCTCACTCAGCAGATAAATTCCTTCTTGGGGTTCACATGAAATGAATCTTTCTTTTGGGGTCCACAGGCATGACAAGCTCTAACTTAAGATTTAAAAGTCAAACTGGGTGAGTCACTAATTGGCTGACTTTGAGCAAGCAACTTAATTTTTAATCTCTCTGACTCATTTCTCCACCTTGTAAGGGGTTACTTAGATCAAATAACAAAATAGACAAAAGACACTGGTCAAAGCAGGGAAATATCTGGGGACATCATGGTTCATTCAAAACAGACCAAGTATGGCGTGCCCTGAGCATTTGTATAAAAAGTATAGACTGGATATAATAGGCAATCCAGTTGATATTTTAGGGCACCTAACATTATCATGGTAGATATTTCTCTCAGAATGGAGTGATCTGGGAGACAGCCAGATAAATTACTGTGCATTACCAGAAGCCAGGTTTGTGAGATAAAGCGTCTGCATCAGGGTGTGATCTCAGGAATCGTGATAAAAAGACAGATATAAGAATCTTCATCTTTTTTGTTTTTCATTCCCTTTGTAGCAACTGCTTCAGGATGGGAATGACCCCGACCCCTATGTGAAAATTTACCTCCTTCCTGACCCTCAGAAAACCACTAAAAAGAAAACCAAAGTGGCCCGGAAAACCTGCAACCCAACCTACAATGAGATGGTGTGTGGGGAAGGAGTTGGGACAGGGCAGGGGTTTGTAAATAAAGTTGTATTGGAACATGGCCACACCTATTCATTTAAATATCATCTGTGGCTGCTTTCCTGTTGTGAATGGCAGATTAGATGGCCCGGAAAGCCATGTTTCCTGTCTTTTACATGGAAAGTTTGCTGACTTTCAGGGTTGGGTTCCACAGCTGGGGTGTAGCCTGGGCCCTGTCCTGTAGGGAAGAGGAGTCTGCTGATGCTTTGCTGATAACAAGCAGTGACTCCAATAAAAAGCCCCTCACCTGCTTGAACTCTGAGCAAAGAACAAAGTTCTTTAATGCTTCGCTTGGGTTCTGTGTGCCTTCTCTATTGCCTTGGATTCTGGTTGGGGAGATAAAGTCGTCTTAGCCTCAGCAGATGAAGCCACCACAGGCTGAAGCGTCTCCCTCTTCCATGTTCCCTCTGGATTCTTTGAGTTCCCTCTCTTACTGCCTCCCTCTTCCCAATCTCTGCATTTGCAGCTGGTGTATGATGGGATCCCCAAGGGTGACCTGCAGCAGCGGGAGCTACAGCTTAGTGTGCTGAGTGAGCAAGGATTCTGGGAGAACGTCCTCCTCGGGGAGGTGCACATCCGCCTGCGAGAGCTCGACCTGGCACAGGAGAAGACCGGCTGGTTCGCACTGGGATCTCGAAGTCATGAGACCTCATGAGCCCAGCGGCGCCCTGGCCTAGGACCCCAGACTGGTGGTGGAGCCGGGGGAGGGCTCTCCCTGCTTGACGTGTCCTTTCCTTGGGAAAGGGCAGGGCCCTTGGCAGGCCTCCCTGCCGCTCAGGTGGATTGGGCCTCCTGATAGGAGGCAGGGAGGGTAAGAGGCTCTCTGCCATCTCCCGCTCTGCAGACTGGATTTAGGTTGATTGTGATGAGCAGCCCCTTGGAGGCTGTGAGGTTGCAGCAAAGTTTTAAGTTTACCTTGTGTCAAGGGAGCAATGCCTGGTTTGGGTGTGTGGGGTGGGCTGTAGAAAGTAGCATTTTGGGGCAAGGTGGGTGGATGTCTTTATTTTTATTTTTAAAAAATGAAATAGTAATGTTGTCCTAACTGGACAGGAAGCCTTGTGAGAAGGGACTTACACGTGCCTCAGAAGGCAAAAGAGGAAGACTATTTGGGCTTTTTGTATGATTAAGGTTCTTATTGGACTTTTCCCTAGGTTTGTGTTTGTTTTTTGTTTTCATGTTTTTCTCTATAGGAATTTATTTGGGGAGGGGCCCAGTGGGTCCTCAGTTAGAGCCCCCCCCTCCTCCCCAAGGGCAGGTCAGGGAGGGATGGGGAGGGCTGTGTGCTGAACTGAGGCCTGTGCTCCTGGGCCTTTCTGATTTTGCCTCCAAAGGAGAGCGACGTGATACCTATGTGTGTAAGGAGGGGCCTTCCGTGTGCGGTTCTGCCAAAGGCCCTGTATCCAGGGACCCGTGCTCTTTCCGGGGAAGTTTTTCCTTTCATCTTCCCCTGCTTTGCTAGGATGCACCCTGAATACTGTCTTCTACCCCTCCATTCTCTCGCCCTTCTGGGGGCCATTTGGTCCCTGTGAATACACTGGGGGTGCACCCCCCATAGGTCTCTCCCTTACTGTTTTGTCTGGTGGGATAAGATGCTGCCTTGGCCCTTAGATTTCATTTCACCCAAGGGCATCTGGGCTCTGGGAAGGGCCTCCAGGCCGCAGATGCCAACATGGCCGCCTGCTGCGTAGTCCGGGAAGCTTTCACAATACCCACTACTCGTTTTGTGCTGCTTCTCTCCCAAACGCCATTTCTGTCACATTTTTTTAATAAGAATTTCCCTCATCCTATGGGGCCATAAACCTATTTAGCCCAAAACCAAAAGGATGCCCTAACTGAAAGAAAGGGGTGTGGGGTCCTGTCAAAACTCATTTTTTCCAGGGGTTTTCTTTGGTCTCGAGGAGGCTGGATTGGAGCAGTGATTGATTCCCCTGGAGCTGAGCTGGGAGGGAGAGATTGGGTCTCTTATCTCTTAATACTCTTCATTCTCTACCACATGGATTTGAAATTCACTCCTGCGCTTTACTCCAAAAGGTTGTCTGCCTTGAAAAAAGGGAGAGACTTGGAGTTTGATATTAACATTTTAAACCAGAATTGGCTGGATATGCCCTGTGGTTGCGTAACAGAGTTAACGGGGGATACTCTGTGAATTGTCCCTCCTCAGCTTCCTCCCCAGCTCCAAGGATCAGAAATTCCTCCTTTTGCTGACTCATTCCGTAACTGGAGAAAGAAGCTCCATTCATTGGAGCCACAGGGCAGCAAGGAAGTTAAAACTTTTCTTTTAAATTAAAAATGCCAAGGATAAAGCTGGCTGCTGTAAGGAGGTGTGAGGGGAGTGGGGCACAGCGGTGGACTTCTCCAGATAAATGGACCATACATGCGTTACTGGCTTTTTGCCTGTAGCTCATTTTATTTTGACCCTCTATACTCCTGGTTTAAAGAGGTCTGTGTACTGTACCCACTTCCCAGATGTCCTTGTATCTCCTACTTTCTCTGGAATTGTATTTTCTAATAAATGACATTTGAGAAAAACAAATCTGTCATTTTCAAGATTGGTTGATGTTTAAATGTTTATATGAAAACATCTAGTGTACAAGAGGAAAATAATAATAATGGTTTACAAGTGGTACATTTTATATGCACTAGGCGTCTTAGCATTTGTCAGCTAATTGTAGCCTCATAACTTGATACAACAGGTGAATGTTATTATCCCCATTTTGCAGATGAAGAAACTGAAGCTCAGAGATTAAATCATTCATCTAAGGACACAGCCATTCAGCCTTGGATCTGGAATTTGAATCCACATTTATTTGACGCCAAACCTCGTACAATGTTTAATATAATCCCTTAAGTTGATGTAATATTTGTTACTTTTCAGAGTGTTTTCATATATATCAGTTTTTTATTACAACTACTCTGGAAAGTAGCTATGGCTCATCCATTAATTCTGTCAGCAGACATTTACTGTGTGTACCCGTGCTATCTAGTTCACCTCGCACGCCTCCGTTCCCTAAGCACACAGGCCTTGAGTTGTGCTCTGGGCCCTGTACCAGGCACCAGGCTGAGGGTTAAAAGGTAAATAAAGATACTCCTCTGCATTTAAGAAGTTTACTGCCAAGTGATATTTAACCAACCTCATTTTATGAGAAAGGAAACTGAACTTCTGAGATGCCTCACAACTACTAAGTCATGAGAGCAGAACCATAGTCCAGAGTTGAACTCCTAAAAGGAAGATGAAGGTGATGTGACCTTTGTTCAAGCATTTTACCCAGAAGTTTTCAAAACTCTCCAGTGGGAGTCATATTTCATATTGTGAAATTTTGTGGGACTTACAAGGGATTTTCAGTAGTAAACAGTAGGAAGTGTCACCTGCTGTGTTTCTAAGTGATTTTGAGGTATCACTGCAGTGCTGCACGAGTCCCAGTAGACCTTTTAAGTTAGAACATGCCGGCCCGGTGGCTCAGGCAGTTGGAGCTCCGTGCTCCTAACTCCGAAGGCTGCCGGTTCAATTCCCACATGGGCCAGTGGGCTCTCAACCACAAGGTTGCCAGTTCAATTCCTCGAGTCCCGCAAGGGATGGTGGGAAGCACCCCCTGAAACTAAGATTGAACACGGCGCCTTGAGCTGAGCTCCCGGATGGCTCAGTTGATTGGAGTGCATCCTCTCAACCACAAGGTTGCCGGTTCGACTCCCGCAAGGGATGGTGGGCTGCACCCCCTGCAACTAACAAGGGCAACTGGACCTGGAGCTGAGCTGCGCCCTCCACGGCTAAGACTGAAAGGACAACAACTTGACTTGGAAAAAGTCCTGGAAGTACATATGTTCCCCAATAAAGTCCTGTTCCTCTTCCCCAATAAAATCTTTAAAAAAAAAAAAAAAAAAGAAAAAGTTAGAACATGAATCTGGCAAGTCTTAGTTAAGGAAATCTCTTGGCCAAATAGGATAGCTATCTGAACCACCCTGAGGGAGTAGGAATGAGAGCTGGGGAGGGTGGAATGGGGTTTCCCGGGGAGGAGAGAAACAAAAACCCAGCAGGCCAGGTTCTCTGAGTTCAAAGGTGGCAAGAATGAAGTAAGCCAGCTTGCTGGCATTTGGGGAGCAAAGATAAGATTGAAGGTTAAAAGTGAGGCAGCGTTTTAAGCTGGGAGGTAAGCTGAGGTGTCTGTTCAACAAGCAACACTGATGGCCTTCTCTGGGTCAGGCGAGGCACCAGGCACTGTGGCTACTGAGATGACAAAGGTGTGGGTTCTGTCCTCAAGGAACTCAGTCCAGCTAGGGAGGCAGACATGGACACAAGTAATTCCAGTGCAGAGTCTCAGGGACGAGGTGTAGAAGTGGAGGGGCAGGGCAGATAGAGTGGGCTTCAACAGGAGATAGTTGAATGATTTGAATTGAGTTTTAAGGTCAGTCAGAGCTGTGGATTTTATTCTTAGTTTGATGGGGACGCCATTAGAAGTTTTTGAGAAAGGGACTGCAGTGCTCCGGTTAATGTTTTATAAGATCATTCAGGCTACTGTGGGAAGCCAGAGTGAAGCAGAAGAGAAGGCTCTTGCCATGGTCTAGAAGGGAAATGATGATGGCTAGGGGGTGGGGAAAAGAAGTTAAATTTTGGATCTTTTTTGAAGGCAGAGCCGACAGGATTTGCTGATGGGTTGGCTGTGGAATTGAGCGAAACGAATCAAGGACGACTCCTGAGTTTGGGGCCTTGGCAAGTGGGTGAAGAGGACTGGGGGCGTTGCAGGGATGGGAGAGATGGGCTTGGCGGAGCTGAGTTAGAGTTTTGTTTTGATCGTGGTAAGTTTGAGATGTCGGGACATCCAAGTGGAGAAGTAGGAGGATGGAATCTGAAGCCCAAGGGAAAGGTCAGTCTGGAGTTTAGATATGGAATTCATCAGCACTTAGGCGGCATTTCATGCCCTGGAAGTGGATGAGATCACCTAGATTAGAGAGGCTAGGAAAAAACAACAACAAAAAATCATGGTTGGACTGAACTCTGATGCAGGCCAACATTTAGAGGAGGATGGGGAGCCACTGAAACTGTAGGGAAACCAAGAGAATGGTGTCACGGGTACCTAAAGAAAAGTGTTGTCAATATCCTAGGGCTGCCATAACAAAATACCACAGACTAGGTGACTTAAACAGCAGAAGTTTCTTTTCTCATATTCTGGAGGCTGGACATCCAAGATCAAGGTGTCGGCAGGGTTGATTTCTTCTCAGGGCTGAGAAGGAGACTGTTCTGTGCCTCTTCCTTGGTTCTGGTGATTTGCTGGCAATCCTTGGCCTTCCTTGGCTTGTAGATGTATTACCCCAATCTCTGCCTTCAAGTCCATATGGTGTTCTTCCGGTGTGTACATGTGTCTATGTCCAAAGTTCCTTTTTGTATAAGGATACAGCCATCCTTTTTGTATAAGGATACAGCCATCGTGGATTAAGGCCCCCCTAATGACCTCATCTTAACTTGCAAAGACTTTATTCCCAAATGAGGTCACATTCACAGGTACTGTGATTAGGGGTTAGGACTCTAACATCTTTTAGGGAGCACAACTTAACCTTTCACAGTTAGAGAACTGGATTTGGCAAAATGTTCTTGAGAAGAGCTATTTGTATGAGTGGTGGGGATGAAAACCCCAATGGAGTAGGGCGAAGAGCGAAAAGGTGATGAGAAAGTGGAGACCATCAGCACAGATAACTCTTGAGAAATGTTGCTGTAGTGCTACAGAAACTTGGAGGTGCATGTGTCTAGGGAAGAGTGTTTTATTTTTAAGGTAGATGATGTAACCTGACGCTCTGGCCATTCCGAGCGGGCAGGCCAGCCTGGCTCCCTTCTGCAGCCCAGGACCGACTGGCTGGTTGCCCTGAGGAGGCTTGGAGGGGAATGCTGGGCCAGTCCTCGGACGGGCTACGATGCGGATGTTGTACTTTCGTGCTGCCCCCAACTGCACACAGAAGAGGACACAGTCATACCTCGCCTTCTTCTGGTTCCCATGGAATTGGCCAGATGCCAGACGTGAATGGAAAATTGTAGGCTGTGGTCACACAGCAGCCTAGCCGTCTGTCCCCCCCAACCTTTCCCTAAGGAGAGAAGAAGTTGTGGGACTGTGCCTCTCTGGGATTGAGTTTATAATATCCTGAGTCTCTCCATCTGGTCTTCAAGAGAAGGGTCTGCGGTCAGTGACGAGTAAGATTCCTCGTGGGAGGGACAACTTAAGCCAGACGGGACCCCGTTGAGACCCCAATGAGCTGTTATAAGAAATAATATGAGGGAGCCTTGCCCCTCCTTCTTGTTCTTGTGGGAAGCTGCTGCTTGCCTCTGCTACTCCCTCTCACCTGATTGTGAGAGAGGCCCATTAGAGCGATAAGATGTAGCTCTTACTGCTCAGCTCATGGGACACTTTCACCGCGAGAGACTCTCCCCCAGGGTGGTGCATACCGCACCTTAGTCATTTTGGGACGACATGCTTCGGCTGCTTTGGGACAAATAATTGGGTATTGAAATCATTTTTTTGAAATGGTGTAAGAGTTTCACAGACCCTGCCTCTAATCATGTGATGCTCATTGTTTGTAATCAATAAATACTGTCAGTGACCCAATTCGGGGCTCCAGTCTCTTGAGGCTGCGAGTCCCTTGGTCCTCAGAGATTTACCTGTATATGAGTCTCTGTCTCTTTATTATAGTTTAATCCTCACTGCCTCCCTCGCCTTCCCACGGCTTGTGTTGTGCAGGTCACAACAGTAGGCAAGCCGACTTTGAAGATAAAACTTCTGATCAACTAAATAGCATTATCGATTATGTACCAAACACTATGAGGCCTCTGTGATCTGTAGAACTATACATTTTGCAGAGGCATCAGAAAACTAAAGAATGATTGGGTTGTTTTATTTCTCAAAATTAACTGACGAGAGTCCTCACAGGACAGTTGTTCAAGATAATGCAATCCATACCAACAATATTTCATCTTACCAGTCATTTGAACAATCCACATAGTAGACACAGAAAATGAATAAAAGAACAGAGTGAAGATGAAATCAGGACACTGAAACAGAAAAAAATCGATGAAATTTTTGAACAGGAACGAAAATATAAGAAATAAACAACAGCAATGCTCAGAACCCCGGTGCAGAAGACGGGGGTGAAGAACAGGATGGAGACATTTTACCTTTAACCCTTGAAGAGAAGGAAAACAAAGATAAATAAAAACAAAGTTAAAGTCTTTACTTGAGATTTTGATTCTTATGGGGAAACAAAACATACCTCTGGATGGACATGAAGATGATGAAATCCCACAAGTTCTCTTTACTCCCCATAACTTTCAAGCACTACTGGAGTGCCGGATAAATTCTGGTGAAGAGGTTCTGAGAAAGTGCTTTGAGACAACAGCAGTCAACACAATGTTCTGTTCAAAAACAGCAGAAACAGATGCTGGATTTGGGAAGAAACCCTCAGAGAAGTGAGAGACTCACTTCTTTTCCATTAACACTGAGGATATAGTGGACATACTAGAGAAAGAGCACCTGTCCGTGTTGGTGAGCTTTGTTGGTGAATCTCATAACCTGAGAGAGGAATTTGTGGGCTTCCAGGCTTACAAAGCTGATGCTGAAATTTTGGCTATGAAATTTCATACTGTGATAACTGAGATGTGGGGCTTAAACATGGAGTATTTTCGTGTCCAGTTGATTTTCTTCCAACATGAAAGTTGTTGCTTCTACACTTTTAGAGAAATATCCCCAAGCTATCTACACACTGCTCTTCATGTGCCTTAAATCTGTGGTTGGCGAAATCCATGCCTGTCATGGAGTGTCTGTTGCATTAGGAACATTGAAGAAGTTTGTTCTTTTTTCCACAATCACCACAACTGCTTTGAGAGCTTGACAATGTAATCTCTGTCCTCTTTCAGAACAATGAAGAAAGGGGTAAAGAACTAAAGGAAATTTGCCATTCTCAGGGAACAGGCAGGCATGATACTTTTGAAATTTTAGTGGACCTCCTACAAGCACTTGTTTTATGTTTAGATGGTATAAATAGTGACACAAATATTAGATGGAATAACTGTATAGCTGGCCGAGCATTTGTACTCTCTAGTGCAATAACAGATTTTGAATTCATCGTTACCATTGTTGTTCTTTAAAATATTCTGTCTTTTACAAGCGTCTTTGGGAAAGATCTCCGGGGACAAACCTCTGATGTCTTTGCAGCCAGTAGCTTGACGGCAGTGCTGCATTCACTAAATGAAGTGATGGGAAATATTGAAGTTTATCTTGAGTTTTGGTTAGAGAAAGCCACCAATCTGGCAACCAAACTTGATATTCAGATGAAGCTCCCGGGGAAATTCCACAGAACTCAGCAACCGGAACCTCAGCTGACCTCTGAGAGTTACTATAAAGAAGCTCTTAGTATTCCAACAGTGGAAGGCATTATTCAGGAACTGAAAGATACATGCTCAGAATAGTACTTCAAAGCTCTTAAATGCTTATCTCTGGTACCCTCTGTCATGGGACAGCTCAAATTCAAAACACTGGAGGAGCACCATGCTGACATGTACAGAAGTGACTTACCCAATCCTGACACGCGCTCGGCTGAGCTGCAGTGTTGGAGATTCAAGTGAAAACAGGGAAAGATATAGCGCTTCCAACCACCATTTATAAAGCCCTGCACCTGCCAGACATCAAGTTTTTCCCAATGTTTATGCATTGCTGAAGGTCCTATGAATTCTTCCTGTGAAGGTTGAGAATGACTGCTATGGAAATGGGTGAAAGCATCTCAAAGCATACCTGAGGAACACTTTGACAGACCAAAAGTCGAGTAACTTAGCTTTGCTTAACATAAATTTTGATATAAAACATGAACTGAATTTAATGGTGGACACATATATCAAACTCTATACAACTAAGTCACAGCTTCCTACAGATAATTCATAAACCATCCAGAATACCTGAGAGACTTAAAATATGCTTTCTGTTATATTTGATATTTTAAAAATATCTGTAAGAAATTTGAAAACATAGAAAATCTGTAAGGTATATGTAGGCCACTTAGTCACTAAATATCTTGACCTATAGGCCTCCCATTGAGCACATTAGCCATTGATAATCTGCCTGTTTAAAGGGCCCCTGTTGGGACTCTCATGGTTTGGAGACCTAACTGTTCTTCAGAAGGTAGCACTGAAAGTGCCATGTTACACTTCTGCGTGATCTCTGATAATGGTACTTCGCAATTGTTTTAATTAAGTCATTTTACACATAACATTTATTGTCACTGTGGATCCGGTTGTCAGGTATTGAGTTATCAGTTCTTTGAAGAAATAAATTTTGAGGAGGTGTGGGAAGAAGGAATGCATTTTATAAAATATTACAATTTTGTTTAAAAAATAGGTGATATTAACCTATGTTAATGTGAGTGCTCTAATAGTTTGAGAGAGAAAAGTACACGTTATAGGAAAAAGGGGATAAGGGAGGCCAGAATTCCTTGAATAGACACGAAGGGGTAGGATCTAGGAGGCTGCTTTGCTTGTAATGGGATTGAAGGCAGAGTGTGTGGATCCAGATGCAGGTAGATTGGTGGGTCTGGTGGTGGAAATATGAGGTTATTTATGTCCAAGTGCATCTGTTTTCTCACTAAAGTATGAAGTGTGATTGTAAGTTGAGGTTGTATATTTATGGGAATGCTGGAAATATGAATAAAGAAATATATGTGTAGGAGAAGCAAGCTGCCGCGGATATGGACACCTGTAGGAGTGCCTGGCATTGATGAAATTTCTGACCACAAATATGAAGTGAGTCAGTCATTATGTTTGAGTGCTTTTCTCCTGCACTGATGATAGCTGCAAGGGTGTGGGCTCAGCATAAGTGCGCAGTTGGGTTTCACTTGGGCTGGAATTTTGCCAGAGAAGAATGTTGAAGCAGGAGAGGGGCAAGAGGATGAAAGGTCTTTACAAGGGGGTCGTTTTAATGCTGGATCATGGAATTTACACTCAGTAAGAAGGGAGGTGAAAGAGGGTGATGAATCATAAAACAGCGGTAATGGTAATGGTTTGGAGGTTTCTGGGGGTTGATTAGTTACTATAGGGATATCAGATCAGTGAATTGGAGAAATAGGAGGTGGTGTCCAGAGTGTGGGATGCTTGGAAATAAGATTTTGGAGGCAGTATTGACTCTGAAAAATGAAGTCAAAAGCTCTACACCCTTTATCTCAAGCCCAGCAAAATCTTTAAAAATAAACATAATTAACTGAGGTTTAAATTATCTTCCGCTAAAGTGCCAGTCAGTTTGCCAGTTGTCTTCCCCAACATGTACACAGCCACAGTAACAGGTCGTTATCTTTGTGTACAGAGCTACCCTGCCTCTGCCCTCTACTTGATAGCAGGCATGAGGAGGCTGGTTCACACTTTATTTACCTGTTGAGACTGACAAGGCAAAGTCACATAATCCTGTAGCTTTCCAATACTTTATGATTGCATTTTCCACTCTTTAAAAAATTTCCAAGGTAAGGAAAATAAAAATTATGTATTTAATGACTAAATGGGAAAGGGGAAACCCAATCGGGAAAGTTTTAAGAAATTTTTTTCAGGAGCATGTATTGTTAGTGACAAATTTGACAGCAAAATGCAAGAAGCTTGGTCATAAGGAAGATGTTATTATTTTAAAGTATTATTACTGTTCTATTCAACATTTACTGGTCACCTATTATGTGCCAGTCAACATGTGGGGTCAGTGGTTCCTAAAACTCTTTGGTCTCAGGACCCCTTTATATTCTTAAAAAAAAATTATTGAGGACCCCAAGGAATTTTTGTTTATGTGGATTATATCTATCGATAGTTACTGTTTTAGAACTCAAAACTGAGGAATTGAAAATATTCATTGAAAAATAATAAACTCGTTACATGTTAACATAAATAACATTTTTTAATGAAAAAAATACTTTTTAAGACAAAAAAGTTTAGCAAGAAGAGTGGCATTGTTTTACATTTTTTCCCAAATGTCTTTAATATCTGGTTTAACAGAAGACAGCTGTTATATATGTATGTCATATATGCTTTTATAGTGAATCTGTTGCCAGATCACATATGTACATATCCTCTAGAAGATAAACATCCTCTGTAAGTAAACTCATGAGAAAGTAAGAGTTAAAAAGGAAAATAATAGTTTAGTATTCTGCAAACATTTTTGACCTTTAGGACCCTCTGAAAGGGTCTTTAAATGGGATCCCAGGGTACCCGACCATACTTTGGGAACCACTGTGCTAGGTTTTGGGACACAGCGCTCAAGGAACTGAGACGAGCAGGAGAGAACATTTCCAGTATGTAGTATATAATGTAGTGTGTTAAATGCTCTAAAAGAGTATAATAATAGAATTTTGACTCGGAAGAGCAGCGGACTTAAGGTGTTGACATTTGAGTTGGACCTTGAAACATGAGTAGTAGTTATATACCAGGGCAGGCGAGGGCTTTCTTGGCTAAGAAGCAGCTTGAGTAAAGGCATGAAACAAGTCCAATGTTCTTAGAGTATAACATGCATGAAGGGAAGTTACTAAAGACAAGCCTGGAAAAGTGGGAGGACAGACTGAAGAGAGCCTGTATTCTTTAGGCAGTAGGAAACTATTTTATTAGCTGATAAATAACAAATATTAACTGTTGTTTGTGCCCCTACTCTATCTAGGCTGGGCTCTATATTAGGAATTTAGTTCTCTCACCACCCCATAGAAAAAAGAACGATTAGCCTCATTTTACAACCGAAGAAACTGAAGCTTCTGAGTTGTTGATTTGTATATTTGGATTTATTTTCTATTATTATACTGACTCCTATTATTAATACATCTTTCTGAAGTTCTTAGAATTGGAAATGAGATGTATCCAGAGATATGTATAATATAATAAGAAGTAAAACCACAGAATTTGAGGACCTCTTAGTTTTCTGTAAAGAAGTGGCTGTTCCTTGAGCAGTCCCGGTGAAGCAAGAGGAGCTGCTGGCCTCCTCATGGCTCCTAAAAGCTCTTCCTGCTCATAACTGCTCCCCTCTCTCTGTCAAAGATACTTGACTTCAGGTGTGTCAATTAAGAAGTTTTACTGTGTTTCCCTGAGAGTAAGACCTAGTCAGACAATCAGCTCTAATATCTCTTTTGGAGCAAAAATTAATGTAAGACCCGGTATTATATTATATTATAAAGACCCGGTCTTATAGTAAAATAAGATCGGGTCTTATATTAATTTTTGCTCCAAAAGATTCATTAGAGCTGATTGTCTGGCTAGGTCTTATTTTCGGGGAAACACGGTAGTAAAAATAAGCAAATGAACTAAGACCAAACTCACAAGAGAATCAAATATAGCAGCTAAAATTATCAGACAAAATTTTAAAAAAGGATAATGATCTGTGCTTCCTTCTTTGGATGTGGTTCTGGGGCCTCAGGATACAAGTATGATTTGAATGTGTTGCCTACTGGGAAGCATGAAAGGAAGTAAACAGTTCTGGGGACTATGTTTCTTTCCTCCTGTTACTTGGGTTTACTCCACTGAAAAGGTATACCGTGTTTCCCCGAAAATAAGACCTAGCCGGACCATCAGCTCTAATGTGTCTTTTGGAGCAAAACTTAATATAAGACCTGATTATATTATATTATATTATATTATATTATATTATATTATATTATATTATATTATATTATATTATATTATATTATAAATTATATTATATTATAAATTATATTATATTATAATAAGACCCGATCTTATATTATGTTATATTATACCCGGTATTATTATATTATATTATATATTATATATTTTATTATAAAGACCCCATCTTACAGTAAAATAAGACCGGGTCTAATATTAATTTTTGCTCCAAAAGAGGCATTACAGCTGATGGTCTGACTAGGTCTTATTTTCCGGGGAACACGGTAGTTTAATAGGGACGCCACCTGAGAAACAAGAGTCCGTATTTTCCTGGGGGATGTATGCGGGTTGGATGCTGGAAAACCTCAAAGCTAGATTCCAGGCAAAAATAGCGTTTTAGAAATCCTAAAATCAAGGGGGCAGGAACGCATAAGAATGATTCATTTTTCACTCCTATCAATCACTCCAGATTACCTGTGTTTTAACACCAGATTGAGTTTCAGCACAAGACGTGTATGTACACAGCACTGTCCAACTCTTTTACTTAAGCTTTCAGGTGGTGATCTACTGCACTCAACAATACTGAACACCAATACATGCAAGTCTAACACAAATGTGTACACTTGGGCGTGTACCAGGCCCTCAAAGGGGCTCCAGGGAACTTGCGGGTTATCTGGCACCGCTCCGTCCGCGCAGAGGGCGGGGCGCGCGCGGCCTCCCGGGAGGCCGCCCGGAAGCAAGCGCGCACGCGCAGCCCGGCCCGGCTGATGCAACCTCCGGCGCGCAGGCCGGATCTGCTGCGAGTAAGGAAGCCGACAGGGACCGGGCCGGGCCAATCAGCGGCCGCCCGGAAGAGCGCGGAAGGACCCGCCCACCCGACTCTGCGAGTGACGTTTGGCAGCGCTTGGCTGGTGGCGTAGGGCCCGTCGTCCTGGTTCCCGTCCGGTTGCCTCGGGGTGTCCGGCCTCGGCCCTGGCCCTGCGGCCATTTTAGCTCAGGTTTGTCCCCGAGCCTGCCTGCCTGGCCGCCGTCCTTCCCGGGCGCGCTGTGAGGGGCTTGGTAACGGTCCGTCTCTAGTGGCAAGTGGCGCCGCCGCCGCTGGAGGCCTCCGTATGGTGGAGAGGCCTCGAGCTGACTAGGACCCGTACTTCCCGGCGGGATGGGTGTTGTCGCCGCCGCTGTGTCCTGCGCCGGCCGTTCCGGACTCGGGCCTGCCGATTGTGGCCGAAGCCGCTGCCCTCTGTGGCTTTCCTGCTGGCCCGGGGCCCGGCCTGGGGCGCCGACAACGCCGCGAGGCGAGGCCGGGACCGTGTAGGCCTCTCCGGATCCTGTCCGAGCTCCCGCCTCCTCGTCCGCGTACCTCGCTGAGACACTGTCAACAGCCGGGCGATGGAGCCGGGGACGGACGGGCCACGAGGCGGGCTGGCGCCGCGGACGGGCCCCCTGTTCCGGCTGTCCTTCTTTCGTCGGCGCTCGCCCCCAAGCACCGTCAGGTTCCCCGCACCTCTTGTCGCGGAGCATCCCGGGGACCCCAAAACGGCTTCCTCTCCCCGGCCTGACGCCCGGACCAGCTACTGGATGAAGCTCCTTTCCCAGCTCTTCGCGCCTCTCCCCATCCTGCTTCAGAAGCTGCTGATTTGGAGCCAGCTTTTCAGTGGGATGATTCCGACCAGATGGATAGGTTACACCGGCGGCTACAGCGCCCTGAGATCCCCGAGAGCTCGGGAGGAACCGGCTGGCCCCGCGTCGCAGAAAGCGAGTTCGCTGCGGCTGGACCCCTCGGCCGACTCGACTGCCGGTCTCCTGGACTGGCCAGAGCAGGAGGTCCACTGGCAGCGCTCGTCCCCCGATCTAGAATTGGAACTGAAAGCCCAGGGAAGAGCCATGAACCCTGTGGCCCACGCATTGCTCCTGGAGCAGCAGCTGTGGGGAGTGAAACTGTTGCCGAATACCCTTCAAACCCTTCAAACCCGGCTGCTCTCTGACCGGGAACTTGGCCCTTTACCCTCCGGGCCTCGAAACCTTCAGCGCTTAAGCAATTTCGACGCCGTCTCTTATTTGCTGAACCCCGCTTATCTGGACTGCCCGCCGCTGGTAGAGCTCAGCTATCAGAACGGCATCGGAGGTGGCAAGCTAGTTGACTTGCAGACTGGAAGCTCAGAGAGCAGCTGTCTGCCTGAGGACCATTCTCATGGCCAGCCACTGAATGCTGAGATCACTTGCGCCTCGTGGCAGGGATGTCCACCTCTTTCTAGAGAAGGTCAGCCAGAAATTCACCATGTTCGCATGAAACGGTTGGAATTTTTTCAGCAGCCTATCAAGGGGCAAGCGTTACCTACCCCCGACCAAGATCATGGCTACCACAGCCTGGAGGAGGAACACAACCTTCTCCGGATGGACCCGGAGCCCTGCAGAGATAGTCTGACACCCTTTGTTCCCCCTGCTGGAGCCATTCCCGGAACCGCCCAGGAACCCACGGAGGAAAAAATAGAATTGACTAAAGAGGTTCCTCTTGCTTTGGGAAAACAGGGCCCTTTGGAAAGCTGTGCATCTTGTGAGGTACCTATGGAAAGAGAGCCAGGGGAAGACCAAATAACTGTAGCTGACTCCTCAGACATAGATGATGACCTTCCCGTTTCTGCCAGACCCGTGTGTAGTAACAGACTGATAGATTACATTTTGGGAGGTGTATCCAGTGACCAGGAAACAAATTCTGACTCAGAAGGTGTGGACTGGGATGAGGAAGCTGAGGATGATGGTTTTGATAGTGATAGGTCGCTGTCAGAATCAGACGAACAGGACTCTGAGGGGCTTCACCTGTGGAACTCTTTCTACAGTGTAGATCCTTATAACCCCCAAAACTTTACAGCAGCGATTCAGACTGCTGCCAGAATTGTTCCTGGGGACTCTTCTGACTCAGAGAAGGATTTGCCTGACAAGTCTGATCTAGAGAATTCTCTCCAGACTGGAAACCTTCTTGAGTCTCCTGACCATAATTCTGGGGAGGAAGATGACTGGGAATCTAGTACAGATGAAGCAGAGAGTCTCAAACTGTGGAACTCTTTCTGTAATTCGGATGACCCTTACAACCTTTCAAATTTTAAAGCTCCTTTTCAAACATCAGGGAAAAATTGGAAAGGCGGTCATGATTCAGAGAGGCCATCTGAGTCCATTGTGGCCATTTCTGAGTGTCACACCTTACTGTCCTGTAAGGTGCAACTGTTAGGGAGCCGAGACAGTGAATGTTCAGACTTGGTACAGGCTGGGGTTCTTTCTGGAGAAAGACATACGCATATCAAGAGAAAAAAGGTTTGTTTCTTTCTTTTAACCTGCTTAATAATTTGTAAGAACTGTTTTGATGTGGTTAAATATAGCAGAATGCCTTTCCTGGAGGCATAGTAGTGCATATATTTGAAGAAGGCCTCTAAATGTCTTTAGTCCATATACTCTGATTAGAAATGATCCCCTTTTTTCTCTCCAGTAGAATGTTTCTGTCCAAATCGGAGATACCAGTGTATAGATAGATGGTAGGAAAGTGCCATTTTCGTTTGAGTTGGCAGCTCTGCGCTATTTTCCTACAAGTTTCAACTTTTCACTTTTTTAAGGAACAGAAACATTAAACCTTGGGTGTACATGATTTAATTTTTTCTAGAGATAGGGAAAGTCAAAGTATAGCCATAGCATTTAACAATATTGTTAAGGCAGTATGTCATGGTAAGTGTCTTCATTCCTGTCCATTAAAAGCCAAAGAGATGATGGTGCCAAGGAGCAAGTCAGACTCGCCTGGTTTTTGCCATGAAAGGAAATATTAATTTCAGTATTAAAAAGTTTGTGACATGTATATGATTTTGATTAACGGCCAAAAACAATACAGGAAATAGTATGCCTTTTCTTTAAGAATGCAATACTAGTTATCATTGGCTACCTGTTGGTTAATAGTCATGTAAAACAATGATGATCATTTATGTGGTTTATCTTAAGTAGTTGCTTTCTAGTCCCAGGCTAGTCTTAAAATTTCATGGAACATGTCCTCTTACAACACATTGTCAAGTTAACCTTATTTTGGCAGTCTTTTGAATTGCTTTATTTTTTTTCTCTATTGTTTATTCAGCTAAAGTTACTAATTGGAGAGAAATCCTCCCCAAACACACAGGGTACCTTTTATTGTAGAGGAAAAGATTCTTTAGTTACCCGTACCTTTATTTGGACAGAGAAAGGAGTGGGTGAATTATTATTGACCTCAGATTCTGCAGCATCAGGGAGTTTCCAGTGGACAGGACCCTCATCCATTGGTTCCAAATGTCCAGTTTAATACTTTGAAACTATTCCTGGTGTAGAAAATACATCTAAATGTGGTACACTTATGTCTTACCTGTAGATGCAGAATAAGTCATGTTAAAAATTAAATTTTAGGGTTGGCCGGTTAGCTCAGTAGGTTAGAGCACAGTGCTGTCCCCACATGGGCCAGTGTGAGCTGCGCCCTCCACAACGAGATTGAAACAATGACTTGACTTGGAGCTGATGGGTCCTGGAAAAACACACTTAAAAAAAATTAAATTTTAGTTTACTTCTCTGTAAATGTCATCATCAAAGAGCTTTTCTCTCTTTTTAAGGGGCCCCTGACAAAATGACCCTTTTTGGTGAATAGGTAGGAAACAAAGTCAAGCAATGGAATAAGCACTTGACACCTGGAGTGCTGCTGTGTTCCCTTCTCCTGAGTGACTAGGGCCAAGAGATTTGGGAACACAGCCAAACCTAAGAAGTAACTTGACCTCTCATGGCCTTGAGTCACTCATTTATCTGATCGGAATAATAATAATCATATCGTATGACTTATTGCACGATTCAAATGAGATGAGTAAATAAAACTAATAATTCATTGCCTTTCCTATAAATGGTAGCTCTTATTGTTTAGGGACAATTGCATGTCTCATTTTAGCTCATTGAGTAAAAATGGGATGAGTCGAGTAGGTGTGAGACTGTTGATTAAACTAGAGGCAACATTTATAAAATATGTCTAAATATGCTAAAATTATTTGACATCCTTTGACTATTTGACATTCTTTAGGTATATGGAAATGATGGGTAGTGCTTAATTCTTAAAATGAAGCTTTCAGATCTGGGAATTGAAAATGCTTTGTGTCGTGGTATAACATAGTGTAGATTGTAGAGCCAGACTGAAGGCTGAAGTCCCAGTTATGCCATGAAGAGGCTGTGTGATTTGAACAAGTCAGTTAACCTGTACATCTGCTTCCTTGTCTGTGCAGTGGTGATGATGATAGTGTGTGCCCTGTAGGGTTGATGTGCGGTGAATGAGATAAAAATTGGTGCTTTGAAAAGAGCCTGGTGTATGGTAAACACTATATAAATATTTATTGTTATTTATCTTAGTGACACAATGAATAACACTAGAATGCAATATCTAGTAAGGGGTTGCATACCTACTAATTGTCCTCAGGGGCATTTGTTGGCCTGATGTAAAGGGAATGAATGTAGTGGGCCACAGTGGGATTAGCTGATGTAACTATTGAATATGATTTAAAGCAAGTACTCACTTACTTTTGGAGTTTGATATCTTACAAAGAAACTTCTATATTAGAAATTAAGTAGGGTCAACAGGGCCTGTCACTCATTGCCTGTGATCATGTATATAATAATACTCACAATTTCATGTATTAGGTTGGTGCAAAAGTAATTGCGGTGTTTGCAGTTATTTTTAACCTTTTAAACCGCCATGACTTTTGCACCAACCTAATGTATACTCTTAGCGTGTAGCATATTGAGAAGGAATACAAAGAGGGTTTTTTATCTTAACTACAAAGTCTCTCATAGTAATGTAGCCTTAAAGATATGTTAATTTTGCTGCACTTTAAGTATCTTTCGCTTCTGTATTCTGATTATAAAAGTAATATAAGAATAATACTACACGTTCATGATTCAAAAATTGGAAAGCATTGAAGTGAAATTTCTTTTAAAAAGGAAGAACAGAAATAAGTGAAGAGTTTGTCAAAACTTTTGTGCTATTATAAAAGCAGTCACTTCCAGGTATATATTTTTGAAACATTTCTCATTTTAGAGGAAGAGTATCGTGACTATTTCCTTAAGGATTGAAAAAAAAAAGTAAGGATTAATAACATCAGGAAAGTCACAGTTCCCCATCTGGATTCATTTTATTAACATCAAAAACCAAGAAGAGGTGGGAGGATGACAAGATGAGGGATTGGGGATGTGACTGTGTGTGTGTGTATAAGACATTAAGATGGCATTTGTCCACTGTTTTATTCAGATGTCATCTAGTCAAAACTCTTAACTCCCATTTATAGCTGAGACCAAATATTCTTGTAAGATATTCAATATTCTGAAAGACTAAAGGGTTAATTACCTCAATGATGATTGTAAGATCCCAGAGAGTGATTAAAGTTAGTCTTTGTCTTCATAGGTAACCTTCCTTGAAGAAGTTACTGAGTATTATATAAGTGGTGATGAGGATCGCAAAGGACCATGGGAAGAATTTGCACGGGATGGATGCAGGTTCCAGAAACGAATTCAAGAAACAGAAGATGCCATTGGCTATTGCTTGACATTTGAGCACAGAGAAAGAGTGTTTCATAGACTCCAGGAAACATGCTTCAAAGGACTTGATGTTTCGAGCCACGTTCAGCTGATTTGATAGCCGCTGTCCCTAGCACACACTAACTCTTACTTGAGAGAGGTTTCTTTTCAAACAAAAATTGGCAGCTGTCCTTTGACTTTTTTTAAAGAGGATATGTGACTTGGATCCAGCGACCTTATTTAATATTGTTTTGCAACATATCCCACTCAGAAACGTTCAGGTTTGAAGCCAAACCCTGATAATAAAGGATGAGGTGGTGTGATTTCTAATCCTCCCCTGTTTTGTTTAGTTGGATGTGTTTTTGGATGTTTGCTTGCTGCGGTGAAAAGGGAACCTTTTAAGGTGTAATTTTGTACTTCCAAAACTTATTTTCTTGGGAAACAGTACAGGGTTCAAAGCCCATTTTCCATTTTAATTTAAATGATGTATACCTGTCTAAAAACTTTGGGCTCTTTTTTTTTTTTCTCTTCAACATTCAGAAATTAATGGATTTTTATGTTTTCTCTATATTTTCTTAGTGCTTTGGCCCATCTACCTTAAGGCTAAGAAAATAATCTTGCATATGCTACCAACTTAAGGTACATTATCTTGTGTAACTTTTTTTTCCTTCTAAAAATGTCTTGTGTTGAAAATGTGTGGTAGGTGTTTATTTCTAGGTTAGGTTCTACCTAAGATATTTCCAAGGACTGACACAAAACCTTCATGTGTGGTAGTCTCTGCTACTTTGGGAAAGCTGCATCTTTTCTGCCAAATTTTAACACCTAATATATTTAATTTCTGTGCAAACTGTTTGTTGGAGAGGGTTCTGTATATGTTATTGTAGTTTCCAGTTGAATGGCTCTTTCAGCAGACAGAAATTGTTGTAAAAGACACCAGAAAGTAATAATTACATCAATAATTACATTAATTTTTTAAAATTAAAAGTCTAGAATTTTCCTAGGAAGAAGATAGGACAAATCAGAGCAATTTGGTTTTGTTTTATATGCTGTCAACAGAAAACCAGTGTTACTGATATGCCTCGGCACTGTCACTTTTAAAACCTGTCAGGGTGACACTGTAAACTTGGAAATGGGCAGTTCTGAATTTTCCATTTTGAAATGTAAATACAGGCTTCAGTCAGTATCCAAGTTTATTGTGTTCTATAGTTTTAATAATGAGGGAAGTAATAATGAGAGAAGAAGGGCTATACTTTCAAGAAAGGATAGAGCTATAGATTTAACAACCAGAAAGTCTTAATATCTAAAGCCCAAAGTTTACTTTGAATCCAGGTTTTTGCAGTGACTGGTTGTGCTTGGTTCATTTAGGCAGGTCTACATGGCGTGCATCTGTTAGGTTGAGGGAATGTTAACCAACTCCTTAATGGTCTATTTTTACTCCACGTTTTTCCTGTCACAGGTAGTGGAAAACATGAGTATAGAATAGATGACCTCTTAATTTTGAACTTGTTTCAGTGTGAGGACAATTTCTCATCAGAAGTGCTTGCAGGGTTACTACCTCAGTTTATAATCTACCTGCTCTTTATCTCTGTCTGGTTTGCTCTAAGAACAGCCTGCAGTGTTTATACATATTCATACATAAACACACTGAGAGTGCAGCAACATAAAGGTTGGTCAGATTTTTGCGGAGTCCTTAGTGTTTTCTGCACCTCCACTTTAGGTGATCACAGAGAATGCATTCACAGAACTGGGGAGGACACCGTCAAAGCAGGCTGGTTGCAGGTACCAGTTATGTCAGGTGGAAAGAAGGCATTGTTTGCCTTGAAGGAAGTGTTTTAAAAATGCATAGGCATTCTTTTAAAAGCAGAATGAAGTATACTATTTTATGTCAGATACTTAGGTTGTGTTTTGTGTTTCTGAAATCTAGCACCCCTGCCTATGTGAAAATAATGGATATCTTTACATTGATTGGATTGTGGGAAATTGTTCCCTTGGGTTCCAACCTCAACTTCACTACCAAATGAGTAAAATCTTGGTTAACAATTCTTCCATTTACTACCCTCCTCTAAAAGAATGATCAGAGGGTGATGAGAAGGACAGAAGGGACCATTTTTAGGTTGGATAGAAGACAAAAGACAATTCTTGCCAGTTTAATCCCAATCCTAGTTGTTAGAACAAAGTTAAAGCTCCACCATCTTAAGAAGAAAATCCTTGGAAATTTTAATTGAACATTTTAGACATTTAACGTCTTGCAACGGTGCTTTAAGTATCAGTGTAGCATATGAAAGGCTTTGTACAGACAGATAAAATTTCCGAGTGTTCAAATGTAATAACAGCACCTCTTCATCTTTAACTTGAAATCAAAACTATCAGATTTTATTTTTTTACAATTTAAGGAAGATGAAATTAGGGGACTAGAAGGCTTCTCTACAGACCAATGAGTTAAATGTAACCAGTTTGTTGGGATTTTGTAAAATTCTATTTGTGTACGTAACTTAACTAATCTGTAAATTGTAATAAATATATTTGATTATTAAATGTTAATGTGATATTTTGGTTCAGCTTTATATTTTAATGTTTCTTAGTATTTTATATGGGTTTTGGAATTACTAGCAGGATTTTCAGGATTAAATGAGGTATTTTTGTAGAAATACTTTAAACTTAGAGGTACTGAACAAATTTCTGGTTTAAAAAGGTTATGTGATACGTAAATTGCACCTCAGCTAATTGAAGGGCAGGAATGGTAATGGGATAAATATAATTGCAAACCACATTTTAGTAGTGGAAAGGAGAAGTTGGTTCTTTGAGTATGAAATGCCCCACTTCGAGACTGGGGATTAGAATGTAAAATTGGCCCCAGCTGTCTTCTGCAAAGAAAACAGTCAAATTAAAAGTGTTCACAGAAGCAGTAAAATTCATATGCTGGGGTTAGCATAGTGTTTCTCTTAAGTAGCAGGGAAATCTGCTCCTCTATCTTGTGCATTATTATTGATAACTATGGTATTGTGAACCGTGATGTTCTCTCCCATATACAGAATTGAATACATGTGATGGGAACATCAGAAAAAAACTTTTTACCCTGAGAAAAAGACAAACATTTGAGTTATAGCAAGCTTATTAATGGATTAAGGCATAATAGCACTCTTAATTTAGGTATTTGGATCTTCGTAGCTAATGAAGAAAAATTATTAAAGTTGTATTTCTGAACTAGAAGGAAAGAAACTTAACATTTAGTTGCAGATAATCAGTGTTTAGTACAAATTGAATTGACAGCCCCAGGTTACACTTTTTTTTTTTTACCACCTTGGGGTTAGTTTAAGCATTTTTGGGTGTCTTTTTCCAGGAAGATATATGAAAATAGCCATATTTGCATCAAGCCAGATTTATTATTATGGCTATCCCGATATTTTATAGAAATTGTACTGTGTTTTTTCTACTTTAATAGAAAGTTTAAAGCAAAATTTAAATAATTGAATTGCTGATAGTTACACATAGAATTTGGTGGTCTCTTGGAGACTTCCTTTGGATCCTTCTCTACATACCTTTTAAAAATAATGGAAATAATTTTTTTCTCATAAAAATATGTGTCATTTATTAAAGCAGCTAATACTGATATATGAAGGCATTCTCGGTATATTCTGAAAAATAAGTATGCTGTTCAGGGTGCCTTTTCGAGGTGAGAATCAGTTTCATTTTATGTGTAAAGAAATTTTGATGTTTCTTCATTCAACTGATTAGGACAGAAATGTCACCTGTTTGGAACTTGTCTACGTTGGAAGTTAGGATTCTTTCCTTATGCACTTGAATGCTCTGTGATCAATACAAAACAGCCTTTTTCTCCCTGGATTTGCTTAAGCAAGACTTGGTCAGTTATGACTTTAAAATACAGAAGCAGCATGATATCAAGATCTATAATAATAGATGTAATAAATAGGATAAATAGATCTAACCCTGCTCTGAGGATTCATCAAGCAAGCTTTCAATTAATATGTTTTAATGACAGGTTTAACATTTCGGAATTTAGAGAGATCGTTTTACACGTGGCATGAGGGCATAGGGTACGTGTTACTATGTAACAATTGACTTCAGTCACTTTTACCAGATTGGCAGACTCCTTAATCTCAGCCGGGTAAAACGGGGGAAATGGTTTCAGGAAAGTCGGTGGCTGGACCCGTGGGGAGAGTACCCTAGAGATCTAGTGAGAACATAAGGTCTAGAAAGCTGCACTGTAAGGGAAGAAGCTTTGAAACCATTGTTCTTTTCATCTTTTACCCTTCCCTTCATCTAAGTGCTGTCTTTTTCTTCCAGTTTCTTCCTGCCCTTGCTGATTTTTTTTTCAGTACTGTTTTATAGAGGCTTACGTGGAAGAAGGAGATGAGGACCTTCATAACGAGAACACAATCGCCAAGGTGTGTGCTCATTAGAGAGACTTTGCATCAACGAGACAGGATCCCACAGAGTTCTTCACTCTGCAGAGCTTCCTGCACATTTCCCTACCGGAACATTAGGTTAATATACACGTTTTGAGACTGCAGTAACTTTCAGAAATATCCCACATATGTTCAGGGTCAAAGTAAAGCTGGATTATGCTGCTTTGAGTTAGGCCTGCTTTTCCTAATGGAGTTCATACATTGGCTCTGAAAGCAAAAATAAGAAAGGAGTCCCACAACGGTTTTGAAAAAGGCTCATCTGGTGAATGTTCTGGAATTGTTGTTTTCAAATTTCATAGTGGAAGACTAGCTCCTCTTGGGATTTCAGATATCTCCAAGACACCTCTGACAACCCTATACCCCAACCCCTCCTTTTCTTCTCATTTCACCTAAAATTATGTTCACTCTGACCTCATCTTGTTAACATTTTTACTTGTTTCTTGTCTGCCACCACCCTTACTAATCTGTAAACTCTGAAAGCAGTAACCTTGTGTGTCTTGCATACTCTGAGCCCAGAGCCTAGAGCTGTACTTGGCACATCATAGATGGTCAACAGATATTTACTGAATGAGTTAATAACTTGCTTCACCTTATCTAGCCTTTATTGAGATTTCATCAACATGGCCATGTCTGATTAGAAACAAGGGTGCACAATCATAGATGATGTAAAATCACAAGGACTGAGTCACAGACGCACAGGTCCTTAGCGTAAGCTCTGAATTTGTAGAATGTAATTACAAGTTTCAATTTGGATAGGGATACCACTTCAGTTAATTTGAATGTTATTAATAAGGTGCATGTTAACTGATGAGTTTAATATGTGATCAAATCAGCTGAGGCCATTCTTTTCTGGAATTAATATTCTGTACTGGAGTATGAAAGTATTCAAAATGCTTCCCACCACACCAGAGATTTCAGTTCTACTCCCTTGTGGCAAAAGGTTGGCTTTGGGTTGCTAGAGATGCTCTGTTGACTCCACTAGATGGCGTTACTATCTCGGAGTGCGTCATGGATCCTTGTTACTACTAAGCTGATGGCTATCGCTGGCTTGGAGGCTGTTCCTGGTGTAACAAGCTGGAAAACCTCCCTGCCCTGCCCGTTCTAGGGCTGTGACTCCGAACGGGCTGTGACTCCACCTTTTTATGGTAACTACCCAGAAGTGGAGGCTGTTCCTTATGTGAGAACAAAGATTTGTATTTGAACACAAACGAGTGAATTGATTCTTCCTGATATACACGGAGGGAGAATAAAATGAACATAGTGAGGATTTAGGGTAGTGGAGGTGACATCTAAGAGGTTGATGTAGGGATATTTGCTGGGTTTTGTGCATTGGGGTTTTTCCAGTTAGGGCTTTATTCTCACTGAACTATTTAAATGCTCAGCATCCAGCTTTGTTGCATGGCTGTGCATCAGACATTCTCCATGAGAAGAGAGGGTGCCACACTGCTCAGGACATGGAGAATCACTGTCTAATTAGAGTTGTGCATGTGACTGGCCTGGAAGCAGGAAAAGAGACTCAAGAACTGTTGGACTTGGTTTCATGCTGGTGTTGCCTGTTTCCTTTTTGGAGCTAGAGGTAGCTAAGGCCAGGTGCATGTCCGGGACTGCTCATTGGGAGTTGTACTGGCTCCAAGGGGTTGCCCCCAATCCAGATCCAGGGGGGCCCGAATGGAGCTCTACTGTATATTTGCATATAATTTTCCTGTGCCTGCAGTGACTGAGGCACATTTCAACTGTATTATGGTAAGAGGTTTTTTGTTTGTGTTTTTGTTCTGTACCTTCTGGAATTTACAGAGGAGGTTTTTGCTTATTTTTACTACTAATTGCCATATTTTCTAGACAATCCACCTGTGAACAGATTCCCTTCCCCAGGACAACCTGCCAAGAGTCACAGCTTGATTGGCCTAGAAGGGTGTAACCCAGTATTGCCCGAGAGATGCCATTTTTTTTAGAGGAATATTGACTTACAGAAGAACAGTCCTGCTGGGAAGTCAAAGAGTTGAAGCAGGTACATGTTCTTGCAGTTAATTTCCCAGGTTGTTTCAAGTGGGATGACAAGTTACATTAAGACAGTGTCCCTTCTTATTCCTCCTGTTTGGCATGGACCTCCTCAGGGTCCGTTGGGAATAGTTACCTTCCTTGATCAGGTTCATCTTCCCTCTAAAGGCTTCCCTGATGATGACTCCATCTGTGTGTCCTCAGAGTTCATCATCTTGTTTTCAATATTAATAGCACCCTGCACACCTTTTTATCACTGTTCATATAACATCGAGTTGTCATTGTGGTTTGCACTTCCTTTACTTCCTGTCACCTCTTTGGTTGGACGGGTTCTCAGCACAGGGACCAGAATGTCTTAGGTGCACGGTACACTTTTCTTTAACTCAACTGACAATTTCCATAGCCTCCTTCTAATGGATAGGCTCCCCCACACTCACCACAATTAAGTAATTTATTAATTTATGTGTTTCAAAGAAGCAATTAAATGTGTGAAAAGGTCTATGTTCAATGTATACATTAGGTTTATTTATAGTACTTGAGATATTTTTGAGAAGCTAGTGTTACTAGTGATGACTTTAAACTTAAGTTTTTAAATCAGTTGATGTTATGTCTTCATTACTGATATTTCCTTATTGTATAAGTGTTTAGCAAATATTTTCTCCCAGTCTGTGTCTTTCCCTTTCATTTTGTTAATAATGTCATTTGAAGAGCAAAATTTTAAAATCTTGCAGAAGCCCAATTTATCAATTTTTTTTCTTCCACAGTCCATGCTTTTTGTACCCTATATCAGAAATCTTTCTCTAATGCAAGGTCACAAGTATTTTTGTTGTTTTCTTCTGGAAGATTTATAATTTTAACCCTGACATTTAAGTCAATGGTCCACTTTGAGTTAACTTTTGTATGTGGTATGAAGGGTTGCGATTCATGTTTTTGCATATATGAGATATTCGTAGATATTCAATTGTTGAAAAGACTATCCTTTCTCCATTGAATAATGTTGACACTTTTGCTAAAAATCGGGTTACTATATGCTTGGGTCTATTTCTGGACCCTCTATTCTTTTGATCTGCATCTCTGTCTTTACATAAATGTCACACTGTCTTGATTACTGTAATTTTATAGTGAGTCTTGAAATTGCTGTTGTTGTTTTTTTAAATTGTTTTGGCTATTTTAGGTCCTTTGCATTTGTATTCGAATTTTAGAGCCAGCTTATTAATTCTACAATAAAAAAAAAGTCGGCTTGACATGCAAGTGACGTCATAGGAATGGCGGCAGCGAGGTGGGCTTCTTGAGTTCTCCTCCGGAACTTAAACAAACTGAACGTCTACAACCCAGCAAAGGACTCTGCTCATCACACAGAACAGCTAAGAGACTCCTACGAGGATTACTTGAAGGGCCCAACTCAAGAGATTCAACACACCCAGAGGCCAACTCCAGACCAAACCAGAGTACTACCGGGTTTGACCTACAAGTGACACACCCAGAGGGAATTCTGTATAGGCACCGGAGCCCATAGGGGCCAAGCCTCATTTGAGCGGTCAACCCTCATACGGCAGATCATCCACTGTGGGCAGAGCCAAGTCTCACAACTAGTCACCGTAGGAGTCAATCCTACCTACTGACAAGCCAAAAGCAATTAAAGCTCAGCTTTGACAGGACAATATACACAACACAAGAGTCACCTTTGGAGCACACGCACAGGAGAATAGGGAAGCGGTGCAAGTCAAATATAAAGGACACATACTACATGAGATAACCCAGCAAAAACCAAGAACCCTAGGGGATCTACCTAATACATTGAAGCAAACATAGAGTCAGCCAGAATGGGGAAACAAAGAAACATGTCCCAAATAAAAGAACAGAAGAAACCTCCAGAATTGGAACAAAAATGAAATAGAGGTAACCAACCTATCAGAGACAGAGTTCAGAACACTGATGATAAGAATGTTTAAGGAGCTTAGTGACAACATAAAGAAGGATGTAGAAATCATAATGAACAACCAGTTAGAACTAAAGAACACAATTACTGAAATAAAGTACACACTTAAAGGAATTACCAGCAGGTTAGATGAAGCAGATGATCGAATCAGTGACTTAGAAGACAAGTTAGCAGAGATCACCCAAACGGAACAACAAAAAGAATGAAAAGCAACGAAGATGGTTTAAGAGACCTCTGGGATAACATCAAGCACAACAGCATGCGCATCATAGGAATACCAAAAGGGGAAGAGAGGGAGCAAGGGATCAAGAACATATTTGAAGGAATAATGTCCGAAAATTTCCCTAACCTGGTGAAGAAAACCGACATACAAGCCCAGAAAGTGCAGAGAGTTCCAACCAGGATAAACCCAAACAGGTCCACACCAAGACACATTATAGTTAAAACTGCAAAGGTTAAAGACAAAGAGAGAATCCTAAAAGCAGCAAGAAAAAGACAGCAGGTTACATACAAAGGGACTCCTATAAGACTATCAAATGACTTTTCTAGAGAAACATTGCAGGTCAGGAGGGAGTGGAAGGAGGTACTCAAAGTGATGCAAAACAAAGGCCTACAATCTAGATTGCTTTATCCAGCCAGGCTATCATTTAAAATTGAAAGAGAGATAAAGAGCTTCCCAGAAAAGAAGAAGCTAAAGAAATTGATTACCAGAATGTCACATGCAGAGTACTTCTGGATGCTGGCAGTATCATATTTCTTGACCTGGGTGGTGGCAATATAGGTGCTTACATTATTAACTATTTATTTAACTACATGTTTTATACATTAATGTTTCTCGTATTTCACAATAAAAAAACTTTTAAAATACATTTAAAAAAAGCCTGCTTAATTGTTGAATGAAATTACATGGACTTTATAGATGGATTTAGGACGAGTTGACGTGTTAACAATATTGAGTATTCTTATTGAGTATTCTGATTCATAAACCTAGTATATCCCTCCATTTATTTTGGTATTTGAACAATATTTTTAGTTTTCAATATACTGATCTTGCACATATTTTGTTACCTTTATCCCTAAATATTTTCTGGTTTTTGATGCTATTGTAAATTGTACTTTTTCAATTCAGTTTCCAATTCTTTGATGCTAATATATGAAGATACAATTTATTTTTGTATTTGATCTTACATCCTATGACTTTAGGATTTTTTACACCAATGATCACATTTTAGAATAAAAACAGTTTTGCTCCTTTCTTTCCAATCTGTATACCTTTTGTTTCTTTTTTCTTGCCTTCTTGTACTGAATAGGATATTTAGTACATTGTTGAATAGAAGTGGTGAGAGCAGACATCCTTGTCTTGTCAATAGGATTGGTGATATCTTCTCTTTCATTCCTGATGTTGGTAATTTATGTCTTCTCTCTTTTTTGCTTATCAGTTTGGCTAGAGGTTTATCAATTGTTTTGATCTTTTCAAAGAACCAGCTTTTGGTTTCATTGATTTTCCTTTATTGTTTTTGTTTTGTTTTGTTTTGCTCTGTTTTGTGTTCTAATACACTAATTTCGGGTTTATAATCTGTTTTCTTCTATACTTTGTGTGTGTAATTTGATTTTCTTTTTCTAATTTCTTAAGGTGAAGCTTAGACCATTGATTCAAAACCTCTATTTCCTTCTACTATAAATACATAATGCTATAAGTTTCCCTATAAGCACTGCTTTATCTGCTTTTCAAATATGTTTATATGTTGTATTTTAATTTTAATTCAGTTCAAGACATTGTCTAATTTCCCTTCTGCTTTCTTCTTTGACCCATGGAATTTAGAAATATGTTGTTTTATTTCCAAATATTTGGGATTTCCCACATTTCTTTTTGATTTCTAATGTAATGAGAGGATACTTTGATTTTTAATCCTTTTAAATTTGTTGAGAATTGTTTATGCCCTAGCATATGTTTATTTTGTAGAATGTTTCATATATGTTTGACCTAAAAGAAGTGTATGCTGCTGTTGCTGGGTGCCATGTTTTCTGTTGGTTAGGTCAAGTTGGTTGAAGTCTGTTCAAGTTTTCTATATACCTATTGATTTTCTGTCCAGTTTTATCAATTATTGAGAGAGGAATAACAAAATTGTCAGCTATAGTTGTTGAACTGAATTGTTTATTTCTGCCTTCACTACTGTCAGTTTTTACTTCATGTGTTTTGGGGCTCTTTGCTAGGTATATACAAATTTACAATTATTTATCTTCCTGATTTTGCCCCCTGGGGGACATTTGGAAATGTCTGGAGACATTATTGGTTGTTGAAACTGGGAAGGATGCTGCTGGCATCTAGTGGGTAGAAGGTGAACATTTTACAATACCTGGGACAGCTCCCCACAACAAAGAATTATGATTATTCCTCCACCCCCTTCCTTTTGCCTCCCCCCCCCCACTCCCATTCAAGCTGTTGTTTCTAAGTCTAGTTGTGTAGGACACAGCTCCCTGGCCCATGCTGGTATTATGAGCCTTGCATCCCCGCCCTCCCTGAGGCAGTCGGTTGCCAGTCGTTGGTTGGCTGCTCATGGCAGTTCTTGCCGGCTGCTGGCCACTCACGCTGGCCACCGGCCACTCATGGAGGCACACGGTAGCCCACGGCAGCTCACAGCAGCTCACTGCCAGCCACTCACGCTGGCTGCTGGCCACTCACGCTGGCCACTGGCCACTCATGGCGGCAGTGTAGCCCACAGCAGCACACAGCAGCCCAGCTCCAGGAAGAGCCGTTGTTCACAGTCTTAGCTGTAGAGGGCGCAGCTCACTGGCCCACGTGGGAATCCAGCCAGGGATCTTCAGTGTTAGGAGTGCAGCGTTCCAACTGCCTGAGCCACTGGCCGGCCCACAACAAAGAATTATTAAGCTCTAAATGACATGTGCTGAGGTTGAGAAATCCAATTGATTTAATACTTCATATTCAAAGCTCTAGCAAGTTTTCAAGAATAAACATGTCTATCTCTCTCTCTTTTTATTTTTGTCTGCCTTTGATTCTTTTCCAGAGCCCTGACATGTTTTTTTTTTTTTTCAGTTTTGTCCAGTTTTTTTGTACCAGTTGCTTTTGGTAAAGATTTGCTTATTTCTTCATGCCACCATAGCTGGAAGTCTGATCATCCTTTTACTTTTAAACTATCTGTCTTTAAAGTAGGTTTCTTATGGACAGCATGGAAGGATTTTAAAAATCCAATATTGACAACATCTGCCGTTTAATTAGGAATATTTAGACCATTTACATTTAATGTAATTGTCGATAGAGTTGAGTTTAAATTTATTATCTTTTTGTTTCTTGTATGTTCCATCTGATTTCATTCCTTTTTGTCCTATTTTCCTGCCTTCTCTTGGATTATTTTTCCTGTGATTCCATTTTATCTTCACTGTAGGTTTATTAGCTATACCTCTATTTGATTTGACTTTAGTAATGTTTAAATATACAGCTTTAACTCATCACAGTATACCTTTAAATAATACTATACCACTTCATGTATAGCACTACACACACACATACATACACACAATTCTTACAATAGTATGCTTCTGTTTCTCCCCTCCTGTGCTACTGTTGTGATATATTTTTCTTACACAAAAGTTATAAACATGCAATACATTGCTATTATTTTTGTTTTAAAGGATCAGTCGTCTTTTAAAGTGATTGAATATTAGGGAAAAAAAGTCTTTTTATTTACCACATACCATTTCCAGTGCTTTGCATAGATATAAATTTCTATCAAATATCATTTTTCTGGGCTGCCTGGTAGCTCAGGTAGTTGGGGCACTGTGCTCCTAATGCCCAGGTTGCCAGTTCAAGTCCCACGTGGGCCAGTGAGCTGCGCCCTCTACAGCTAAGATTGTGAACAACAGCTCGACCTGGAGCTGGGCAACTAGGCTGAGAACAGCGACTTGCACCGGAGTTGGGGAGTGGGGGGAGGGGGAAAAGTAGTTGCAACTTTAAAAAATATACATATATAATTTTCCTTCTGCCAAAAGGACATCTTTAACATTTATCATGCAAGTTTGCTGATGATGATTTCTCTCAGATCTTGTTTGTCTGAAACAAAGTCTCTACTTTCCTTAATTTTTAAACGATATTTTTACTAGCTATAGAATTCTGAGTTAATGTATTCTTTTTTTTTTCTTTTGGTACTTTAAATATGTCACTTCATTGTCTCATCCAGCTCTTAAACTCTAGAGTCCCTAATTTTGTGCTAGGCCCTTGGCGTTAAAATGTCACACATACCATTTATCTCCTCAAGGTAACGGTTTCAGGAACACATTTACCTTTTCCCAGTAACAAATTCTGATATTACTATTGGGATCATACCCATGTGTAATGTTTCCTGTCATTTCTTTTTCCTTGAGGGATTATATGCTGGCATGTCGTCTGCCTTTGACTCTGATCCCAATTGATTCTATTTCCTTGTACTTTTACCTGAAGCACACATTCTCCTTTGCCTGCTCCATCTAAGAGGAGGTTTGAGAGATCAGCCTTCTCTGATTCCCTTCCTAGGCCTCTTTCCAGTGCTATAAAGAGAAACTAGGTATTGGTTCAGACAGACGGGCTGAATTTCAGTTTTCCATTTCCAACAGCTGTGTGCCCGTGGGTAAATTACTTGAATCTTAGGAGTAATCTATGTAAACTTTGAATAATAATATCTTTCAGAGTAGTTGGGAGGACTAAATTAGATAATGTTTGAAAAGTTCTTAGAGCCACACAATAATCACATCAAACACTCACATAGCATGTATTATGTGATATGTGTATATGTAGGGTTTCCAGGCGGGAATTCCCGTCCGTTCTCAGGAATTTTTTTCGCTTTCTCGTTCCCAAATCCCAAGATATAAACTGTTTTCTGTTCTCCACAATGAACCGTTTCCACAAAGTGACAGCCGATACTGCCAGCCACCTGGGTTCAAGGAGCCGATTTTCCCAATTTCCCGAACAACTTTTCTCAGGATTCGGGAACAGAAAAGCGAAAAAAATTCCCGAGAATGGACAGGAATTCCCGCCCAGAAACCCTAGTGATAAATAGGAAAAATGCCTAAGAGATACATTGTGAGTAGTACGTTTAATTTCCCATTGTGGGTATTACTGGGTTCAAGGAGCTGATTTTCCCGATTTCCTGACCAACTTTGCTCGTGATTCAGGAACAGGAAAGCGAGAAAATTTCCTGAGAACAGGCGGGAATTCCCACCTGGAAACCCTATGTATATATCTCCCAATTTACAGATATGGACTTGAAGCATAGCAGGGAGACAAAGGACATTTCAAATAGGAAAAATAGCTTTAGGGAAAAGATCAAAATGGAAAAATATAGGCAGCATGTTTGAGAAATGGCTGATAGGCTGGTCAAGCTGGGTGTATATTCTATGGGATGGAGAAGTATAGTAGAGGATAAGGTTTGTTATGTAAACTCTAAATGATGGAGTATTTTGAAAGCCATGCTAAGAAATGTGGTCTGTTTACTTCTACATAAAGTGAAAAGCCATCCAGGCAATGACATGGTCAGATTGGTTCTTTTGAAATAACTCTTGGGTCGTTTGGTGGATGGATTGGACTTAGGAAAACCTAGAATAGAGAGCTCATGTAGAATGTTCGTGTACACGTGTAGGTATGAAATAATGAGCTCAACCAGAGGGTGGTTAAAATAGAAAGGGGCAATCGTGGAGATAAATAGTTAGGGAACTCAGTGGCTTATTAGATGAAGCAGAAGGTGAAATTACAAATGAGTCAGCTTTACTCTACTCGGTGACAAGGAGGAAGGTGATGTCATTAATTGAGACAGGGAATTCTGAAAGAGGAGCAGGTTGATGGAGGGAATGTAACAACTCTGCTTTCTGTGGATGACTGACCATTTTAGCATCTTCTCCATCTGCAGGAAGAAGCTAGGTGGGCCACCTAAGGGAGGTTTTGTAGGATAGTTCCAAGGAGGAAGAGAGGTGGAATTTACAGACCAGAAGCAGGTTTGGAATAATTTTCCTGAGCTGAAAATGGCATGGGAATTTGGAAAGGTCTTATGAGTAGCTTCGATCAGCACTTTGCTCTGACAAAACCCCCACCTGTCCTTTTTCCCAAGTCCAAGCTTGGCCAAGAAGTAGCTGACCCTTCAAGGAACCATGAAGGCTTGAGGCAGGAGCATATAAGAGGTGGCCAGGGTGGACTGAAGATAAAAGGACCCTTCCTGGATCTTTTGGACTCCTGGGTGCTCCTATGACTCCTAGAGGTCAGGGGAGAGGTCCAATGATAATTGAGACTCAGTACCCTGCCACCCTGATGGGATGGGGAACCAGAGCAGATCACATTTTAGTTAACAAAATAAAAGAATATGACATTTCTTACTCCCTGGTATATTTGTAACTGTTATGATTATTTAGTTTAAAAGTTTGATTTATGCATCTGTTTCTCAGCAAACCATAAACTCCTACATAAATATATCTAAGTTATTAACGTGCACCCAGTGCCTAGCATAGAGCTTAGTTGACTCTCATTAATTTGTTCATTCAGCATCATTTGTGAATACAATGAGAGGCCCTGTACTATGTGCTAAATATTCATTTATTCAGCAAACATTTACTGAGCACTTACCGTGTGCCAGGCCAAGTGCTGAGAACATAGATGGGAACACAATTGCCAAGGTCTCTGCTCTCAAGGAGCTTACATCTTAGATGGGGGAGTCAAGAACAAAGACAAAAAAGTTCACAAAATATCTTCAAGTGGTAATAAATGCCATGAAGATAACAGAAGAGAGTGATATAATGGGGAGAAACTTGAAGAATGACTTTGGATACAGTGATTAAGGAAGGCATCGCTGAGGCTGGAACCTTTGACCTCATGTCTGAATGGTTAGAGGAAGTGAGTCATGAGATGATGAGGGAAGGCAGGGACAGGAAGAAGGTGAAACAGACTATGGGACTAAGGGATGACAGTGGTTGGGGAAGGTAGGGCCAGATCCTGCAGAGCCTACAGGAAGGGAATTTGGATTTATTTTAAGTGTAATTGGAGGGCTTGAACTGGTAGGGGTGTGGGGTGCTACAATCATATTTTCTCTTTGAAAGGATCCTCTGGCTATTGTGTGAAAAGTGTAGTGAACCAACCAAGGAAGCAGGGAGACCTATGAAGAAGCTATTGGGATGGTCTAGGTGGAACATGATGGAGGCTTGGACCAGGTGACGTTGGAGGTGGAAGAGGGTATATCTGGAGGGAGACCCAATTGATTGGAAGTAGAGTGTGAGGAATAAAGGAAATCTAGGATGACTCCTAGGAAGGATGACCAACCATCCCAGTTTGCCTGAGACTGAGGCGTTTCCTGGGACATGGGACATTCGGGGCTAACACCAGGACAAGTCCCAGGCAAACCAGGACAGTTGGTCACACTACTGCTAGGATTTTGGGCCAAGCAATGGGGTGATTGTTGATTGAGACATATACTGAGAAAAAGAGGACTCAGGGAGAACTGATTTGAAGGTACAAATCAAGAGTTCTATTTTGGCCACATTAAGTTTGAGATGCTTATTAAACACCCATGTGGAGAAGGAGGAGGCAACTGGATATACACATCTGAAGTCCAAGGGAGAGGTTAGATTCAGACAGAAATTTGGGAGCCAGCATCATGTAGATGGTAGTTAAAACAATGGGGAAATGACGCAGGGAGCGTATGTAGGTAGAGAAGTGGGCTGAGGGTGGAGTTGGGGTACTCCCAACATTTCGAGGTTAAGCAGAGGAGAAGTGATTACCAAACAGATTAAGAAAGAATAGCCAGTGAAGAGGAAAAAAAATCAAGTGAATGTGCTGTCCTGAAAGCCTACAGGTAAAAAAAGCTTCACGAAGGTGGGAGTAGCCAACTGCATCAAATACTGCTGAGTAAAATTAAGACAAAAAAGTAGATTTAAAAATCAGTTCCTGGGGAGTCTGGATGGCTCAGTTGGTTAGAGCGCGAGCTCTCAACAACAAGGTTGCCGGTTTAATTCCCGCATAGGATGGTGGGCTGTGCCCCCTGCAACTAAAGATTCAAAACGGCAACTGGACTTGGAGCTGAGCTGCGTCCTCCACAACTAGATTGAAGGACGACGACTTGGAGCTGATGGGCCCTGGAGAAACACACTGTTGCCCAAAATTCCCCAATAGAAAAAAAAATTAAAAAAGCAAAATCAGTTCCTGTCCTCAGGAGTTTCAGTCTATAGAGGGACAGGAGAGTGGATTCCCATACAGTGATGAGCGCTCTAACAGGGATAAGCACGGGACACCAGGCAGGGACACAGGGCTCCTTCCTAGGTTGCACTGTGAAGGAGGATCAAAAAACAAGAAGCAGACAGAGAAGGGTTCTTCAGGCCGAGAAGGCCACAGGCACTGATAGGAGATAGTCAACAGGATAGTGAGTGGTAGGGGTTTCACGATGGCTGGAGCATAGAGCGGTGAGACAAATGGGTCACCCAATAAAGGGAAGAGGGAGGGCCAGAGCTGAAAAATGCATCAGAAAGGTCACCTAAGATGACACCGAGAAGTGTCTGTTTGATTTAGCAACCTGGAAGCAAGTGTTTATCTTTGCCAGAATAGTTTTGGCCATTTTCAAGGAGCTATGGAGACAGAGACCTCACTGTGAGTAACGGGGAGGCAAGGATCAGAAACACCAGGTGTATACGAGGTCGGACAACTAAGTTCGCGAACTCATCCTAGAAAAAGTGCTCCATACCTCATTGCTGAAATCACTACGGTCACCTTTGAAGTGCTCCCCTTGGGAAGCTATGCACCGATGGCAGCACCTAGTCCACCCTTCAAAGCAATTTTGGAACTCTTCTTCTGGAATGGCCATCAGAGCTGTCGTCATATTACCCTTGATGTCCTGAATGTCATCAAGATTTCTTCTTTTCAATATTTCCTTTATCTTTGGGTAAAGAAAGAAGTCACTGGGGGCCAGATCAGGTGAGTAGGGAGGGTGTTCCAATACAGTTATTTGTTTACTGGCTAAAAACTCCCTCACAGACAGTGCCGTGGAAGCTGGTGTATTGTCGTGGCAAAAAGTTCAGGTTGTTTCTTCTAACTTTTTCATGCAGGCTTTTCAGCACTTCCAAATAGTAAACTTGGTTAACTGTTTGTCCAGTTGGTACAAATTCATAGTGAATAATTCTTCTGATATAAAAAAATTTAGCAGTATCGTTGCAACAAGTTCGTGAACTTAATCGTCAGACTTTATAGATCACTCCATTATGAAAGTGAAAGGAGATAGTGGGTGACAAGGTAAGTTATTTGGGGTAGGGGTGGACATGGGGTTGGGTTTTGTTGTTGTTTCTTTCTTTTTTTTCCCAAGTCAAGTTGTTGTCCTTTCAATCTTACTTGTGGAGGGCGCAGCTCAGCTCCAGGTCCAGTTGCTGTTTTCTAGTTGCAGGGGGCACAGCCCACCATCCTTTGCAGGAGTCGAACAGGCAACCTTGTGGTTGAGAGGACGTGCTCCAACCAACTGAGCCATCCGGGAGCTCAGCGGCAGCTCAGCTCAAGGTGCCGTGTTCAATCTTAGTTGCAGGGGGCGCTGCCCTCCATCCCTTGCAGGAGTCGAGGAATTGAACTGGCAACCTTGTGGTTGAGAGCCCACTGGCCCATGTGGGAATCGAACTGGCTGCCTTAGGAGTTAGGAGCACGGAGCTCTAACCGCCTGAGCCACCAGGCTGGCCCCTGTTTTTGTTTTTGTTTTTGTTTTTGTTTTTTAATGGTAGAAATCTTGAACTTAGTTATAGGCTTGAGGGAAACAACTAGAAGAGAGGGAAATCTTGAAAATATAGGGAGAGGAGATAATTGATGGAGTAGTATTTCTGAGGAGCTAGTAAGGGATGGGTACCTGTAAGGATGGGAACATGTAGAAAGTTTAGCTTTGGATAGGAGGAGAGCGAGACAGATAGGTGGAGATACGGATGGTTGTAACAGGATACTGAAGTGAAGGTGCTCTAGGTTGAGGCTGTGCCTTTCTGGTTGCCTTTATTTTCTCTTGCAATCATGATGGGGTCTGCTGCCAAGAGTGACTGTAGACCAAGCAAGAGGTGTGTGGAAGGTGGGAGAATGTGAATGATGATGTCATCGATATGTTTAAGTCCCCCAACGGCTTGGTGTGATGTTTTTCTGGGTATAGGAGCAGAAAAGGGGACAGATTAATCCAGAGTAGAGTTTTACAAGAGTTTTACAAGCCGAAGACAAGTGAAAAAGGATATTGGCTAGTGAGGGGATGACGTGACGGGCCGTGAGTTTGGGCTGAATAGTGCAGGAATGAAATAAGGCTTTATTTGTGAGAATAGGAAAAAAATTGAGAGGCTAAAGGTACTATATGAAGGTAAGGAACAGGTGTAAAGGGAAGAGAGGAATGAGGATGTTAGAAGGACCAAAACTGTGGTCAGAAATTGGGATATTAGAGTTTATGTGTTCCAAGTTGGAGTAAATCTGAGTGCTAAGAAAGTCTAAGGTATGGCCTTGGGTGTGAGTAACATTGGAGTAGAGGTGCCTATCCCTGTAGTTGAGGATAGTAAGGCATTGTGAGGTTAGGACAATGGCTAGTTCATTCACATTAGCACTAAAATCACTCAGACTGAGGGAGGTAAGGGATGGAGAGGAAAGTGCTGAGCCAGGAGCCCCGGTCCTGGATGAATGCAGAGGACTGGCCAGCAGGCTAGTGGGTGGCAGTGATGAGAGGGTGAAGAAACTGGTTGATTGAAGGCTGGAACAGTTTTTACGTACAGATAGAAGCCTAATGGTGCCTTATAAATTTATTGACCTAAGCTGAACCAAAGAGCTCGCTGTTAGTTCTCAGAAATGCCAAAGTCAGCACAAGCTGCCATTTTCTAGAAAAAACCCAGGTTAGACATTAAAGTCAGCACCGAAAAAGCATTGCCTAAGCTGTAGATTCAAGAAGAGACCCAGAGGGGGCTGGCCCGGTGGCTCAGGCGATTGGAGCTCCATGCTCCTAACACCGATGGCTGCCGGTTCGATTCCCACATGGGCCAGTGAGCTCTCAACCACAAGGTTGCTGGTTCAACTCCTCGAGTCCCGCAAGGGATGGTGGGCTGTGCCTCCTGCAACTAACAATGGCAACTGGACTTGGAGCTTAGCTGAGCCCTCCACAACCAAGATTGAAAGAACAACAACTTGACTTGGAAAAAGTCCTGGAAGTACACACTGTTCCCCAATAAAGTCCTGTTCCCCTTCCCCAATATAATCTTTAAAAAAAAAGAAGAAGAAGAAGAGACCCAGAAAATAAATATCAGCAGGTTGACTACTGGACCGTTTCTCCGGGCTCCACCTAGCCCACATCTCGCCCTGAGCTGATGACTGACAATTTCACTTCTCCCCTCCCCCACTGGGGAGTTGCCTGTGCCAGTTCTTTGCTCCATGACATAGTCTTGGCAGGAAAAATCATCTAGCCATCTTGGGCTGGCGTCATTCCCAGTAGAATCCAGAGCAGAGACTTTGAAAAATGGAGCTGAAGGAAGCACATTTTAGGCGCACCTTTCTTCAGTGCGCAAGGGTTCATTAGCCAAAATGATCATCTTCCCAGGCCCATTCTCAGAACAACTTAAAAATAACCTGAGCTGTCCCTCCTCCCTTTCACACGGAGGACGAGTCACTTCTTGCTCAGACAGAACCCACCCTCGCCGCAGCCCTTCTAGAACACAAGCACCCTTCGCATAGCCCTGCGTTCAAGGCGCCTACATTCAAGGCTCACTTCCAGGACACCACTCGCTCTTGTTCTCCGACTTCACTAGCTGCTTGTTATTCAGCTTCCTGTGCAGGTTCCTTCTCATTTACTTGACCTCTAAACGTTAGAGTGTCCCAGTTCTCAGCCTTGATCTCCACCTCCTCCCTACCTACACTCATTTCCTTTGTGATCTCAACCAGCCTCACCGCTTTAATGCCATCTAATCACTGAAAAACACCAAATGTATATCTATCTGTACTCCTGAAACAGACTAGTCTTATACATCCAGTCATCTCCTTGGCATCTCTCCTTGGGTATCTCACAGGCATCTCCAACTTAACATGCTCAGAATTGAGCTTGTGTTTCCCCACTCTCCCCTGCCACGCCTGTTCTCCCTGCAGCCTACTCCCAGCCCAGTCAGTGGCAACTCTATCCTTCCAATTGCTTAGGCCTGATACCTTGGAGCCAACCTAACTTCTCTCTTTCTTTCACAGTCCAATTATAATCTATTAGCAAAACCTGTCTATTCTACCGTCAAAATGTACCCAGAATCTGACCGTTTTCTCACTGCTTCTACCCCCCTACACCAAGAACCAAGCCGTTGTCATGTCTTGCTTGGATTGTTACAATAGCTTCCTAGTTGGAATCTCCTGCTGCCCTGTTCCAAACAACAGATAGATGATCCTCTTGAAAACATTAAGTCATGAAAATTATGTTAGTCCTACATTCAGCCCTCCAATGGTTTCCCATCGCGTTCAGAATAACAGCAAATCTGCTTAATAGGTTCTGGAATGATCTGCCTTCCTCATCCCTTCTGTCCACATCTCCTACTATTTTGTTCCCCTCATTCACTCTGCTGTGTCTTGTTGTTTCTCAATTACTCCAGGGGTGTTTCTGCCTCAGGGCCTTTGCACTTACTACTTCCTCTGCCTGGAACACGTTTCCCCAAAGTCCACATGGCTTTTGCTCTCTCACTTCTTTTAAGTCGTTGTTCAAATGTCATTCTCTTCACTGAGGCCTTTCCTGACCACTCTATATAATTATATGGACCACAATATAGCAGCATCCACTGTTCTCCTACCCCTCCCCCTACTCTTTCAATTTTACTCCATAGACTCATCATCCTCTGAGACTATATAGTTACTAAATGTAAACTGTGAGAGCAGGGCCTTTCTGTGTTACTCATTCCTGGATCCCGTATACCTAGAAAAGTACCTGGTCCACAGGAGGTACTCAATAAATATCTGTGGAACAAATGTAATTCAGTTCAACTGGCTGTAGGGAACCGTCTGGATTTTACAATCTCTGGTTACTAGCACTAGTACAGTAGTGTTTTCTTAACAAATACCTTTTGTCTCAAGTTCTTCTAGAAGCATGACTGTAATCAAACAACCAGTTTGTCTGGCTCTTCCATATTTATACCATCATATATCTAACCCCAGTAGAGGTGGTCCTTGCCTTCTCTTCCTTTGCTTCCTAGTTCCTGTAAGAAAATCACCAGTGGCTGGTGACTTAGCCTGCAGATGAACACAACTATTAAATACCAGCACTCAATAAAAATTATTGTTGTGGTTATTTTTTTTTATATGGCAGTGGAATCTGTTATAATCTTCTTGTTATTATGTGAGTCTCTTGGCCAAATACATTTAAATGATGAAGCAAATATCTTGAAATATAGCTTTCTACTGATGAAGTTTCCAGGAGACCTGAGTTGTGTGTGGTCCCAACTCTACCATGGAATTGCCACAATTCTGGGCACTTCCCCTGAGTTATTCAGCATTCTCTAGGGGGAAAATGGAGGCTTTGAGCTAATGATTACTAAGACTTTTTCTTGACCTAAAATGGTGGTTTTCTTGGAAGACAAGAGTTCCCGTTCTCAAGTCACTAGAAATGCAGGTGGCTATCTCATTGGCTTTCCCAAAGAAACATTGGTTACGCCACAGAAACAGTCAGGGACACAAGATGATACGACCTTTATATTCAGGATTTTTCCATTGTTAGGAGTAGAAACCCAACTCAAATTGGCTGAAGCAAGTTGAAATTCCAAGGGTAGCGCCTCCCCTGGCGAGCCGGGTCTGAAGGCTCATGGGATGTAAGGGGGGCCCTTCTCTCTTCTTCTTCCGGCTCCACTTTTTCCTGTATTGGCTTCACTTTCAGTAGGCTCCCCCCATGTGAAGACTCCAACAGCACCATAATGACAGTGCCAGCTTCAAATCCAAGAGAAAAAAGGTTTACCCCCAAGAATTCTGGAATCTTGTTAAAACTGAATCTCATTGGTCTGGTCTAAGTCATGTGACATTTCCTGAACCAATCACTATGTCTAGGGAAATAGAGAGTCAGATTAGCCACATCTATGTCATAGCCTTCATTCTCCAATGGAGCTGGGGTGGGAATGGGGCCATCCCATCCATCCCATATGGGCTGACAGTGGCAGAAGAGTAGATGTTAAAAGGAAACTCGGGGGGCTATTGAAAGAAGAAAGGAGATTGAATAATGGACAAATGAAAATAATAGACATTTATGTCAGTCTTCATTAAGCTTATGGCTTCTTATAGGTACTGTATTAATTTCCCATGGCTGCTGTAACAAATTACCATAAAGTGCGTGGCCTAAAACAACAAAAATTTATTCTCTTACAATTCTAGAGGCCCAAAGTCTGAAATCAAGGTGTTGACAGGGCCATATTCCCTCTGGAGGCTCTAGGGGAGAATTCTTTCTTTGCCTCTCCCAGCTTCTGGTGGCTGTCAGCACCCCTTGACTTGTGGCTGCATCACTCTGATCTCTGCCTCTGAGGTCACATTACCTCCTCTTGTCTATTTTAAATCTCCCCTGCCTTTCTTCTATAAAGACACTTGTCATTGAATTTAGGGCCCACTTGAATAATCTCCTCATTAAGATCCTTATTTTAATTACATCTGCAAAGACATTTTCCCAATAAGGTCACACACTTAGGTTTCAGAGTTTGACATTGACAGGTGTTTTTTTTTGGGGGGGGAGGTGAATTTTTTAGTCTACCACAGGTACCAAACCAGAAGCACAATAATATTTAAGTGACTAACGTCTCAAAATGTATGTAATAATGAGAATAATTTTTAAATATTACTGATATATTTTATCCACATGCTTTATTGCCTTTTAAAGAGCTAAAATAAAATTTGCTGCAGGAGAAAAACAAATGACCAAATTTCTGACTTGAGTGCAAAGCTTACGTGTAAGGTTTTCATTTCAATACATTATGCCTCCTGCCCTCTTCCAGGTAACTGTTGAACCACTGTTTTTATTTGCGTTTTCTACTCCTTTTCTTCATTTTCTTCAGCTCCTTTGCTAAAATGTTTTCATTAGCAGTACAGTTGACCCTTGAACAACACAGGTTTGAAATACACAGGTCCACTTACATGGGGATTTTTTCAATAAATATGTATAGTACTGTAAATATATTTCCTTTTTCTTATGATTTTCTTAACATATTTCTCTCTAGCTTACTTTATTGTAAGAATACAGTATGTAAGACCTATAACATACATAATATGTGTTAATCGACTGTTTATGTTATCGGTAAGCTTTTCGGTCAAGAGTGGGCTATTACCATGTTTCCCCAAAAATAAGACTTAGCCGGACCATCAGCTGTAATGTGTCTTTTGGAACAAAAATTAATATAAGACCCGGTCTTATTTTAACATAATATTAAGACCGGGTCTTATCTAACATAATATAAGACCGAGTCTTGTATTAAGTTTTGCTCCAAAAGACGCATTAGAGCTGATGGTCTGGCTAGGTCTTATTTTCGGGGAAACACAGTAGTAGCTCAGTTTTGGGTGAGTCAAAATGTGGATTTTCAATTGTGCAGGGGGTTGGTGCCCCAACCCCCATGTTGTTCAAGGGTCAACTGTATTAATATTGATAATAATTCATAAACAAAAACTCAAATGGAAAAAGTCACTAGCAAGAATACACCACAGGAAAGTATTTTCAAACCCGATTTCTTTTCTTATTTCAAATGAGTAAAAACTTTCACAATCTCAACTACTGGCCTTTTCTTGACTAGGCAAGTGTTCCTAGGAACCTCAGGCTATAGTCAAGACGAACAAGACCAAGATCTTGTAAAGAAATCAACAGGAGCCCCTACTCCTCAAAGAAGACAGCAGTGGAATACATGTTTTCAAGCATATGTCATTTCGTCCCCTATTTCCACCCACATTCAGCCCAAGCAGCAGCTGCCCTTACTGGTTGCTCAGGTTGGACAGGGAGCGCACTGGTTGCTGGTATTTTCCCTGGAGGCATCTTGGCAATAATTCTGTGTTCAGATCTTTGGATATCACGGGCTGGGCAGGTGGCTCTGTGCTTTACCCGTGGCATGAGTCTTACAGGTGTTTCACAAGGCGGAGGACTGGCTGGGAGTCTGATCCCTTAACCCTCCCATCCCCCCCAATTCAGGAACTAATGGGTGTAGATCCTCATCTGTGATTCGCAGGTGTGGCTCTGCTTTCTCTACTAGAAATCCGTAAGATCTGAGAAGGAGGAAAGAGTTAGGTGTTATGGATTTCTGCTCTTCTGCATCTGGAGCATGAACTCAGCTTACACCTGGCACACAGGAATCCACCTGAATACACGTGGGTTTCCAGCATGAGTTTCCAGTGTCGGAGGCAGACAGATGAAATGGGACGAGCTCTGGCCTGGGACACTCGTGGCAGAACTTTTCCGCCACCACCTTGCTCAGTGAGCTTCACCAGCACCTTCCCTTCTTTGCCCCTCAGTTCCTCATATTTAAACAAGAGGATTGGACCAGATGTTCTCTGAGGCATCTTCAAGCTTCTCAATCAGATGCACATTACACCCCCCAGGCTGAGCAGTAAGGCTTGCTGGCTGCCTCTTTTTCCAGAAAGCTCTGTCCCCACACACTGATGTTGCTGAGGGTTAAATTCAGCAGGCCCCTAAATGAGGTCCTAAAGTGCAGGATTGTGGTTAAAGAATTGTTCCCAGTTATGCCAGTATAAGTCATTCATCAAACATGAATGAGGTGCCTCAGGTAGGTACTGGGGCTAGACAGATGAGTGAGATGGAGGCCCTCGCCCGAGGAGCACACCGTCCAGTGAAGGAGACAGATGAGTAAAGCAAGGATTGCAGTGCAGCGTGATAAGCTCCACTACAGGGTCATTAATACGGCTGCCTGACATATAGATGATGGACATATAAATCTATCTGGGGTGGAGCCAAGGACAGCTTTCTGGAGGAGGTGATATGGGTGGACCCTGAAGGGGACACTGAAAGAACAACCTGAGTGGAACAGGGACCCAATCTTTCAGAGTGCTCACGGTAAGGATACTTGCCGGCTGCCATGGGACACATTGCCTCCCCTAAAGACAGGTGTCTCTCCCACTGTCCATTCCCTTGGGTCTGACACACGGATGGAAACAGTGTGCACCTAACTGGAGCCCGAGGGGCAGGTCCTTGAGTAAGCCGAGAAAGCTGACTGGAGCCCAACTTTCATACAGACCCAGAGGCTGGAAAGTTGTGGGCTCCAGCAACACCATTTCTGATATGCTAGTATTGAAAGCTTGCAACCTGCGTTTTGTGCACAGAACATGCTCCCTCCTCTATTTTTGTTTCTTTCCTTTCTTTTCCTTTTCTGGTGCAAATTAGGGGGCAGGCACATGAAGCTGTTGGTTTCTGAGTATGTTTCTAAGGTCTCCTCTGATTCTACTTAGTCATGGCAGGCTTCTTGGAGGAAGTGCTTGGAAAGAAAGGTAAGGACTTGCTTGACTAATGAGGCTGGCATCTTAGCAGGAGGCTCCAGGGCCCCTTGCTACTCACACCCATGCCACCACCCTTCCCTGCATTTGACCTTTGTTCCTCTTCTAACCTCCCGCCAAGTAGAACCAGGTTTGACCACTTCCCCCTTTCCGTTCAGTGGCTGGACGTGTCCATGAAGTTTGTGATTTAAAGCGTTCAGCCAAACTGGTTCTCCTGCGTCCCGTGCTCGGACTTGGGGACCTGCGGGCTGCCGCTCATTCTGGCTGTGAATAACCTTTGGAGGCTGTGGCCTGGCTCCGCCTCCCCGCTTGCCGCAGGTTCAAGTGTGGGCTCCGAGCTAGGGTGGTGAGGCACCACCCCGGGCTCACACAGGGACCAGCTCCCTGCTCAGCCCGCCCGGCGGCCGGCCGCTGGGAGTAGGAGGGACCGAGACCTGGCGCTGCCCTGAGCGGTCCAGGCTGGGAGTGTCCGAACTCTCGCCGCGGCGATCGCCAGTCCCCAAGTTAGCACGCGTCGGAAGAGGAGTCGGCTGGAGCGGGAGGCAGGTGGCTCCGGAGCTGAGCTGGGCGGCGCTGAGCACTCCCGGCCCCGCCAGGGTTAAGTCTTGTCGGCTCCCTGCTGCCCGGCTGGCGGCCAGCTGCCTTCAGGGAGAGGCCGGAGGCGCTGCCAGGGATCCGGAGGGACGCCAACAGCCGGGGCTGCACCCATATCACAGCCCCCCAACATCGCCCCCAGCACTGCCTCTAGGAGGAGCAGCAAGTGGGGGCTGCGGGTGGGAAGCCCCTGCCAGCCCAGCGCTGGTGGCCCGGAGAGCACTAGGGGCAGCGCAGCGCGGAGATGGCCGATGAGGTCGCCTGGCTGGACTTGCCTGGCCGGTGGACCTATGGAGTTGACCGCGGCGGGAGAGTCTTCTTCATCAAGTATGTTGTCGGTCTCGCTTGTTTCATTTTGTCTTTAAAGTTGCCCAACTTGAATGGCGGCAGGGCTGGGGGCTGGCTGGAGAGGGTGGGGGGACTCTGAGCTGGAACAACAGGCATGACTAATAAGTTTATCACCATGCCTGTTTGAATGGGTCTCCCGCCTTTTCCTCATTGGGTCAAAGTCCAGCAGAGGCTCAGCATTCCTGCAGTCTGAAAGGGTAGGGCCATACAGGGCAGGTGCTGGCCACCCCCACTCCGTCAGAGACAGGAAGAGGGGCCCTGAGGAGACTGACTAGACCCAGGCCCCAGCCTGCATTTCTTTCCTTTCAGTTCCCACCGGTCCACTGAAAGGGCCAGGCGTCACTTCTTTCTTCCTTTCTTGTCTCCCCCCTCCCCCTTTCCTAAGGGAAGACTTGGGCTAAATACCAGCACAAAATACTGGGAGACCCTGCTTCTACCACCCAGTTCCTGGCATTTCCTCACCCCAGGACTCAGTGTTTCCACCCACAGCCGCTCTCCTTTCCTGCTTCTTTATGGGGCTGTGGTCCAGGGGAAGGAGATGTCCACAGTACATTCAGCATTCTTTAAAGAGAGGGAGGCTTTGCTGCTGTCAGTAATATATTAACACTGTTGTATTAATTTCACAAACCCAAATGGCTTTGGCATAATTTCATTATAACAGAGTGGCCCCGCTGGCACTATTTTGGCCCTCTCCTGCCATGCTCATGTTTTGCCAGGATAAAATCTCCCGATAATATAGCAAGTCTACAAGAGGTTGAAGAGAAAGGCCTGGGCTAGAAAGAGTGTCCCGGGAGTCATCACGTAGACGTAGAACCATTCAGAAGTGTGCGAGGGAGAAGACACGAGGGCACCCAGGCAGCACCAGTGTTTAAGGAAAGGGTAGAGGAAGACAGGATGGAGAAGGAGACCCAGGGGTCACAGGTAGACAGTAGGTCAGGGAAGGGCGCTGCCCTCGGCAGGTGAGGAAGGAGGACGTTAGGAAGGAAGGGTCACATGAGCTTAAGATTGGAAAGTATCTGTTGCATTTAGGAAGGGGGTGCGGGGGGCGGTCTTTAATAACCTCTCAGAAAGTGATTCCAGGGGAGGGCTGGGAAGAGAACCAGGTTGAGAGACCAGGGAGTGAGAGACCAGGAAGTGAGGACAGCTAGAAGGAACTAATTTCCATGAGGGATGTTTGGTCACTAAAACAGCTAGAAGGGGAGGTAGCATTGAGAGGGAGGCAGAGGGTCAGACTGAAAAATCTGAGGGCTAAAGGGATGGACCGGACAGGGAGAAGGAAGCTGAAGATACCAGTCTTGGATGCTCAATAGAATAAGGTTCTATAAAAGATGGGAGAGGATGGAGACTACAACCCAGGCAGAGGGATTAGCCTTAATGAGAGCCGGCTGCCTTTTCGCCGATGTAGATGCAAGCATGAAAGGATGGGTAGGACATCGTTACGTTTGAATGGTTGGGTGCTTTGGGGAAGCTCCTGCCTGATGTTTTCTATTTTTTTCTTGAATTATGAGATAAGATTATCCATTGAGTAGCCTGTGTCGAGGGTGGGGAGGAGAAGCAGGTGTGAAACTTGAGTTTGGTGGGAAAGCCTTAGAACACTCTGCAAATGGCAGCTGAGCTCTACACACCAACTATCTAGGAGGTGTGTAGGGCTCAACTAAGCCTGGAGACTGTGAATTTGCAGTGACATCTATCTTCCCAGTTCTACAGTTTCCCCATTAGCCCATATCTGGAGTGGAGATAGCCTGTGACTGCATTGTCTTGGGCCAGGGGTTGAGAGGAAGAACAAGGGGAGGAGAAAGTTGAGGGTGGAGGTTATGCTGGGGCTGTGCTCACCCCGGTGACCCCATGATTATCCATGATGTCTACGCCAGGCAGAAATAGACACGAAGTCTGAGGATGCTGATAGTGAGAGGAGGAGAAGGATCAGAGGCCAGAAAATCTCAGGGCTGCTGGAGAGGAAGTAGAAGAGTGAATTTCCCCTCACATGTACAGTTCTGGCTGGATTTCCCCTTCTTCAGCTCTCTCTCTCTCTCTCTCTCTCTCTCTCTCTCTCTCTCTCTCTCTCTCTCTCTCTCTCTCGACTGCCTCTCAGGAGCAAACCCCAGCCCCGGGGTCATCTCTGATGGTGCACAATGGCTCCAGGGCCCTGGGAGCACCAGAATAGTGACTTTGTTTCTTCTCTCCTGTCCTCATCAGAGGGGTGGGTCACCTGGGAAATTTCTTCCTGCAGCAGGTGTCCAAACTTAATGGAAAAATTAGTGGAGTCAAGAGAAAAGAAAGCCTATGTCTGCACAAAAGACTTGGACATGAATGTTCTTAGCAGCTTTATATGTAATGGCCCCAAACTGAAAACATCCCAATGTCCATCAACAGGTGAGTGGACGAGCACACTGTGGTATATCCCACAACGGATACTACTCAGTGATGACATGGAGTGAACTAGTAACACATGCTACACGTGGGAGGAAGGAAGGAAGGAAGGAAAGAAGGAGTCAGACAAAGATGTCTGTCTCGTATGATTCATTTATAGGAAACTAGAAACTCTAGAAAATGCAAACTAATCTACAATAACAAGAAACAGATTAGTTGTTGCTAATCTGCTAATCTGGGAGGGTGAGGATAGCAAGAGCTGGCAGAGGGGGAGAGAGGAATTACAAAGGGACACAAAGAAAATTTGTTTCACAGGTATATACATATGTTAAAACTTTATATTAAATTGTACATTTTAACTATGTGCAGTTTTTTGTATATCTTACTTCAATAAAAAATTAGTGGCGCCCTCATATAGTGCAGTTTGTTACATTAATTACACCTTGAAAGTGTTGAGTGGAGTCCTGTCCTGGGCCCCAAGCCTTCCCCACCCTCCCAAGACTGGATGATAAGAGGTGATCTCAGAGTCCTCTCCTCCACATACATGGGTTGGCCAAGAAGGTCAGGTGCTTCATTCTGGGTCACAGCTGGCTCTGGAAAAATCATGTCACTTGGTTGGTGTGGGCTGAGCAACATCCATGGGCTCATCTGCCATCAGAGCTAAAACCTAGAGCATCTGCATTGTTGGGGAGCCCCCCTGGCGGGGAGTAAGATATTAGAAAAACCTTGGGTGTTAGAGGGCACAGATGCGGCTTTGACCCTGGCCTCATCACTTATCAGTTGTGTGACTCTGGGTCAATTACTTCACCTCTCTGACACTCAGGTTCATCATCTGTAAAATTACTAATGCAAGGGAATGTTGGTAATGAAAATATTTAGCATTGTAGACACCTAAGCACTGTCGGTCCACCCGGCCTCCTGCTTTCTTCTCCATTGAGAAGCTGTGACTGAAAGACCTTTCCTGTTCTTCCCATGTGGCTTCACCATCACCTCAGATGTCACCTCTTTAGTGAAGCCCTCATTGTTCCCCTTCCTCAGCTTCATCCCAGTTAGCACTCCCTGCTCTGTGATGGCATAACGTTCTCTGTGCACAGCTGCAATGGGGACTATACTTCCTGTCACATCATATTGCAACCACTGCTTTATTTCATTGTTAAGAATCGAGGTACAATTGACACACAACATTATACATGCAATTGTCTTTTTATATGTCTGTTTCCCCAGTGAGTTATACATTCTTAGAGGTCAGGGATCAGATATTTCTCTCTGAATCCTCAGAGCCTGTTTAGTAAATGCTTCATGAATGAATGGCAATGTGGATGCCCCTGTCTCAGGTGTCTGGAATTGGACAATCAGTGTTGAAGTGACTTTGGAGATGGGTGTCCTGCTCAGGGAAGCCTCTCTTGTATCTGACACTTTCTTATTGGTCTTCTGTAGTGATGAGGAAAAGTCCACCAGCTGGGTACACCCTGGTACAGAATCACCCATCCAGAGTGGATACTGCTCCAGCCCAGGTAAGGAGCTCGTCTGTCCCTGCCTTTGCAATCAACAAGGAAGCCTTGGCTTGAGGTGGCAGTAAGACTTTGCTTTTCCTTTTCCTTTCTCCGTGGATAGACTCAGCTGATCATTCCATTCACCTTCTGGGGGATGTTAAATGAGGGTTGATGCTCACCCTCAGGTCTTTTCAAGCCTCCAACTCTATAATTAGTATCTGGGACAGACCTTTGAGGACAAAGATTTTACTTCTCTTTCATCCCCTTACCCAAGCAGAAAATTCCCTCCCTCTTGAGAGCTCCTGAACTGGGCAGAACCCCAGCCCCCAGTGCGGTACCAAAGAACTTTGTGCCATGATGGACATGTTCTCTCTCTGTGCTGCACAGTATAGTTGCCATTAGCCACGTGTAGCTACTGAGCAATTGAAATGTGATTAGCATGACTGAGGAACTGAATCTTAAATTTTAATTCAGTTAAATGTAAAAGCCCCACATGACTAGTAGGCACTCCTTGATGTGGGGGAAACTTGAAAGAAAATGGGACAGGACCAACATTGATTGCTTACTATGGAGAAGGCTCCATTGCTAGCCCTCAGGGACCTCCTAGGCAGGTGGACACATACAGGCGAAGAAGAAGATTTCAGTTTAATTGTAGAGATGGAGACACCAAAACTCAGGAAGCCTGAGGTACTTGAAGTGAACAGCTGATCGTCCATTTCCAATGCCACCATAGACCCACCCCCGTGACCCTGGGGTCAGCCCTTTGCCCGACCACAGAGCAGGCGCATACTTCCAGGAGTCTGGGTCTCTCTTGGGGCTCAGCTGTCACCGCTGGACATCCCGGATTAAGGTGTTGACTTGTCCGCAGCCTACTTTCTTTTAGATTCCAGGCTGGAATCTTTGTGGTTTTAGAGCTGGAAGGGACATCAGGGATTCTAGGGTCCAAGCCTTTCATTTTAAAGGTAGGAAAATTGAAAAGCAGAGAGGAAGTCCCTGGTTCAAGGCCACTCAACTAATCAGTAAAGCGGCATCAGGGTGAAACACATTAAGTTCTAGGAGCAGAGAGACCTGAGCTCACTTCTTGGCTCTACTTTCTATTAGTGTGGTCTCGAGCAGGTGGGAGGACTCAGTTTCTCCGCCTGCAGAATGCAGAAAGGATTATGAACCTCAAAATGTAGCACAGAGTGTGCAAGAGACTCATTGTCAGCGGAGGTGACTGCTGTTGTTCTTGTCACAGTCGTATTTCTGATGGAAAACAAGACCTCCTGACCCCAAGACAGGGCTGTTTTCTTCTGCAGTTATAACTGTTGACAGTTTGAGTCCCTAGGTAGGACTGGAAGAAGAAGAAAAGCCTATGAGCTAAATCTTTTGTTTTTGGCTGCAGTCATCTTGTTGTCGGAGGCTGGGAACGGGTTAAGGTGTCCCTGAAGCTGGCTAGGAGGGCAGCTGTCTCAGCGGGCACTCCGCCTGGACAAGAATATAAGCACTCTTGGTGTTGCCCAGGCAGAGAGGGCAGTGTGGAGGGAAGTTGCTGGAAAAGGGAGGAGACATAATCCACACTGGCCTCTTTCCCAGGCACATCACAGTAGCAGGATTTTTTATGGTTCTGACCCAATAGGGATCCCTCTACTTGGGGAGGCTGCCAACCCACACCCTTCTGAATGGGGATGTCCTCCGACAGGGACAGAGGGGAACAAGTAGCATTTATGGAGCAGCACAGAGGAAAGAATGTGAGCTTTGGAGGCAGCACACCAGACTTACATCCTGGCTCAGACACTTCCTGTGTGACCTCAAGCAAGTTGATTAACCTCTCTGGGCCTCAGTTTCCTTACCTGTAAAAATGTTCGGGCTGAGACCTATTATATAATGTTGTGGTGCAGATTCAATGTGCTAGTAGTGGTGAGATGAGTAGCCTAGGCGAAGGACGCACTCGCTAAGTGATCGTTGGTGTTATTATTTCCATGGACCACGTCCTGAGAGGAGAGAAGGGCCCGTGGGCTGCCCTGCTGTGTTGAAGCAGCAGCATCACCACCAGCAGCAACTATCGAAATACACCCTTGATAAATAGGGGTCAGTAAACTGGATGAATAAAAGCTGGGCTCGCCACTGTAGAACCCAGCTGATAATATGGCTGGTGAGATTCAGGCCAACAGTGAATAGCTATATTTTATAAAACCTCATACACCAGGTGGGCATTTGGACCAGAAAGGTGGCACTGCTCGTCAAGAGAACCTGCATCTGTTTTCCAATATGTCAGCCAGGGGGCTCTTGCACCCCAAAATGAATGCTCTCCCCCAGAGTCTTGCCTGTCCCCACCTCTGACCGTGGATTCCCTTGGGTTTCTCAAGACTCCACCCCTGTACGGGTTGGAGCAATCCTGTTTGCTGGGGAGACAGGACGCTGCCAGGGGTCTGCTTCGGGAAGGCAGACATGGTGAGACAGAGACTAACACGGCGCTCCCAGGAGAAGGAAGCACTTGCTTCTGGAGCTGTCTGGAGGTGCCTGCCCCCACCGATGGGGGCTGCTCAGGCACCTCTGGGCCAAGCTCACCTTCCTCAGCTGTTCTGTTCTTCCTTACTTGGTGGGTCTGTGATTCTCTGCTCTGAGCATTTCCATGTATAATTTTTTTCAGAGGTGCTATTAAAAATGTGTTTAAAAGTCTGTTTTCCCAGGACTGATTTCTTAGATCCTCAATGTCTTGTCTGCAGCAACAGAATCTGGAGGTAACAACACAGGCTTGGGTGCCAATTATCTGAGAGGCCTGGGGCAAGTGACCCACCATTGGCTCCAGCTTCTGCTGCTGTGATGTAAGGGGCTGTGGGATGACCTGGAGGACTGTTCCAGGGCCACCATCTGTGTTCACTGCTGTATCCCCAGGGGCTGGCACAGGGCCTGGCACAGAGTAGATGCTCAGTAAAACCTTATTCACTGAACGAGTGACTCCTGTGAGGCGATGATTCATTTGGTCACTTCTTCACTGCTCTTTGACAGGGGATGTCCCATTCACTGCCATCTCGCTTAATATTTGCTGGAAACAAAGACTGATAAGAATAGTGGACAAAAGAGAGTGGAATGGTTGGTTTGAACACTGTTGCTTATCTGTGACTCTTCCAGCTCTCCTCCCTCCTGAATGCAGATCGGGCTTGTGGGTCTGAGAAGGAAGACGGTGATTTTATGATTTTGCTTCCTCACAGGTTTGCCTAAGGGCTGGGAGATGGATTCCACCCGGGAAGGAGCTGTGTATTTCATCAAGTGAGTAAGATGGACTTTCCTTCTGGGCTCCCTGTTGTCCTACTTTTGTGTGTGTCATTGATGACTCCTTGAGAGGGGAGAAGGTTCAAGGGTCTGCTTTTTCACTGAAGGCCTCGCCTAGGTCTCTGACTGGCCAGGAGGTGTCAAGGCTTCCGAGTGAGTTGCAGATAAAGCTCTGTGTGTGTGTGTGTGTGTGTGTGTGTGTGTGTGTGTGTAGGTGTGTCTCTGTGTTTATGTTGGCTTGGGAGAGCCAGTGTCAATTGTGGGAAGTTTTCTAAGGTGGGGTGGGGTGGGTGGAGCATTGGGCTCTGCTGTGCAGGTGGGAGGGAGATGGCTAACGAAGTAGAGGAGACAGGGTCTTCTAGAGCAGGGCTGTCCAAACTTTTTTCAACGGTTTTTACCAAGGGCCATATGCGGTAAAATACACAAACAGCCGGGCCACTCACTCGAGGTGAAGTACATTGCCTCACCTGGTTTATTTAAGTAAACTAAATATATTTTTGGAATTTGCTGCGGGCCAATTAACAATGGATTGTGGGCCGCAGCTTGGACACCCCTGATATAGACACACGGGGACAGAGATTGAAAGGCAGGGGATGGGGCACTGGGTGCCATGAGCCGTTTGGAGGGAAGGTGTGAGTGGGGTGCACAGACAGGCAGGTTGGGTGGTGACAAGGCTGCCTCTGTCACTGCTGCTCTTCTGGGTGAAGGCATTGTGATCCTGGGGGTGGCAGGCGCGTGTCTGGTGCTGTTTTTCTCCAGGGGGTTGGTCAGGCCCCTCTGTGGGCTGGGGTAGCTCATGTTCTCAGCAGCTCTAGGTGCCACCCTGGATGTAACTGTGGAAGCAGCTCTTTGGGTCGGGGTGGTCTATATCTACCCGATTAGACTCATTGCGCTGGGCCGTGGCTTGGGTCTCTCCATTTCCCAGCCAGGCTGGGTCCTGGCTTCGTTCCTGTGGGTGAGGCTTGGCGTGCTCAGGCCTGTGGGCCTCCCTGCCTGGTCTGGCCTCAGATTCTGCAGAGCTGGTAGAGAGGGCAGCTGCCCAGAGGGAGCCCCGGCCCAGCCAGGGGAGGGAGGACCCTCTTCTCCTCTCCTTCCTCTCCCTTTTCTCTTTGAAGTCTTCACCTATCTATACCACAAGAGGTCAGCTTTCCATTCCCGCCTCAAGACCAGCTAGCGCTTACATCAGTTTGGCTGTTACCCATATTCTTTATATATATTTTTTATTTCAGTGTGTTTTTCCAGGACTTACCAGCTCCAAGTCAAGTACTTGTCTCAATTTAGTTGTGGAGGGTGCAGCTCACAGTGACCCATGTGGGGATCAAACCGGCAACCTTGTTGCTAAGAGCACTGCACTCCAATCAACTGAGCTAACCGGCTGCCCCGTTAACCATATTCTTAAAACAAAAACATCTGACAAATTATCTGTTTTGGAAATTGTTCTGATATCATATGGTTGTTACAGCATCAGCTTTCCCTGAAATTGAACCCAAGTCCTTCTTGCTTTGGTTAAGACATTTCTCCTTTGCTCCTTTGAAGATGCCATCTTATTCTTTTATATACATTTTGTTCTCGAGATAGTTGACTACCCTCTTTAACATGTATCACCTCGTCTCATCAGTCAGTAAACACTTATCACCTGCTATGGTCTGGCCCTGTCCATGTCCCGGATTCATCGCCCACAGCTGGCCCCTGTGGTGACTTTCGGCTTTCTTTTCCTCCATCACGCCAAGTTCATTGCTAACTCAGGATCTTTGCATTTGCTGTTGCCTCTGCCTGGGAGCACTTTCCTCCCAGTTTTGCACATTTGGCTCCTACTTATCATTTAGCTCAAGTGTCGTCTTCTCAGAGGGACCTTTCCTGGCCACCCCTCTGAAGATTACCCCGCCCTCCTCCTTGGTTCCTCTGACTTTTCTTCATAGCGCCTACCATCACCTGAAAGGTTTTTGTTGATGTACGTGTTTACTTATTGATTGCTGCTGTTCCCCCACTGCCATGTCAGCCCTGAGAGCAGATTCTGGCTATTTTGTGTCCCACTCTGTCTTAGAACCTTGCTGACACATGATAGGAACCCAATATTTGCTGAAATAAATGAATGAAGGAAAATTGTTGGGAGATAAACAACAGAGGCATAATTAACTCCTGCTTCCGCTACAAGCCCAGAGTACTCTCCTGAGTTCCACCAATTCAGCATGTCCTGTTCTGAACTCAGTGCCAACACTTGTTCCGTCTTTGTCAGAGGCGCCACCAAGGCAGAACCCTCAGAGAGAGCCTCAAGCCCCTCCCCCGCAGGGTCTATCAGTTCTCCTAAATATCTCTCAGCCCACCCACTTCGCATCATCCCATGACCATTACCTGAGGTCACGCCCACAGGGGCTCTCACCTGGATTATTCTAGCAGCTTTCCAGCTGATCTTCCTGTCCCCAGGCCACACTGCTGCAAGAATGCTTTTTCCTACAAGGCAAATTTGGTCATATCATTTTCCATTAAGAATCTTTCATGCTGCCCATCAGTTGTAGGAGAAACTCAGACACTTGAAAGGGTTTAGTCATCTGGCTCCTGCCGCCCTTCTCCAGCCTCACCTTCCGCATTCCCGTTTGCCGGACCACATTGCTGTGGTTCCCTCAACACTCAACCTGCCTGCCATGTCTCCCAGGTGTTGCCAGTGCTAATCCCACCTCTGACATGGCTTGTGTCCACCTGTGAATACTTGCTCTTTCTTCAAGACTCTGCTCATTACATCACTTCTTCAGAGAAGCCCACCTGTATTGTAATTGCTCGTTTACACATTGTCATTTTCTCTAGATCAGTGGTTCACAAACTTGAGTTTGCATCAAAATCACCTGGAGGGCTTGTTCAAACAGATTGCTTGGCCCCACCCCTCGAGTTTCTGATTCAGAGAGTCTGAGCATTTGCATTTCATAACAGGTTCCCAGGTTATGCTGATGCTGCTGGTCCATGGGCACCGCTTAGAGAACCCATGGTCTAGATTGAAAACACATCCAGGACAGGGAGGAACACAGGGAGGCCATGAAGTCTGGAAACATAGATGATGTTATTTCAGTACGTATTGTAACAAAATGTCAACAAGCCATCTATTATTCATTTGTGTCTGTTCCTAGACTTGTTGGCCATTCCACACACCAAGAGCAGCAGTGGACACCCTAAGAGCTGAGCTTTACTATATGATCTCATTCAATCCTCACCACAGCTTTGTAAGAGCCGTGTTATCATCCCCAGCTGTTTGAGCAAGTAAACTTAGTAGTGTCATAAAGCTTGCAGAAAGTGAAGCTGGGTGCAGTGCCACGGCTGCCTGACTCCACAGACCACGCTCTTAGCATAATGCCATGGCTGAGCATCCCGGGGCCGGGCTCAGACAGGGAGGTGCTCAACAAGCCCTGACTGAGAGAGTGAGTGAGCGAATGAATGGCCCACTCTCCTTATTCTCATAGCTCCCTGCAAAATCAGTTCCCTACAAAGGTTTATGACATTTGGTTGGCAGACGCATCAGAAACTCTGAGGACCCCAGACATGGATCCCAAGAAGTAATAAAAGTCAGATATACAGACAACTTGGGAAGCTATTTTTTTCTTCTAATATGGATGAGTCAAATTTCAATGAGCCAATATTAACATTTGCCCAGGATCAGACACATATAATTGTGTGTCAATAAGCCCTTTGCTTCATGGTGCTTGGGAGGTGATTCTCATGGTACCCACAACTGATGTCATTGCTTAAGCATGCCTGTGGTTTTAAAAGTGTCATTTACCAGGAAGTGTGGTGCAGGGAGAAGAGAAAAAGCAAAGGGTTAAAATGTGGATAAACCCATTGCAAGCCTTATGCCTGTGCCACACAAATCCACAAGAGGGCATTAAAGCAACGCACTAGGCCCCACTAAGGCTTTAAGGGCCCAGATTCACTCTTCAGGCTCACAGGGCGGGCTCCACCACAGCCGACAGGGCCATCTTGACCATTTTCTGCCACATCTCAACCACTATGGTCTGGGAACCTTCTTTCAAAGCTTAAACGTCTGGCTGTGTAACACTCCTTCCTGATTTTCTCTGGCCCCTGACGCCCACTGAAGCAGCCAGCTGTGGAGCCTGCCAGCTCTGTCTCCAGTAGTGCTGCTCTCTTTCTACAAACCCGGCAGGGAGGGAGATGTGGCAGAGCGCTTTCTGCAGGGCCGCACCCCTGCTCACCCTTGTTCCCAGTCTGGGCCCCTGCTGTTTCTCGCACGTGGGTGCAGTGCCCCCGTGGGCCGTGCCAACCTGGCCAGGTACCTCCTCCAGCCAGAGTGCCCCACCCAGCCACTGTCATTTTTTCCTTGTTCCGGTCCGAACACTTCCTCCAAAAAGGTGCCAGAATGGGCAGTGACTCCATCAGTGCCCCTGGCTCTTCCATGAGCCGCTTGCTCAGTGCTGCTCAGGGTGGGTGTGGGGGCTTACAGGAGGCAGGGGTGCAGAAGCCCAGGGCTCTGTCTCCAGGTGCCTGTGGGCTGGATTCCTATGAGTCATCAATATACACCCAGCCTATGGGACCTCAGAGATGGCAGTGCCCTGGGAAGTGCAGTGGAACCACCAAGAGCTGTTCTGTTGTCTCCAGAGGGCAGATGGGACAAAAGAGAGGTCACGGGGCAGTAAATCTGGTAATTAGTGCCTGGACTAGCTTTGCCCTCAAAAAGGCAAATAATGCCCTGAACAGTAAAGAATGAGACAGATGAGAAGAAAAGATAATGAGTCGTAAGGGGCTCAGGGGAGAGAAACCCCATTTGCGATGAAGAAAACTGAGACTCAGCCCTCAAGCAATTTATTCAAAGTCCCTCAGCTGGTGAGGGTGGAGCTGGAGTGCAAACTCAGGTAGGTCCTCAAAGATAATTCCTCACGTGGGGCTCCCTTTCATGATCCCCAACTGGAACATTCTGGGGGAGGGAGACCCGTGTGGAGGTGGCCTGCATGAGGAAAGGGCAGGGCATGTTGGAGGGGCAACAAGCCAGTCAAGCCAGCGGCCAGTAAGGCCGTGCACACGAGAGGGAGCAGTGATGGCACCAAAAGGCAGGGAGGACCTGATGTGCAGAGTTGTGTACTTTCTCCTCTGAGCACTGGGGCTGTGGGTTCTAGAGCAGAGACGGCAGAAGCACAGACGCAGTTTTGGGAACACTTCCTCCTTGACGTTCCTCCTCACGCCCTCCCCACTTGAGCCACTCAGACAAGTCTTGCTTCTCCTCTGCTGGCAGAAAACAGAATTTAGATTTGGTAAAGGGAGTCTGTCTTCTCTGCTTCACCTCACCCATCCTTGTTGGGCCTCTAAGACCCTCCTGCTGCAATATCTCCCCCAGCTCGCTCCCCAGAACGAAGGCACCGCCCCCTCAGCAGTCTTCCCTTTGTACCTTTAGGCCGTCAAAGCCACCCAGACCTCCCAGAGGCACGGACAAATCTGGCTCAAGCCTCTCGGAGGATCTGTGGGGCTCGTCTGCAGCCCTTGCTCTTTGTCTGCCAGAGAGGAAACCCTCCCAGCAGGCCCATCTGTCTGTCTCCTGTCTTTTCCAGCTGCCTGAGGATTGTGTGGGATGGGGGTTGGGGTCTTTGTCCCCTTCCTCACCCTCTCTGTCGCCTTCTGGATGCTGTAATCTCTGGCTCCAACCCTGCTTTGTTCCATTGGCTCCTCAAGGCCAGAGATCCCCGCAGAACCCCTCATCTTTGGTTGGCTGGAAGCCGGCTCTACCCTTGCCTGTACAGGGTAGCCTTGCCAAGTTCTCAAGAGCCAGGACAGGTGGGTTGGGCTTAATTTGTCTTGCCTGGCACTGGGCCTGCACCCAGGACTTCTCTGCCCCTTCAGGTGAGTGGCTTTCCCACAGCTGATGTGCTCAGCATCTCAGCTGGGCTGGGAGAGAGGGATCCCCCTCCCTACCATAGCTGTAGGCAGGTGCATGCTGCTGTAACCTGAGATTTCCAGCCCAAGCCTGGCCTGCTCTGGAATGGGAAGGACAGTCCTTCACGTAGTTCTCTCTAGGATGTGGGAGCAGGGTTTGGATCAGATCCCCTTAGTAACCTCACCCCTTTCCCCACAACAGGGCTCCTTCTGGACCTGGGAGGAAGTCTGCATTCCTGATTATTCTAAAGTAGAGTATTTTTAAAGATAAGTCTTCATTCAGTAGGTAAAAATGATGCCTATATTCAGATCACATTAAAAGAGACCCACAGAGAAGGGTAAATAGTTGTGTTTGAGTAAAGAGAGGCTTAATTTAAAAAATTAAGTTGTTCTAATAAACATTCCAAAAAGATAGAATAGTCATGTGGCTGGTCCTTGCAGATGCTCCTCCTGTAGCTCCTGCTTCGGGAAATGTTTCTATATTCACAAGTGAACCCAGAAGCTCAGCTGGTTTACACTGCAGCTTCTGGGTCTCGGGCGGGTGGGACTGAGACCAGTGAGTGGCCTGGAAACTCCGTTTTCTTTTCATCTTTCTGATCCTGCTTGTGAAACTCATTGTTTCAATTGCACTTACCCATTTTCACAGAGTATGTATTATTTTTCCAGCATCCACAGAAATGTGAAGAAGGGAAGGAAACTGAGGGAGAGAGGGAAAGAGGGAAGGGGAGAGGGAGACAGAGAGAGAGAGAGAGAGAGAGAGAGAGAGAGAGAGAGAGAGAGAGAGAGAGAGAGAGAGAGAGAGAGAGATCTTTATGGCATGGGCTTATCTACAGTAGAAACAGGGCTGCAATACTATTGACTGAAGCCCTCCCTTCTGCCTTTGACCCTCAATAATGCAAAACACAGGTGCCCCCTGGCTTGGCTGGCATCTTTACCCAAGGTCATTGTAGACTAACCTGAGCTGAGGACCTAGGAGGTCCTGGCATCTTGTAATGGACTCCAACCAACTCCAAATCTTACTTCTTTAAATTCATTGTGCTGGGGTGGGGATGGGGGATGTGAAGGTACTAGTGTCCTGGCCAAGCCCTCTTGATACCCAAAGACGTGCCCATCTCTTTGGTGGACAGCCGTAGAGTGGAAAAGACACCACGGACAGGCCTGGTGAGGCCCCATGATGCCAGAGCTGTGGACAGCTTCTGGCTCCCGCACTCTGAGAGAACTGGAAAATGCAGCTTACAAAGACGGTGGCCCAGATCCCCTTTGGGGGGCAGCCTTGTCCTGTTGGTGGAAGGCCAGGAGGGCTGTGCAGAAGTACTCCATCCTCTCTGGGGCAGGCAGCATGGGTGGTTAGCAGCTTGTCACTGGTGTGGATGGAGTTAAACCTTTCCGGGGACTATTTACTCCTGATCCTAAGTGACAGCTTGGGGAGGGAGAGTCACGTGGCCCTGAAATCCCCTCGGGAGCCCACGGAGCATGCCCAGCTGCTTCTGCCTGGGAAAGATGCTGGATCCTGCAGTCACCACAACAGCATCCTCTCCCTGCGCCAGGGACCTGCCAGCCAGAGCGATGACTGATTAAACCAGATCAGATCCAGAGCCCCTGCTCTTCCGAAGGGGCCCCTGAGGGGCTGGGGAGGAAGACCCCACCTGGCCTGAGCTGGGGGAGGGGTGTCTTGGGGCCTGGAGAGTTATAGCTGTTCAGCAAGAGGCTCACACCTCAGGAGCCGGTGAGTCTGTTTTGATGCATGGAGAGAGGAGGTGGGAGGAAGGAGACTGGGCTCTGGTCAGGGCTGGCAGCTGCCTGCCATGCGAGTCTGGGCTGCTGGCACTGCAGTGCCACTGCCTTCCCCATCCCTCATTCTTGGCAGCATTACTTGGGGATCATGGATGCTGAGAATGCTAATTATAGCCCTCTAAATGCGCACCCCCCCCCCCCCCCCCAGAATCCCCAGGAAGGGCTGATGTGGTTTGAATTTATTACGTTTGAATTGTACATTCTAGGTGAGGCCAGCTTTGGGGCTGCCAGCTTCCTAGGATCCAGCTGGGCCCCCCAGCCTGGCTACAGCAAAGAGGCCAGCCCCACCCTGTCTCTAATCTTGTCAGAAGGAATAGGCCAGCAGGAAGGAAAGATGGAGGGGAGGGGGAGGAGGTCAGACTCAGGTCGGCCCCGGGACTCACGCCTTGGTGTGGGGAGGGGTCAGGGTATGTCTTTTATGGGTCAGAGGTTGGGGCCCAGAGCTGCTGAGGCTCTTGGACTTCTTGGGGGCATCTGATCTCTGGGGTCTCAGATCAGATGGGGAGCACCTGAAGGAGCTGGAGCCTGGGACGTGGGCCTGGGGGCATAAGGGGGCAGGTTCATAATGTGGGACCAGGCTGCAGCTGGTTAAGAGCCTCAGGCTTCCTGTGTGAGGTTCTGGGCACAGGAGCAAGGTTGGGGAGTTGGCAGAGAGGGGTGGGAGGCAAGGAGGGAGATTGGACAGGAAAGGCAAAAGTAGAAAAATGGAGAAGCGCCTACCCAAGATGCACTTTCTGACCACAGGCAAGCCAACAAGGGAAGAGATGGAGAGAGCCAGGATGGAGGAAGTCAGCCTGGGGGCCCAGGGGCCCGGAAGCTAAGCTGCAGGAAGGAAGGTGGTGGGAAGGGACGGGCTCAGAGTCAGAGTCAGAGGGGGTAACATCCTCCAGGTCCTGGCACTTCTTCCCCATCCCTACAGACCCCTCGCCCTGGATCTGGCAGTTTGGGTGGTGAGCTCCACTGAGGGTCTCATGCACGTGGGGCGGGAGCCCTGGTATTGGCCTGCCTCTGCCTTCGGTCCAGACAGCCGCAGCAGCATCCCCCAAACCTAAGCTTCTAGGCCCCTCTCGAGGAACATGGCTTCCACCTCAGAGCTGCTGCATTTTAGCTTGAGTGGGTGATGAGCAGTTCCTGCTGGTGGAGAGGAGGTGGGAGGGAGGTCCCACAGAGACTCCTGCCGGAGGCTCCAGCCGTCTCCAGGTGCGGGTGGTAGGCGGACCGAGGACACCGCCGCCTGGCACTGCCCCGGGCTTTCCTACAGGAAACAAGCGGCTCTGTGTTTCCTCACGACAGAGTGCTGGGCTGCAGACAGGAGTTATTAAAAGCCGTGCTGGGCTGCAGATAGGAATTATTAAAAGCCCTTGCTTTTCCAACCAGCCTAGGTAATAAATGTGTTAGCTTGGAGTGTAATTAATACTGTGGCGGCTGCACAGGCTCAAGACAATGGGGGCTTTTTTTTTTTTTTTCCCTGTGTCATCTTTTTTCCCTTCTTCACAGGAAGGTGATGGTGCAGGACGCATTTCACAGATAATTACTTTTAACGTGTCTGCCTAGTTTATTGAGTTGGATTCTTCCTGCTTGGTGTAAATGAAGTAATTACCGAGGAAGTCAGTGAGCCAGGCAGCCAGCCCTGGCTCCAGGGCTAACATCACGGCCTGTGGGCCTGAGATGCCCCCTCCTGGCCAGGCCAAACGTGCATCCTTGAGCTCAGAGGAGGGAGCTGGTGGGCCCAGGGCCCTGGACAGGGACAAGCTGAGCTGAGAGTGGGCCCAGCCCAGAGTGAAGAAGCATGATAACAGCCAGTCCTGATCAACTTGTCTCTCTGAGCCCATTTCCTCTCTGTCTTCCTCCCTGGCCCGTTACAAGGTTCCCTGAGGCCATTGGCACTGAGCATGGGGGTCCCCAGAGGATGTTCAGGAGGAAGAATGTTGAAGCTGGGCTACAGCTGCAGGAGTGGGTCTTGGTTTCTAGACCTTTTGCACGGGGTCTGAGCTTTGGTCTGAGTTGGTCTGCCAGGCCAGTGCATCAGGGGAATGACTTCAGCAGGTCAGTTTCCAACCAGTTAAAAAACATTTAGAGAGCAAAGAGCATACTTTGGGAAACATTTAGAATAAACGAGGAGCAGAGAGGAAGAGGAGTTGGTGGTAGGGTGAGTGGGACCCTGTTCTTGGCAATCAGTCTAGGTGGGCTCTTGCTCAGCACCCACACCTCCAGATGCCCCCCAGATACCGTCTAGTCCAGCCTCCCTCCAAGCACAGATGAGCCTCTGCAGTCTTTGTGAGGCAAGTACCCGCCTCACCTGGGTAATCCCAGTGATGGGGAGCGCATTATCTCACCAGGCAGCCAGCTCCATGGTTAGAACATTCTTCTATGTTGAATCAAAATCTGCCCACTTCTAAGTTTCAGCCTTTACTTCTGATTCTTTGAAGCAGCACAGATCAAGTGAGCTCTCTCTTTCCTATGGTGATAAGGATGGATTTCTTCATATTAAAATAGTATATAATAGCATGTATGTGGACATAATGTATTTTAAGTAACTGTATTTGTATCAGACATTTAGGTTGTTACCCTTATTTTCCTTTTAGAAATAACACAACGTGAACATTTTTGTGAATAAAGTTTTCTTCTGTATTTTGGATTATTTCCTTATGATAAATCCCAAGACATAGAATTAATGTGATGAAGGATATATATTTAAAAAATTACTATTCTGTAAGTATAAAAGTAATACATAGTCATCACAAATGTAGAAAGTATATAAAGATTAAAATGATCCGTAATTCTCTCAGAGATATGGCATGTAATTTTAACATTTATATACATATATAAAATATTTTTATAAATTCATGCATGGACATGTGACTATATTTATCAAAGGACACATATAGACTGTTAAAATTTTGTACCAAATGAATGTTTTCATCATTTAAATAGAAAGCATTTTTTGTCATTAAATATTCTTTTACAACATCATTTCAAATGATATAAACCTGTTATGTACCTGTTTTGTTTGTTTGTTTGTTTAATTGAACCCTATGTTAGAGTAAGTGTTTCCAGTTTTTCACTTTTATAAACAACGCTACAATGAACATAAATATCTGAATCTTCATACATATCAATCACTTTTTTTCCCCTTAGGTTACATTTCTAGAAGTGGAATTGTTATGTTTTTAAATATTTTGACATATTTTGCCAAATTCCTTGTTAGAAAGTACTAATTGACATTCCCAGCTGTGTATGAAAATGCATTTTGTTGCATGAGCATCAGCATTGAATATTATAACTTTTTTCATTGTTTTAATTAAATGATTCATCATTGTTTTAATGCATTTGTTTGATCAGTAGTAAGAGTTAAAAATTTAAAAAGAGGTTTATAAGTATAAATAGTCCATTTGTTGTCATTTTGTTTGTTTGAGTCTTTGGCTTTTCTTAAAAGGCAGTTTAGTGCAATTGTCAAGATTGCAGTTATGAGGTCAAATTTGGGTTGAATCTGGGCCAGTAATGTGCCCTTAGTTTCTCCATCTGTAAAATTTATCCTCACAGACTTCTTGTGAGGATAAATAAGGTCATATATGTAAGATGTAGACTCATGCTGAGCAGAGTAAGTGATAAATGTATTTGTTCTTATTGTCTGACTGTTGTTCATTTGCATGAGAAACAGATATCTGAAGAGGATCTCACGATCTCCCTCCCTCCAAGCCCCCAAGTCTCCTTGTTGGAGGCTCAATGCCCCTGTTCCTCTAGTGACCACCACTCTCCTTCTCAAGCTTTCCTGGGGCCTCACACAGGGTGTGGTCTCAGCAGCACAGAGAATGGTGAGGCGGCCACACTCCATTCCCGGATGATCCCCTTCTGGGAATATCACGGTCCTGGGGGCTTCTTCTGGTGGTGGCTGGATGAAGGGAGTTCGGCTCCTGTAGTGTCTTCTGGCTGCTTCACTGGAGCCCGCACCTCTGGTCGCCCACTCACTCCCCTGTCCACTCTCCTCACACACTGCCCCACACACGTGCTTTCTTGATCCTCGTTATCAAATCTACCCAGAGTGTTCCCTGTTCCTGTGAGACTTCTTTGCATTTTCCAAAGTAGCATTAGGTGATCGGATAAACTGATTCTAGTGCATGTGTCAATAAGAGAGAGTTGGTGCGCTGCCTGCAGGGTAGTTGAAAGAATGCCCATCTGGAATTTGAAGACAGTCCAAATTAGCAGTCACTTAATATCTCTGAGTTTCTGTTTCCTGGTCTGAAAAATGGGGTTAGTATCATTACCCACTTATCTAGTTGACAGTTACCCACTTATCTAGATGAGTAATACATATGGAAGTGCTTTCTAAACTGCAAATAATTACACATATATTGGTTATTACTAGATGTGAGTATTTGAACAAGGTATATCAGAGGCAATGCTTTAACTCAAAGGTCTGACAGGTGCTGAGGTTGGTTAGTAGGAAATGTGTTTAGGGCAGATGATATTCAGGGTGACTGTCAAACCACTTCAGGTTACTTACCTAGTCTCTGTAAAGAGTTGGTCCTTACTGTGTGAATTCAGGATATCGGGCTGGGCATGTCGATGCTGATCTGATAAACATGCATGGGCCTAGGATCCGCTCCATGGGGGCGGTGAGGTCCCTCCTTAGCTCTGACATCACCATGTCACCCCGTCTGGCTCGTTGTTACCTAAAATACTGAGTTTTAGGTAATTGCAGGTGCTAATTTGCTTTTAATTAGCCTAATGCTTGCAATTAGCCTGTTAAATTCAACCTGGCCTCTGGAGGTGAGGTCATTTTTCTGATGTTGCTTGGTTCCTGGGTCCTTATTAGTGTCAATGGGCTATCCAGAGACTGTGGGCAGGCCTGCTGGCCTCACCTGAAACTTCTGCGGCCCAGCTGGGGAATTAAAGAAGTCATAGTGGGTAAGGAAAACCTGCTTTTGGTGAGGTGGGATGGTGGGATGGGAGCGTGATGGTAGCGGTGTCATTAGACTTGTTAGAATCACAAGTGAGGTCTAGAACCCAGGTTCCCTCCTTCTAATCTAACATTCTTCCCCCTTGAGCCTCAGTTTCCCCATCTTTAAAATGAGGGTAATAATTCCTGCCCTTCCTACATCACTATAGTTCAAATGAGTTAATGTAGGAAGTGGGTGTGGCTGTAAAGCAATACAACGTGAAATGGCTTTATCACATCAAATGTGAAAGCTCTTTGGAGTTATAAAGTGGTGCCAGAGTCCCTGGCCACTAGTTCCTGGACCCCTGTACCGTATTTGTCACTTCTCATGCTGTCTGGCAATTCCTGATTACCACTCTCTTCTTATCCTGCCCACTTTGCCCCAAACCATGGGTGATTTGAAGGCATTAGCATCTAGTAGGCGCTCAATAAATGTTGGTTGGCTATGTGAAGCTTTGGATGGGAGGGCGTTTGGCCCAAGGAACAGGCATGGGGAAACAGTCATGAGAAAGCCTTTGATGGCAGTGGTGAAGGGCATTTACTTCCTGTCCTGCTCAGCTTTGACCCTCCCTCCACTAGACGGGGCTGCTTCAAGTCAAGAGATGGTCTTATTTGTCTTTATGATGTTTGGCACAGAGCTGGCCCATAGCACTTGTTTGATAACTGCTTTTTGAATGAATGAATGAATGAATGAATGAGATAGGGTAATGTGGTTCACAGCACATGGAACTGAGAATAAGATGAACAGGATTTGGAATACTGGTCCCACCATTTTCTTTTGGCCAAAATTTACTGCATGCTCATTATGTATCAGGCAGGTATTAAGTGAAAGTGAATTACAAAAGTGAATTTTTAAATTCACAGTCTAGTAAGGGAGCAGACCTGTGAGCAAACGATTATTTTGTATATAATAGAAACAAATGCTAATATGTTGGTGGGCAAGAAAAGAGTGATAAACTCTTTTCACTCTTTTCCACACCCTATGTGAGGAATCAGAAAAGGACTCCCCGAGGAAGGGAACTTAAGCTGGGTCTCATCAGCTGGGGAAAGTCACTTAATTCTTTTGGGTCTGTTTCCTAAGCTACCATCTGAGGAGACTAAAACCTCCTTCATAGAGGTAAGGATGAAATAAAATAATATAAATAAAACATGCGGCACTGAATAATAAAGGTTAAAAAATATTTCCTTGAAGCCAGGCCAGGCTGGTGGGGAGGGACAAAAGCCAAAAGCTCAAGGAATTTCAGAAGCTAATCCATAGAACTTCATCTTAGCTCTGCTAATTAATACCTACGTGACCTTAAACAAGGGCCTTAATTTTCCAAAGTCTCAGTTATTATGTCTGTAAAGTGGGGATAGTAAGTTTGTTGTGTAGATCAGTGGAGAGGCTTCACATAAGGTACAACATGCTTGGTACATAGTAAGTCCTAGAAAATATTAGCACTTCTTTATTATTATCAACATATTTCATGGAGAGACTGCATGACATGCAGACACACACATGTTGCATGCATGTTGACTCTCAGATATGCTCAGAGAGGAGGGAGCGTGAGGGGTGGTCAGGGTTAGGCTGAGTGACAGCCAATTGCTGCTGGATCTGAGAAAACTTCCTGGAGGTGAGGTGACAGGAATTCTGTTGCAAAGGTTGGAGGGACCAGGCCTGAGTGACAAAACTGGGGAGAGCCGCTTGCGGCTCATGCCCCAGGCTGGGGGAGCTTGCCTCGCAGGAAACTAAGAGATGGCCACCTACCAGCAGCAACTTCATTCCTTCTGGCACGTAGGCGCCCAGGCCAGGCCCGCCCGGCAACCTCCCAGCAGCTCTGTTGCCTGGCTGGTCCCCTGACCTTGCTAAGCAAGGCAGCCTGGCAGCCATGCTGGGTTGCCGTGGTAACTGGCAGCCTCCCAGCTGGGTTGCCCTGGTAACCAGTTAGCTGGTATTGGGGGAGGGGGTGGTGAGCTGGGGGGAATCAGCCTCAAAAGAGGCAGAGAAGGGTGAAGGTGGGACCAAGAGGAGGACAAACCCCAGATGCCCCCAGGACAGCTCTCTCCTCTCGCCCTCACTGGACGGGGAAAGCCAGAAAAAGGCAGGTAGGAAACGATGCTGTGTTGTTTCCATTGTGTGTGCGTGTGTGTGTGTGTGTGTGTGTGTGTGTTGTGGTGTGAGTAGTCTGGGCCAAGGCAGTATGTTGGAAAGATTTGATAGGTGGTGCAGGAGCGCGTGGGTAGTGACAAAGGCAGCATGGCCCAGAGGGGAAGCCATGGGCTGTGCAAACCTAGGTCTCAGTCCTGGTCCCCGCCCCTCTCTGAGCTCTAGTTTCCTCATCTGTAAAACGGAGGTGCTAACATGGACCTCCAGGGACATTGTTTGGGACAGTGCCTTGATTTTCTATTTGGTGGATGCTTTCCAGCCGGCGAACAGCTTGCATTGGAGAACAACCCTGGTCAGAGCCCAGCCCTGTGACAGGGCATAGGGGTGGGAGGGTTGGAAAACTTGAGAAACCAGAGACATGGCTCTCATCCTCAAGGAGTTTACTATCCCATTATGCCAAAGGCAGGAAGCAAGTTTATACAGGTGGGAGCTCCTGCAAGAAAGTGTTCAAAGTAAGACCTAATTGAAAATTTTGACTGCAACCAGTGGGAATAAATTTTTCATTACAACCTAGCAAACACATGTGTTTCTTTCATTGCTAGCTTCCTGTTACATTTCAGACCTGCCTGGTCTATATATATATATTTTTTAAACATTTTTTTTTTTTTGATTTTTTTTTTTTAAACATTTTTTTAAACATAATCTTGACCCTTCCACTTGATTTCATACCCACGAGTGGGGTCATTGTCTTCAATTTGAGAAACACTGAGAGAAAATAAAAACTTAAGCTTCTTAGGTATGTATGTAACCTCAGGCATCTTTCACTGTCCACGTGTAATGTTATCTGGTTGGATCCTTACAACTCCAATCTGTGAGGTAACCGAAGCTCAGAGGTCACGTGAGTTGCCCAGTGTCACGGGTCAAAGGTCACACAATTTGTCCAGGGTCACAATTTGTCCAGAGCCAAGGCTTGAATTGTGGTCTCTTCTTCAGGTTTATGGCTCAGCACCCCCATGTGTGTTGAATCTGTTGCCCAGTTTTTTTCTTGCTGTGAGAGGAACTGAAGGATTCTTCTCATAGAAGGAGCAAATGGGATCTAAAGATCCAAACGCCTCTGCCACGGCCATGTCAAAATCAAGGGCCTGGAGCTTAGTCCTGAACTGGTGCCTCGTGTCTGTTATTATGGGGATGGGAGAGGCTGGGTGCTGGGGAGAGCTGTCAGAGAGGACAGCTGGGCCTGAAGTGGTCTGGGTATTCCCTCAGTATTTGTGAGGGGAATAAGTCCAGGAAGGGAAGGGGAGGTGGGCCTGGCTGCATTGGAGCCATCCCTTCTGGTCACTGAGCCGCGCTGAGTACAACTGTAAGGAAAGAAAGAGTCTGTATCAGCGGCCTGGGGCCTAAATGCCTCAGGCTTCTGGGAGATTTTATGACAGGAAGGCCTTAAGCCCATCCCATGGAAGCCAGTTTTTAATTGCCTATCTCTGGTTTGACAACGGAAATGATAGTCAGCAGGAGGCCTGCCAAGTGTGGACTTGACCACAGAATAGGTTCAGCTGGGGGAGAGCTAGCACCAGGTGGCGAGGTGAGGAGTGGCTGGAAGGGGAGGGGCATGAGTGGCTCTGGAATATCCAGGAAGAATGCTGAACCTATAAATATGTATTGGGATAAATTAAAGATAAGGCTTGGAATCAGAATCAGGAGCATGTGAAGGCATTCATACTGCTCGGGTTCCATTTTCAACCATGCTGTGAGAATTTAGCCCATTTCTCCATCTCTCAGGAGTGGATTTTCCCATGTGTGTGGGCGCTCAGTGGATGGTACCCGTTCCCTCCCTTCCTGCCAAGGACTTTGCCCTTTACAAACAGAAGAATGGGCAGCAAGGGGGCCTTTACAGCTGAGAGGCATTTCCTTTCTGTTTGTTTGGGTGTGTTCCCGTCAGAGTTTATAGGGCCCCTGCTGCATAAAAGGCTGCCCAACCTGCCCTGTGTTGCTTGTGGCCCTGGTAGGAGATGGGGTAGGGGTGGGGTGGGAGGGTGCTTCAAGCCAACTTTGTCCTTGTCTCTCAAGGTTCCTGTTAATTTGCTCAGCACCCACTGGTTTGAGTATCAATTCCAACTATAAAAATGAGAGCAGTCAGACCCAGCTCCCGACTTTAGGCTCTGGATGCCTTTGTAGCACGTGGGGCCAGGGTGGTGGGTGTGTGACTAAGAGTTCTGATGGAGCTCAGAGACCATATTCAGGGCCAGTCCTTACAGCTCCCTCCTGCCCACATTCTAGGGAAGGGAAGGGGCTTATCTAAGAAGGAAGCAGCTCCTCCAGGAGCCGTGGCCTCCTTTTGAAGTGCAGGCCTTCTCTGGGTCCCGAAATCCAGTGTCCTCATTTAAACCCAAATAACCCTCTGGTGGCAGCCAGCAGGGTGGTCTTGACTGATTCTCTTCTTTCCTCTTTATTTTACTCCCGTGTGTTTCTGCTCTTCCCTGACATCTCTATCATTGTGGTCATCCCCCCACCCCACCCCAGATGTGAGTGTGTATAGTGACTGGGAAAGTTGGGTGAGCTGACTTTTCCCAATGCCTCTGGTCCCTCACTATTCAGTTCAAATGACTTATCAGAGAAAGGAAGGTTTGCTCCAGTGGCTTTTGTGGATGGTGACCTTCCACAGGGGGAGGAAGCAGCACATGGTGGGAGAAGAGGGGATGGGAGAGTCGTGGCTGATCCTGCTATCCTGTTCGGGGTGATTCTGGAGTGTCCTTGTTAGGGTGTGGCGACTCCACCACCTTCCCCATCTCTCTTGGATTGTGCTGTGAGCGAGGCTGTACCCAATGCAGAGTGCATATAGGTTCTGAGGGGGAATAAAGATGGAGATCCTGTGGGCCTTCCTCATGGCAGCAGACCCCAGATATGAAGAAAGCAGGAAGAGGAGAGAGAAACAGACTTCTGGAAGAGCAGCATGGCAGAGATGGGGAGTGTGGAGAGGGTTCCTAGTGGAAGGAAACCTTGAAGGGAGGGCCAAGGGTCTGAGAAAGGAAACCTGGGTCAGTAGGGACAGGTGCTGGCTCTGGTCATCTGTTCTGGAAACAAAGGGATAAAGAGTGGTGACTTAGAGAGCATCTAGACCGCAGACAGGACTTTATTGAATCTGAACAAAAGCATTCCAGTTGGGACCAGCATCTTCCAAATTTGGTATTGACAGAACCAAGGCCAACTCATCAACACATTAACTTATTACATCATGCTTTTAAATGTGTCCTTTTATTGGCTGAAATAGCGAGTTGGAAGTAGTTGTTTCAAAATATTTTTATGCACATATGTCCTTCTCTCTGATAAATTTGTATTTCCCCGCAGTAAATAGCATAATGCTTTGGAAGAGTTGGTGCTTATACCTACCTTCCCCACCTTCTAGGGACATTATGCCTGGGAATGGGGCAACACGCAAGAAGATAAGCTTCTCAAGCTTCTCTCAGTCCAAATCCTTTCGTGGGCTGAGAGTTTAGATTACAATGGACCCTTCAACAGTGTGGGGGTTAGGGGCACAGACCGCCTATACAGTTGAATATTACTACTGTCTGTCCTCCACATATGCAGATTCCCAACTGAGGAGTTGACCCTTGAACAACATGAGTCAATTGAAAACAATCCGCATATAAGTGGGCCCTCGCAGTTCAAACCCATGTTTTTCAAGGTTCATCTGTATTTCTCCACCTGGTTCACAGGACCACTGTCTCCCAGTCACCGGCTAAAAAAATTTCAGGGTGGAGTTGGATCACATCTTTTCCATTCTTCTCTGCCTTTCTCCTTGGAGACCTGGCCTTGTCACTCACTTCTGGGGTACTCTGCTAATGTACATAAGGGCTGGCCCACAGCATGATGTGGGTTAGGAAACACTAAATCTCTTACATACTTTTTATGACAATTCTGTACGTTTTTAATATTTCTTTGAGAAGAAGCAAGCTATTTTCAGCCAGCTGAGAAGAGTGTATCACTACCACAAGAACTTCATGAGATAACAGGTCAGAGAAGGAGGTGTCAGCAGCAGCTCATTTGCATAGTTCCCACAATTCTTCCTTTGGTCAGTTTGTAGCTGTCCCTGGCAAGTTGTTGTCTGGGCACTGCTGTCACTTTCTCTCTACCACACACACCAGAATCGGTGAGCAAGTCGAGCTAAATGTAGCTTATGTAAATGCTATTGCTCCAGTGTCAGAATCTGTGTTTTTCTTGGTGGAGAGACCGAGACAGGAGAGGGACCTGAGTCTCAGACTGGAAAGCAACCTTCCATTTGGTTCAACCCTCCTCGCATAGCAGTCACACTTCCAGTGTCTCAGACCTGTGATCAGCTCGCGCCATTTGAATCATCACCTGTGACTAGGAAACCTGCTTCGTAAAGCAGCTTTTCCCACCATTGAACAGCGTCAACTCTTATCCTTCCTTAGTGTTGATCTTATACTTTTCTTCCGCTTCCGTCCATTCTTTGGTTCCAGTTTGACATCCTGGTCCTTCTTTCCTGGGCTCACTTGTTTGTCATCCTTTCAAGAGTCAGACAAGTGTCGAGAAACCATAGACACAGTGGGAAAAATATAGGCTCTGGGGTCTGTCTGCCTGAGTTTGCATTTAGCTTCACACTCACCAGCTGCAGTTACTCTGGTTATAATCCTTACCCTCTCTGAGCCTCAAGTTATCCATCTGTAAACTGTCAGTAATGATGGTACTTACCTCATAGGGTTGTTGGGAGGGTTAAATGAATTCACACATGTAAAAAGCTTAGGACAGTGCCTGGCAACTGTAAGCCACTCAGGACATGGGCACTTTTCATTTTCTCTTAAAATAAGCTGTGTAGAATTGAATGCACTACTCCAGATGTGGTCTATTCAGCAGAACTTTGCTGCCCTCTACTTGATAATCTATTTCTATATCTCAGACTACGTTTACAAGTCACTGGAGTTTAAATTGAGCTCATTATACTAAAAGCTCAGGTCACTTTCCCATGGACAGCTGTTAGGGTTAGATTTCCCCTCTCCTACATAAAAGATGTCATCTGCCTCAGAGGGAAGGTCAGTGTCAAGGGGAGCCCAGAGTGTTTCTTCACACTGGCTCCAAATACACACGTACCCTCACTGAAGAAGTCTTGTCCTTTGTATAATGCCATTCTGCAACTGGTGTTCTCTCTGGAAAATCCCTTGACCTACACTGGCCTGAAGTAAAATTCCCTGCCCCATGGGTCTTTTGTCCTTCAGTGGGTCTCTTTCACTCTTCTCTGCTTATTTGATGCACTTGCTTATCAAGTGAGCTAAGCATGTCCTGTGAGGACCTTCCTAACCTCCAAATCCAGCTCTGCCACTCACTGTTTGCACTTCCCACAGGTGCCCCAAGCACATTCAGAGTGCCCAGTTTCACAGGTAAACCTTCAAGACCCTCTTAAATCTTTTCTCTTCACGGGCCAGCAGCATCTATATCACCTGGAAGCTTGTTAGAAATGCAGACTCTCGGGCCTTATTCCCGACCTACTGAATTAGAATCTGTGTTTGAACAAGGTCTCCAGGAGGTTCACATACACAGTAAAATTTGAGAAGTGCTGCTCTGCATTATTCAACTTGGGGTCGGAATGAGGATGAGGAGGGAAGAGTCCCATCTTCCAAGGTCTTGCAATCAGTCCTACTGACCAGGCTCCCGAGGACAGACATAAAACTATTTCCAGGATATTTGATTACAAACACTCCACATTCCCCATTTGTTCCTTTGGAATGCCAATAATAAGGTTTTCATAAAACAGTCATACATTTTTTAAAAATCCAGATTCTATTTGTGTTTTCCCCCTTTGATTAGTTACATGCTCTTGAGCATATCTCAAACCTTTGGATTATATATACAACTGGAATCTTTTTCAATGTTAAATGTAGGATTTTACATTTATGATGTACTTCATTTTGTCAATGTTAGGCCATTATTCAGTATGTGGAATCCTGATTCTGCCCTAAGCATGTTAGCCATCCCTCCCGGCTTTGTCAGCAGAAAACCTGGTAGCCCTGCCTTTGAGCCTTCATGCTAATCATGGATGAAGATGTGGAATATAGCAGGATTGGGAACAGACCCCTGTGGGGCACCACTGGCCACTCAGTCATTGGTTCAGCAGCATTACTGAGCATAAAAGCTGCATCCTCGTCACCAGACGAGCTGATTGGAGCTCTGGCTCTGCTCCCTGCTGCCTTTGTCACCTTTTGGCAAAGTATCACTGCCCCAGACTCTTATTTCTTCATCTGTACTGGAGGAAAGTGGAGTAGTCATCAGCACTCCCTAGGGTGCATTGAAGAAATGCGTGTGCCTAGGCCCCCCTACCACCCAGAAATCCTAATTCAGTTGGTCTATGGGGGGCCCAGGCCTCGGTATTTTTTTTTCTACTTGGTATATTTTATTTATTTATTTATTTACTTATTTATTTTTAATTTAAATTTATCGGGGTGACAATTGTTAGCTTTGGCCTCAGTATTTTTAAGAAGCTCTCTAGGGAATTCTAGTGTGAAGCTGGGATTGAGAACCGCTGGACCAGGTCATCTCTAACACGATCACACGCCTGTCTGACCCAGGGCTCCCCTGCAGCCTGGTAGGCGACTTCTGGGCCGTCTGTCCTGCAGCCTGAGCTCTGCTGGCTGCAGTCTGTGGTTGGACAGAAGGCCTGGCTGGCTGATACAGGCACTGGGTGTGCCATGCAGGACCACAGGGCCCCGTTGTCTTCCCCAAATCTGTGAGACAGGGCACAGGAAGCCTCCTGTCAGCTGCTTGCTCTCCTATCCTTTCCCTCAGGACAGAAGAATCATCTTTGATCCTCGGATGCTGGGTCCTTTCTGTGTTTCTGAGTTTGTTGCCTAAGAAAAATAGCCAAAGGCAAGTGTAAGTCAGTTTTAGCATAAGTCAGTCAAGATGGCTCCTGTCTGGTCTGGTTCCTCTCTGCCCTCTGTTTCTTTCCTCTGTAACTCAGGAGGTGACAGCACCTCTGGGCCATGTCTTTCCCTTTATTGACTCCCATAGGCTGAGGGCTGCTCCATGCTGGGCTGTGGCAACACCCAGGAACCTCGATGGCCTACACATGAACGCATACAGACCCTCTGGCTTGGCACTGGAGGTTAAAGCACCTACATACCCAGCTTGGCTCATTTGGGGCAATATTGGCTTCTACCCTGGGGCTCAGGAGATTGCTTTGAGCGTCCCTTCCTGCTTTTGGGGTAGGAGTGTGCCCAAGATCTGTGTTATCTTGTCCTATCTCCTTTCCCACCAGTTGCGGCTGGGTGCTGGGAGTGTCTCTGCAGTGGGCTTGTTAATTGGTGCTTCAGCTGGCTGATTGACTCTAATGGGGTGAACCGCCTCTCAGACAGCCGTTAATTGCAGGCACGAGAGAGACAGTGATTATGCGATAATGGTGGCTTTTGTGTGAGTCCTTCTCCTTGCAGTGTGTCAGCAAACACCAAGGGTTTGTTTCCCAACATTCAGCCACCCTGCTGAGGAGATACCACAGCCTGCTGCAGCTCACTGTCCTCACCCCAGGGTTTTACCCACATCCTCTGGGTGACAGAGCATATTCCCATCTTCCAAAATATTGTCGCCTCGTCCCCAGGCCGTCATGACCTCATTTTTAGTATTTGTGAAGTTGATTGATATTTTATTAGGAAGTAGTATTTAATCAACTTTGCTTAAAAAAAAGGGTAAATACTCTATTCTGTGCCTTGTTCCACGGGCCGTTCTTTGTTAATATTTTTACATCACATGCATTTTTTGTTTGTTTAATCTGACTTTATACAAACACTACCAGGTATGACAATGTTCCATAATTTTGTCATTTTAAATAGCTGTAAATAATTCTGTCATGTGACTTCGTTCTTGTGCTGCTCTTCTCCTTTACTGGATAGATATTTGGGTTGTGTCCAATTTGTTGCTATTAGGAATAGCTCTGCTATAAACGTCTTTATATACTGCTGAGTTTTACCCCCAGTTATGTCCCAGGGGGTAAATTGAATGATGAGTTATATTGATCTGGCACCATGTTGGGGAGAGTAGAGGGGAGTGGGAAGCTGGAGGCTCCTGGGAGGGTTTAACTGATTCCCTCCCCCGTCACTCCTATATGCAATTCATTCTCTTTGCACCTCTTTCCCATCCATTTCTAGTAGGATCCCTGCTCCAACATCCCTAGTAATACCCAAGTTAGTGACATAGAGACTTGGTGCCCTTGTTACCTATCGCTGCACAATAGATGACCCCAAGAGGTAGTGACTTACGACAATAATGTGTTGTTATCTCTGTGGTTCTCCAGGTTACCTGGGCTCTGCTAGGTGCTGGCTGGGTTGTCTCCTGCGCTTGCTGTTATCTGAAGGCTAGACTGGGCCGGATGGCCAGGGTGGGTCCTCACACGGCTGTCATCTGGGAGCTCAGGGCTGTCACCCTGAGCACCTCCATGTGGTCTCTCCATGTAACTTGGGCTTCCCTCAGCATGGCAGTTGGTTCCAAAAGGGGTGTCTCAAGAGAAAGTATTCCCAGAGATGCAAGTAGAAACTTTAAGGCTTCTCATGCCTTAGCTGCAGAAGTCAGACAATGTCACTTTGGTTCCAATCCGTTGATCACACTGAGTCACAGGCCCATCCAGATGCAGCAGGAGGGCGAATAGACTACACCTCTCAGTGGTAGGAGTAGCAAAGAACTTGCAGCCATCTTTGGTCCTCTACCCTTGAAGACAAAAAGCACGAATTGATTAGCATCCTATGAATTCTAGCAGCTTCTCTTTATGAGAGGCCATATGAGAGAGGCTATCCCGTCATTTCCACTCCAAATCCTGCCCATTCTCACAGCTCAGAAGTCATGTGATCTCTTCTCAGAACCTTCCCTGATGGCTCCACAGGAGTCATCTCTTCTGGAATCCCTCCTCCCTCGCATTCCTGAAGGCTCCGTATGTTTGTTTGCCCTTGTGTCACACAGCTCTTATCACACATCACAGCATTCAGTTATTTATGGGCTTAGCTCACTAGGTGTCAACTCCTGCTTGAAGGCAAGAATTCTGTCCTGTTCTTCTTGTTAATTTCTACACCCTACCCTAAAAACCTCGTAAAAGGGCTGTAAAAGGGCTTCCATACATCCCATTCCTCACCCCCTTTTCATACATTGGACTCTTCACTCACTGGCTGTTCAATGAATGCTTAAATTATCTAAATGAACGGGGGCGGGGGAGAGGACACATTTACTGACCACTTAGTGTGTGTGCTTACTAGCACTAGCTAGGAGCTTTATATAAATTATCTTATTTAATTTTCATTGCAACCTGAGAAGTACATGGTAGTCTGTTTATCTTGCAGATGTTAAAGCTGAGGTTCAGAGATTAACACATGTTCAAGGTGACATCGTTGGATCATGTGGTTAGAAAGTTGTAGAGTCATGATTTGAATGTAGGCCTTTGGGAACTTTGGACAAATATTCTCTCCTACACTTTACCTCTTAGAATCTAGTTTTTCATCTGTAAAATGGGGAGATTATACACCTCACAGTGTTGTTTGGATGAAAGGAAATAAGACAAGCAAGACATCCAGTGCTTGGTGTAGTGCAGGCATTCACTTCATACTGCCCGTCATGACGTGACTTCTTGTTCTTAAGGGCTTGACAAGCACTCTATGCATTTGGGGTGCCTTTATGGCTAGTGACATAGTTGACAGAACTGCCCTGTCATCATCTGTGCATTGTTCACCAACACATACATTATTGCTTTGGTCCTGTGCTTCCTAGCCCCTCCCCCTGGGGCACATAGAGAGTCATTTTCCTTAGCTTCCCCTCCGATGAGTGGTGAGTGGTGAGCATGAGCGAGTGACCTCCCGACTTCGTTCCAATCACAATGCAGACAGCCAGGTCTTCAGTCACCTGGGTTCTTACCCCAGAGCAGCTGAGCCTGGGGAGCCTGCCCTGCCATATTAGTTACTTTTGTTTGCTCTTTGAAAATTAATTCCAACAAGAGCTCATTAGTTCTTTTTCTTTTCCTCATCCTCATGCTCACTTGCTCACTTTACCTCTCAGCTCTGATTCCGTCTTTGGTCTCTGTCTATCTCATCGCATACGAGCCCCTGCTCAGGATGATTGTGCAGTGGTGGTGCTTCGCTGGATGAGTTACGATATGGATCAGAAAGGAGACTGCAGTACTGTGAAGGGGGCTCCTCGGTAGAGCTGGGGACAGCCGTGATTTATGTCTTTGCTCCCTGATGCCCTTCTCTCTTATTGCTCTGCCTCTGGCCTCATCGTTTTCTGGCTCGAGACACTGCCCAGGAAGGGAGGAACTGGTTAGTCTAGGCGTCCACTAGTCTGGTCTGGTCTCTGTCCCTTCATTCCAAGCTCAGTTCCATCTCCCATCCCCTGCCTGGCCACTGATATATAGCACAAAGTTGCCAGAATCACAGAAGGCAGGGGAGGTTGGACTTTTTTTCCTTAACTCTTCTCACACCCTTCCCTCCAAAGGTCCAAGCTGAAAAGTCTGAGAATTCAGCCAGATGCAAGTTTCTTAAAATTCTTTTATCCTTGCCTTCAGGGTCTTCTTTCCTCCCAGTGTTAGCTGTTTGGTTGAGCGCAGGGCTCAGGGGAGGTGAGATGGAAGCTGTCCCAGCGAACTGCTTTCTTTATCACTCTAGCCCAGCACTAGCAGGGAGCTCGTCACACACAGCTACTAACTTTTGCAATTCTGTTCCAGTCTAATTCTGCACCTGGATTCCTGGAATTTGATAGATCTTCAAGTGAAAAACAGCATTTCCTGCATTCATGCAGATTTGCAGATATATGTCCTTTATGTTTACAAGCCCATGGTGGGTGACAGGGAGGAGGAAGGCAGAATCACATACAAGCTGGTCCAGTGCATGATTCTGAATAGCACCTTCCCCCTTCATATACCTTCCAAGGATTCAGGCCTGATGGCCTCAGCCAGAAGTAACCTCTCTTTCCATTGAATTCCTCTGGTACCAGTGACCTGTAACATTTACAGGAAATCTATGCTTTTAGTTGTAGGGTGGTAATAGAAGCGAGATGAATTGGGGCTGGATTATACAAGGCCTTGCATTGTGAGCTAGCCTCATTCCTGTAGGCACTGGAGATACACTGAAGGTTTATGAGCCAGCGCCTGACCGAACTGTCACTCATAGAGAGCAGGGAGACCAGAGTCAGAGGCACACTCTTTTATCTCCAGAACAATGGGACTGGGGATGAAAGTTCCGGCAGGTTGCTAGCTCATGCTTAACCTATAGTCTAAAGACTCCATGTGGATAGGGAAGATTTGTTGGTAATGGGGACTTCTGGTGACACACTGAGAGCGATTTCAGGGGCCCCAGGGGGTAAGGTTGGGAATCCAAGTCTTAGGGTAAAGTCTTAGGATAAAGTTGAGTGGGTGACTAGAAGCAGGAGGGTTCAGATCAGGGCATAGGGGATCAGATCTAAGAGGTACAGGCCCCTATTGACAGTAGAGGTTTATATTGGGCCACTCCCTTAGGCAAGAGGCACCTGTTAAAGGTGTCCCAGAAGAATTATTTGCTGGCCATCAAAGTAGCTGTGGTGAGGTGACAGGGAACTGTTGGAACAGTGGCTATGGGGGGATTGAAAAGAGGGTACAGATATGCCCATGTGACATATGTAGCATCATTCCCATTGCATGGCTCAGAACAGCTGGCCCTTTTGTTCCCCCTGGGGGCTCAGCCTTCATTTCCCAGACAGAAGAGAGGTAGGGCGAATGATGTAACTCCTCGTCTGTCAGCGTCCTCCCAAGGTCACTTGTTTCTGCACTGCTCTCCCTGGAGCTGGGGGCTGCCTGGTGTTGCCTGAATGTCTTCTTGCCTTAATCCAGTTGCTCTGGCAGAAAGCAGAGTGGCTGCCTGCCGCAGCTGCAAAGATGCATTTGAGAGAGGGATCCTCCTTCAGACTATTCTCCAGGCCTGAAAAACAGACCCCCTCTTCTCCTCCCCCAAGAACGGCCTTCCCTAGAGCCTTTCTCTGGTGGGGAAGGAAGGGGGGCACTTAGTAAAGGGGCCCAACCTGGTGTCTATACATTGAGTGGAGTTGTCTCTAGTGCTGGTCTGAGGCCAAGCTAAACACCCTCCCACCAACTGCCCCAGCCATCCAGCTTTCCTGGCCTGGCTGGGAGTGGAGGATGGGGGTGGTGGTGGTCGGCTCTAGGTTAACCCTTGGAGGCCAAGAGAAGAAGAGTCCAGTGGGAAAGTGTTTGTCTGTTTCCTGATCGGTGGTTTTGTCCAGTCCAACTCCAGAATGGCAGGCCCAGAGCCCACCTCCTATGGTGGTCTTATTAGAAGTTATTTGGATGGTCAGGGTCTCTGAGTCACTCCCTCTCTTAGCACAAAAGCTTAAGATTTCACTGTACAGGATGAAAGGGGGCCTTGCTTCCAGTTCACCTTTTGGACGCTGGGCCTGGCTCCTCCCTCTGCGATGGGTGTTGTATAAGCTATGGCCTTTGTCTAGTTCCCCAGTGCAGAAGGTTTGCCTCAGGGGAATTTCTTCAGGGTACCTGGGCTGAAGCGTGTCCAGACCACACTGCCTGTTTCGCCCCATCCCAGGTCTGCCCCCGGGGAAGGTTCTGGAAACAAGGATTCTCTTCCTTATCCACCTCTACCATAGCCGGCATCATGTTACTCTTGGCCTTTTGTGTTCAAGACCTGGAGAGAAAGGCCCAAAGTTGGACCTCTTCAGAACGCAAAACCTCAGAGGGACCCTACAGTTTTAAACAGGTTGATTAAGAAGTCATTGTCTAACAGGAGCAAGATGAGTGGACATTTCTCAGTTTTTTAAGGGAATGCCTTGCCAGTGAAACCCCGGGCTTGCTACAGAACAGTCTGCCTTTAACCCTGGAGGCCCGGGAACTTGCCTGGTCTGGCAGTGGGTCGCTAGCGCTTAGTCGTGGTAGCCCAAGCAAGGTCCACTGCCCGGAACACGGGCGAGTAGGATCAAGGAGGCTCCTTCCAGCTGGCAGAACAGGGCTGAGCCCCCTTGAGGGCCAAAGCCTGGCCTGCCCAGGAGGACAGAGCCAGGTTCTGAGTGTCAGCACCAGTTCCCTAAGGTGGTCACTATCTCCTCCGAGCCGCAGCTGTTAGTCAGCTGAGGACTAGGGATCAATCACGAGGCTTCCCTCCTGTGGCTTTGTGAAGCTGCAGGGAAAAGTGTCAACGTGTATAAAAAGCTATGCAAATGTCAGAGATTATTATGAATATTATTATTCTGAGGAGAGGCCGAGAACTCTTGGAGGCCTAAGTGTCAGCCCTTATTCCCTGTGTAAGTTCCTGCAACTTCCCTCCACCTTCCCGGGGGACAGTGAAGAGAAGGAGCCATTGGGTGTGACTTGCCTGTTGCTCCCAGCCACCCTGTTTGGGCCAAGCTCCGGATAATTAGAGAAACCTCATCAACCCACAGATACAAATCCTAGGGCCAGATCATGCCTCCCTGCTCTGTCTGTCTGTCCCCTTCTTCCTTACTCTTCCTTGCAGCATTTTCCATTTCCCTCTGATGGAACCCCTGGGCAGGGAGCCCGAGGCCTGGGGGCCTTGGTGTTCTCTGGCTTGGTTTGTTCTTCGCCTTCTCCTTATTCAGATGACCTTACAGAAACCTGCCTCCTCCTTCCTAGGTGTGGCAGGAACTCTCGTTTACGGTAACGATACCTTGCATTTATAGAGCGTTGCTTCTTTGTGAGCCCAGAGTACTTTTCCTTCTATGTGTGCTTCCTTGGCTCTGGAGGTGCAGACTGAGGGACAGGAGCCTGGTGACTTTATAACTGAGGCTGAGAGGCAGTCAGTGGCTTGCCTTAGGTCACATAGCCAGCAAGTGGCAGAGCCAGGATTTGAGTTTCAGAGTTCGGACGGCCCTGGAATTAGTCACTGGGTTCCTCAACTGCCAGAGAGAGACTTGTTGGCCCGCTTCCTCCGTGCCTAAGGGTGAGGACTGATGCTTGCGTGGGTTGACTCTGAGGTAACCTTGGGTCCTGTGGTCCCTGAAGGTCAGTGAGTGTGAAGAGGTGGGAGGTGGTCATCTTGTGACCGCCCAGCATGGGCATGAATATGGAACAGGCACCTTGGAGGAATACTAAGTTAACCCTGTGTCCCCTTCAGCATTGTTCCCCAAAAGGGCGGGCTCTGGGCAGGCTCCTTCTGGCTCCCTTGATTGGCTACTTGGTCTGAGGTGGAGCCTCCCTTCCGGCACTCAGCCCCTCAGTAGGCAGGTAGATCAGTCCACTTGTCTCTTCCAGAAGCAGGCTGCTAGGAGGTAGGAAAGGAACTGGCTGGGCCAGGAAGTGTGTCTGCCAGCTGATGCCTGCAGACCCCTCCTGGGTTGGTAAGGGCAGGGAACTCGTTCTGAGCAAACTGGGCTAGGAATGGCTGGGGGACTGTGGAGGGGAGGGGCTGCCAAGCAGTCACTCTGGTTATGTGTTCCTGGGGGTCTCTAACCCTCCCCACTCCATGCTTCTCCCCTCATGCCTTAGTGTGCCTTCTTTCTCCCTTGCTCTCTCTTCTGCTCTTCTCTTTCCTTTATTAAATTCAGTCTTCAGCTCTGCAATGTGCTCGGTCTGGTACTCTTCCCCTCTGTCTCCTACCTTCCCGAGGACTTCTCCCAGTACCCTGCAGTCCCCTCCCTTTCCCTTCTGGTTTCTCATCCCTTTCTCCCTCCGTCTTTTCTTCTTTCCCATGAGTTCTGTGATCGACAGCACCAGAAAGTGCTAAGGGAAGGAACAACCTGGGAGGCGCCAGCTGTTTGCCCAAGGTGGGGTTGGTGGTAACCTGGGCCTCTGGGCTGGGCTGGGCTGGGCTGGGCTGGGCTAGAGTGTGGGCTTGGGTCCTTGGTTCTTCTGTGGCCTGTGCTTCCCACAACTTCTTCCTTCTCCCGTCCTCCCCATTTTCACTCTGGTGCCTAATAGAGGCAGAAAGGCAACAGACATTTTTAAAAATTGATTAATTATTTATTTTCATGTTTAAATTTTTTATTATTAAATGTATTGGGGTGATGTTGGTTCATATGATTATATAAGTTTCAAGTGTATAATACTGCAATACATCATTTGTGTACTGCGGCAACAGGCATTTGATCCAGCTGCTGCAAATGCTGCTTTGCAATGATTCTAGTTCTTTTCCAGATCCTAGGGTAATGAGATGCTGAATTCAATATGGAGCTCGAAAAGCTCTTAGTTTTTAGCTCTGTGCCAGGATGGTTTGGAGAGGAAGGGGTGTGTGGAATTTCACCGCAGAAGGCAATGTATCTCCACTGCTGTCTCTTGACCTCGAGAGGGTTGCTTTCTCCAGTGTTGTATTGGCGCTACCTCTGTCAAAGGCCCGAGTAGGATATAGCCATAGAAAGTGAGGTCTAACTTGTTGCAGTGGAGCTGCTGGAAAGGGAAAAGCATCCTGGGGGTCCTCTCCCATCATGCTGTTAAGGGTGGGAGCGCCAGAGGTCAGAGCCATCAGCCTGGCCAGCTTGGAGGACTTTACTGCACTGTGCTTATGTCACCACAGTGATGATCGCGGAGCGTCTGATTTTCATTTAAAAAAATTACAAACGTATATAAAAGTCAAGAGGATACTGTAATAACCCATCTGCACCCCAGCTTCAATAGCTTTCAAGTCATCTCATGGCCAATCTTATTTTAGATATAATCCCAGTCCTTTCTACACTCTGATTGTTTTGAAGCAAATCCTGAACAGCTTATCATTTCATCTCTAAAGATATGGACTTAAAAAAATCATTATCACACCTAAACAAAATCAATAATTTCTTTATGTAATCAAATATTCAGTTAATATTCATATTTCTCTGATAATTATATAAGTTTTTCCCTAGTGTTCTTTTTCATTTGGATCCAAATAAATCTATATATTGTGACTGGTTGTTAAAGTTCTTGTCACTCTTAATCTATAGCTACTCTTTTTCTCCGTCTTTCTCTCTCGCAATGTTTTGCTGAAGAAAGCAGGTCTTTTGTCCTGTGGGATTTTTAGCATTCTGGGTCTGGCTGGTTGCATCCTCGTTGTATCACCTAACGTGTTCCACTGTCCCTGTATGAGTGGTTAGATTAAAGGCTTAATGAAATTCAGGCTCATTTAATTTATTTATTTGGGGGTGGGAAGCAAGAATCCCTGGGTTGTGGTGTGTACATCTATCAGGAGACCCACCATGTCTGGCTGTCTCTTCTTTTTTAACTTGCCTAGAGCCGTTAATTCATTACAGGCTAATTACCTATTGATGACGCTCTCTAATTAGAAGTTACTTCCTTCGTCCCACAGTAAGTGATCTCTTACTTGCTAAGAGGCCTCCTCTCTGGGAGATGTTGCTGAGGAGGCCAAGACCACATGGCAGTGGGGTGGTCCCCTCCTACCCGTCCTGGCCTCTGTGGATGGGTAAGGCAGGCGTCCCGTAAATGCCAGGTGGGAGCCCTGGAAAGAGTCCTTTGTGTGTTCATTCAGTCAAATTTCCAGTTTTTGTGCTGATGGAATGAGTCAGAGCCCAAGTCAGTCCAGATAACTTTTCCAGTTAGCCTAGAAATACAGTTCAGCCACATTTAATCAGATGAATGCTCAGACACCAATCTTCCCTGACTATGCGGTATACCCACCCCTGTCTCATATCCACTATCAGCGACCTAATCTTCACACACACACACTCACACACACTCACACACACACACACACACACTACATGAGGTTAAGAGGGAAGCACTGAGGTCAGCTTGCTTGAGTATGGGTTTTGATCCACCACTTTCTAGTTGTTTTGCTTTGGACAAGTCGGCTAGCTTCTGTCTGCATCAGTGTCTCCACTTACCTTATAGCGTTATGAAATATTAGCTGAGCTAATGTGAACAAAAAGCTCAGCACAGTGCCTGGCACTGTTATTTTGAATCATCTGCGCATAGCCCTCAAAATATCTGACTGCGAGAACCGCACACAGGGTGGCCGCAGACAATTGGAAGGTGACTGTACGTCACAGACGTAGTGTGTACTCCTGTGACTGTACGTCACAGACGTAGTGTGTACTGCTGTGACTGTACGTCACAGACGTAGGATTGTACTCCTGTGACTGTACGTCACAGACGTAGTGTGTACTTATGTGACTGTATGTCACAGACGTAGGATTGTACTTATGTGACTGTACGTCACTGACGTAGTGTGTACTCCTGTGACTGTACGTCACAGACGTAGTGTGTACTTATGTGACTGTACGTCACAGACGTAGGATTGTACACTGTAGTACTTACTCCAAGACCCATCGACAAGGAGGCTCAAGCAGCACTTAATAGCAGTTTCTTTCCTTTTCATCCCAGGCAAGGTCATCTCAAAGTAGGTAGGGCTCCAGCCCTAATTTCAAGGTTGACGAAGCTGTGTCCAGAGAACTTGCTATCTGAAATCCACAGCGAGTCAGAGGATGTGCCTACACTGGGAAAGGAAACCGGCCACCCTGGCTCTCTCATGTGTGCTCTGTCCTTTCCTTAGGAATAGGAGCAGCAGGGAGGGACCGAGAGGACGTGGGGTTTGGCTTAGACTTGCTCTTGTATTTTTCCCTTTTGGAGGCGTAGGCTGTCTCTTGCCCTTGAGGAGGCCCCGTGAGGCCTCAGGTCTAGAGAGCCAGGTGGACGAGCCTCCGCCCTGGGAGCTTGCGGTCCCCTGGGGCCTGGCACAGCTGCTTGCCCATCTGCCCATGCAGATCAGAGACGGAAATCTGCAGTTAGATTATTAGACACAGCAACCTCCCTGGGCAGAGACGGTGCCAATCAACCACAGGGCTCCTAGCACACTCCTTGGCCTAAGTGGGCCAGACACTCCAGGCCGGGAAGGGTTTCTGAGAAGGGGTCTAGAGAGAGAGACAGAGAGAGAAAGAGAGAGAGAGAGAGAGACTGGTAGGCACCGAGCTCATCTGCCCTGTATTAGCTCCTTATCACTGGCTATTTCCTGTAACTCTCCATGTGCTGGGCAATACAGACAATAATAAGACACTGTTTGTGGAGCTTCAGAGATACTGCAAGGAATGGAGCTAAGGATAAATAGGGTGCGAGGCTTCAGTGCCAGGTGGGAGGGAGAGCTAGGAGGGCTGGGCAAACAGGAAGCACTGGCACTGCTTTCTTAGGCATAAAAAAAAAAAAAAAAAAAAAAAAAAAAAAAAAAAAAGAAAGAAAAAAGAAAGGACTGGTACATAACAAACTAAATGAAATTCTGTATTTCTGTTTCACTGGGCTCCCGCCTGTTATATCCTTGAGCTTCTTATTCTGCTGGGAGCTCAGCCTTGTGACTTGAGCATGTGAGCTGAGAGTGGCAGAGTTTCCATCCCAGCAGAGGAGAAAGGGGGAGGGGAGAGACTGGGAAGAGGCAGAAACCCAAAGAGCTGCTTTCTTCATAATTTCACACTACAGAGGCTGCAGTGCAGAGTGGGCTTCTGCTGGGACCATTCCCGGCCTAAGCAGTGGACCCCAGAATTTAGGGAGTGAGCAGAGTTCAAGGGTGCACAGCTGTGACCCATTGGATCATACAGTGAGAACAGGGATGATGGGGACAGTGAACCTGAGTCAGACTGAACTTCTCCGAGTCCCAGTGCCTAGCTCTGTGCTGGCACACAGAAAGCTCTCTTGAAATGTGGAATGAATGAATGAATGAATGAATGAATGAATGAATGAATGAATGAACCAGTCAAGGAGAAAGAAAAGGAATTTGAATACAGTTCTCCTTAGACCTTCCTCATTTGCTAGTTTGAACCTTAGGGGTTGGATTTAGGGCTCGGGCAGCAAAAGTTGCTTGTTAGAAACGTGTTCTAAGTTGAAGTAAAGCTTGATTCTCTGTTGCACAGAGCTCTGCTTTGTGTATTAACCAGGATTTTGGCTTCTCTTCTTTCTCTTTTATCTCCCTCTTCGCATGTGCTCACTTTCGTAGATGCGTGGAGACAGAGTTGGGCCGCCACACACATACTCCTTAGGGTGAGCATTCGGAAGGATACGTACATTTCAGCTCTCTGTGCCCTCCTGCCCCTCCTTGGGTTATGAGTCTGGGTCTCAGTCACCTCTGTTTTTTCACCAGTGTGTTGTACACAGAGGTCACTAATAAAATATTTGCTGAATTAAGAAATGGCTGTAAGTTGGCAGAGGCAGAAAGGAGAAGCTTTCTCCATCCCGACTTCCTAAGCCGTGTTCTTTGACCCTGGCTCTAGAATAGGACAGACTGCCTCTAAGGGACACAGGAGCTGAGTATCCACTCCTGCTCTCTGGTCTCCATGAACTCAGGGGCCCAGTTTGAGCCCGGGCTCTGTTTCAGCTGGCAGAAGGAGCATGGAACTGGAGCCTGCCCTTGGCCGTAGAGAAAGTCGGCTACAGCAGGACTGGACACGTTGAGTGCTCAGCAGCCTGCCCCACAAAGCAGCTTAGGGGAAAATGAAGTGGATTCAAGCCAGGCAAACTCACTGTGCTGGACTCGTTTGGGAGGGGGCAGGGTGAGGAACGGGGCACTGCCCGTTTCTCTGATCTGTCGAGTCTATAAATTAATGGCTGCTTAGCTGTGCTGGGTGTTAGAAGCATGGAAATGGCTGTTCTTGCTTCTTCCTCTGCCCATACTTCACCCCTTTTTTTGTCCTGGCCACTGAGATCTTCGCAGAGCTAAGTGGCCTCTGGGGATAGCCAGGAAGCAGAATCTTGCTCTGTGGCCTCCTCCTGGGTTTGTTCACAGGCTACATTAAGAAATCACCAAGAAAAACCTTTCTCAGGGCTCAGGGTCCCGAGCAATCTCAATTAGTTTCTAACAGGATTGTATCTTCCAGCTGGGAAGGTAAACTTACCCAGAGCTTCTGGAAGAACCAAGGCCCAGCAGGGCTGGGACGTGCCCGCAGTAACATGTGTGCCAAGGGTTCACCAGGACGGGCATGGAGGTGCTCAGCCTCCCAACCCTGGGACTTGAGCTCTCAGTAGTTCTGAGCATGAAGAGTTCACGTGGTACCCATGGGTTCTTTGGCAAACCAGAGGCTCATTTCACGTGTAGGTCCTTCGTTAGGGTGACCAGTTTGTCCTGGTAGTCCTGGGACTTTCTCTGTTTTAGCACTGGAAGTCCTGCATTCTGGGAGCCCCCTCAGTGCTGGGCAAACTGGGACAGTTGGCCACCCTATCTCTTGGGATTCTCCCTCTGCCAGCTCTCTAAACCCAGTTTCCATTTCTCTGTATTGCTTAAACCATGGGGGACCCCCCCTCCCATTCAGCTTCTGTGGGCTGATTCCCGAGATTTGAACTCAGATAACTGGGCAGAGATGTCACCTATTGAAGGTGCATGAGGCGTGTCCTCTCTATCTCCCACCTGCTCTACAACAATCAAAACAGCTGCTCCTCTCTGCCTGCGACAGGGGCAGCTGAAGGAGACCTGGAGGCGGCTCCTGCTTGTCTCCAGCCCAGACCTCCCATCAGATCTTGCATTTTTGCGTCTCCTCTCCTCTAAATAACTCCAAGCCATCTGGTCTCTGGTGTCCTTTACCCTAACACAGTCCCTATGCCAAAGGATAAAGACATCTACAGGTGACACGATACCCTTTTGATAAGTGGGGAAGTTGAAATCTGTGGAAGGTTTAGTAAGCTATTGGCCCAACGTCATATAGAAGCACTAAGATGAGCATCAACTTCCAATTTAGCACCTTTAGGCACAAAATCGTCAGCTTTTGGGATTTCTGGGATAGTCTCTCCTGCTCCAAATCCCGTCTTCTGAATCTTATCCCTCCCAGTTAAGATTTTGTTAGAGAAACCCAACATCAGAGAAGATTATTTCTTCGTTCTTTTTTTTTTTTGTCCCCACTTCTGTCTTGTTGGTGCTGAGACTTTCCTGTCTGAGCATCTTTTCTAATGGGCGTCAAAACATAGCCAGAGCTGGAGTTGCCCAGCCCCGTCCTTCCCGTCCCATCCCATAAAGGGGTTATTCACTGAGGCCCCTCTTTATCCTATTTATAAATCTTTTCAGCATGTCTTTGTCTCAGTGACAAACGTGACTCTATGCTCCTTAACCCTGCTCTTTACTTCAGCTTGGGTCGAGATGCTAGAAATTTCCTTTCACCTTCATAATTTATAGCCCTGGCTCTTCCCAGGCCTGTGTGGCAATCAGGTCACAGAGAAGCCGCTCTTTTGGAGACAGGCTCACGGGGAGTAGCAGGATTCTTGGATGTGGACAGTGCAGGTGGCTCATGAAGTCCTCGTGCAGCCAAAACACAGCCAACCCCTCCAAGCTGGATTTTTATTACATTTCCTTCAAGCCAGGTGACTCATGCAGGCTCATGCAGAACCTGGGGCACAGGGCAGAAGTGTGACTTCAGTCCTCACTCAGCACTCACCAGAACACTCATTCAGCATGTTTGTAATGAGAATTGAGTGACATCCCGATAGCAGGAGCATGCGACCTGTGCGTGGCTAGTGGTCGGCAGCACAGCGCTGGGGTCAGTCTTCCAGGTGCCATTCAAGTCCTGCCCCTTTGGGCGTTTGACCCCATTTGTCTCACCGGGAAAAGGACGATGATAATGCTCATAGCCATCTCAAAAGTCACGTGCATGTTGTGAGGATGAAATGAGCTGCATTTAGAATTATGCCTGACACAAAGTATGCACTCAAATAGCTGTTGATATTAGCTAGTTCCTGTCCTCTGCCACGTGCCTCTAGTAAGTTGTTCATTCATTTGATAAATGCGTATTGAGTGTGCATTATGTGCCAGGAATATAAGGACAAACTTGTTCAAACTTTCCAGTTACACAGCATTTTATGACGCTCTCAATTTTTGCTTCAGCCTCCTTCCTTGTGCAGCGTCCATTGGCAGTGACAGAGGCTGAGAAATGGGTCATTCACTTAGGTTCCTACCTTGCTCTTGAAGACCCTCCTCTGCGTGGTGTAGGGCATGGTGTGGGGCAAAAGCCACTCGCCTTGGGACTCAGGCGGCCTGAATTCTATGGGTGACCCGGCTGGTAATCAGCTGGGGCCCTAGGACAGCTTCATCTTTCTGGGCCTCAGTGTCCCCATCTTTTAAATGGAATAACAACCTCTTCCATCCTACCTTGTAGGGGTACTTTGCAGCTAAAATAAGCACCTTGCAAAAGTAAATCTTTTGTAAACGTCAGGTGCTAGTATGGAACAAAGAGGGGATGGTCCCTGGAAGAACTCCCAGTCTAAGTGCACAGGCGGGCCTCCCAGGAAAGGGCCTGAAGGTGATTAACAAAGGTGATTAACATGAGGCAAGCTTCTTTTTTTTTATTTTTATTTTTTAAGATTTTGTTGGGGAAGGGGAACAGGACTTTATTGGGGAATAGTGTGTACTTCCAGGACTTTTTTTCAAGTCAAGTTGTTGTCCTTTCAATCTTAGTTGTGGAGGGTGCCGTTCAGCTTCAAGTTGTTGTCCTTTCAGTCTTAGTTGTGGAGGGCGCAGCTCAGCTCCAGTCCAGTTGCCGTTTTCTAGTTGCAGGGGGTGCAGCCCACCATCCCTTGTGGGAGTCGAACCGGCAACCTTGTGGTTGAGAGGACGCGCTCCAACCAACTGAGCCATCAGAGAGCTCAGCGGCAGCTCAGCTCAAGGTGCCATGTTCAATTTTAGTTGCAGGGGGCGCTGCCCAGCATCCCTTGCGGGAGTTGAGGAATTGAACTGGCAACCTTGTGGTTGAGAGCCCACTGGCCCATGTGGGAATTGAACTGGCAGCCTTCAGAGTTAGGAGCATGGAGCTCTAACCGCCTGAGCCACCGGGCCGGCCCAAGAGGCAAGCTTCTTGAGGGCACTGAATATCCAGAGCCTAGCACAGTGCTAGACACACAGTAGACACAAAACGAATGCCTGGCACATGGTTGTAGACCCTTAGTAAACGTTTGTCAAATGAATGAATATAACAAATGGTTCTGACCAATGTAAATGCAGGGAGGGTATTAAGTTCCAAGGAAACGCAAAGCAAAGGGTAGATCAGGGTTGACCACAGTCTTTCAGGGAGGTCCTCCTGGAAGAGATGATTTAGATTTAGGATGGGAAGAAGGAATAGCACTTGCACTGGGTACAAGGGGGGTTGCAGAAGAAAAGAGTGAAAGGAGTAGGGATGGTGGGAAGGAGCTCTTTACCGCAGGCAGAGGGGTTTGTGTGGGCAGTAGCCACAACTGGGTTTTGAGAGCAAAGTGCTTGGTAGGAAAATGTGTAAGAGCACAGCTGAGAAGTGTGGCTGTGATTGGTGGAGGTGTAGGCCACACAATGCCCATTAGCTGCCATCTCCCCGTTACGGGCAGAACCCCAGGGGCTGACAGCTCTGGATAATAGAGACATTGGCTGAGGCTGCAGGGCCTAATGACACTTTGAAGATGGCAAACGCTGGGTAGCAGCACTCTGACAAGCAGTCCCACTGGCTTCCCGAGTCTGGGTGGGGAGCCAGCCTGGCTCTCAGGATTCTGGGAACTGCTGTTGTAATGGGAAAAGAAGAGGACAGAGAATTTCCAGAGGGCTGTCTGGGCAGCTAGGATTAAAGTCATACCGTTTAGAACCTTGAGGTTACTAGATCGTTACTTCTTCCTTTTAAAAAGGTGTCTAGGCACACAGGTGCTCATCTGTTGGTGCATTTAAATCGGGCAGCACGGGACTGAGGGCAGGAGGCTGTCAGACAGACCTGAGGTCCTATCTGCCGCCTGCGACATGACCTCGAGCACATTTCCCAACCTCTCTGGGCACCACTGTTCTCATCTGTGAAGGCCTTTGTCAGAGAGTTAATTTGAAAATTAGGAACGATAGTGTTTCTGAAATACTGACAACAGTGCCGACCTGGTATTACATAGTGAAGTGAAGTGCTCAGGAATAGGCCGTGGTTTATGTTTGTAGTTCCTTCTTCCCACGTCCTTTACTCTCCTGCTAAAGGCGAGAAGGAAGAGCCTGCCCTGCAGAGCCCAGGGCAGCTCCTGGCGTCTGCTTTCCCGACTCTGCAGCAGGCTGGGCCCTCGGTGCCCTCACTGGCCTAAGCACTGGGGAAAGCAGACTGTGAGACTGCCCTTCTCTCTTTTGGGTCCTGGCACTTAGTGCCTGGCACAGAGCAGACATTTACTAAATATTTGTTGAAAGACAGATGAATTTGACATGGTCCTTTAAAGTTCAGAGCCTAGCAGCAGAGACAGATTTATAAACAAAGAATTAAGAAAAATAAGGTTAGATGTGCAGAACACTTTGCAAACACAGAAGAAGGAAGCCTGCCTGGGTGGAAGTCAGGAGCGGCTGTCGGGGGCAGGTTTGTGCTGAACCTTAAAGGAGGGTGAAGGGGTGGAAGGGTTGCAGCTCAAGCAGAAGGGACAGCATGCTCAGAGGTTGAGATGTACCAAGCAGCATGTGAACTGGAAATTCATCAGTATGGTCAGGGGCTAGAGCACAGGGAACCCTTCAGGGATCCCAGGGGAGAAGGCTGGACGGCGGGCTGGCTTGTGAAGAGCCTTGGCAGTTCTACCCAGGAGAATGGGTTTAATCCTTTAAGGGTTTAAGCAGGCGTGGGCATAGTTTGCTTCTTCTCCTCTCCTTGCCCCCTTGAGGCTCTGTGCAGATGAGCTACCTGAGGATCAGAGAGGTTGTATCCTGCCTGAGGGCACACAGCACACTAGCTGTAGGGTCCGAATGAGAGCTCAATGCCTTTGGTTTCCACTAAGTGGTGCTTTGTGTAATGGACTCTCCTGTCCATGTGGCTTGACTCTTTCTACTCTGGATGCTCCCAAGGGCCATCTAGGCAGCCATGGTCTCTGACTAACACGCTCCCACATTCTGCCTTGCAACAACAGCCTTTCCCATTCAGAGAGCCCAGAGTGACTGAGCCTGGACCTCCTCCCCTGCCCAGTTCTTTGGCACAAAGGAAAAGCCACAAGATCCCCTGGAATAGCTTCCTGCTTCACTTCCAGGTGCCTGGCTGCCTGGCATGGGCTAGATTTGGCTGGAGGATTTGTTTTTCAAAAGAGATCAGGCAGATTTGCAGATGTGATAGCATTATTTGGATTTTTCAGAGAAGGCCAAGCACCCTCATCCTACCCCTACCTATTCTAGAAATCTAGTTCAAAGAGTTTGCTCCGGGGCCAGCTTGCCTTGGGTATAGTAGGTCTCCACAAATACGTGTGGAGTGAGTGACTGATGTGTGATCATGGAGTATCTGGGCAGGGGGAGGGGACCTGGTACTTTCCAGAAAGAAGGAGGAGCCGTGGGGACCTCTCAGGGGTTCAGTTCAAACATGGCTGATCAGAAAGTCTCCCTGTCTCCTCACCCTAGGGAAATTCCAGGGAGAAGCCAATTTGTTAAGTCATGGTTTCCAGTTGTTTCCCCAGATCATGCAGGGTCCCCTCCAGGAGGGAGGAACGTGACTCTTTCCTCAGGTTCCTGCTGGCATCAACTCCACACCTGAGAAGTATCTCCCAAAGCTCACCCCACGTCTGGGGTTGGGGGTCCAGGGAAGGGGTATCCCCTGCTTACGTTGCAGGCCCCCATTCTCCTAAACCCATTCCCATCATCCAGGACAAGAACGAGCCTCCGTTTAACCATGAGGACTCCAAGGCAGGAGGGGCATCGGAGCACAGCAGTACCCTGAGGAGGAGAGGCACTGGCTCTGTTAATGGAGGTGGGGAAGGACAGAAGGAAAGACAGTGGAGCAGTAGCATCTGGAGTCTGGGAAGCTGCCTGGCCGCCTAGGTAGCTGAAAGGCCACCCCCTTACAAGTGCTTTTCATTTATATCCTGGACGGGCGGGGAGGGGCAGGCAGCCTATTTCCACATGTCCCAGTTAGATCAGCAGAGGACCGCGGTGCAATCCCATCAGCTTGAGGTGACCATTATCTGCTGGTACCTGCTTACCCGCCCGCCCGCCCTCCCTCCTGCCTGCTTCCTGCGCTCTCCTCCCGCTGTCATCCCTCTTCATCCCTCCCTCCCCTTCCATTTTTCCCTTCCTTCTCTCCTCCGCTTTATCCCTCCCACTTTCCCTCCCTTCTGCCCTTTTTTACACCAAACATTTATTGAGAAATCACCATATGCCAGATTCCGAAAAGCAAAGATGAGTAAGACATGATCACTGCCCTCAAGGAACTTGGAGTCCAATGGGGAGACAGATAAGTGAACAAATTCTGACAATACTGGACAATGGCGAGGCTCAGAAATATCTGTGCAAGAGTTACAGCGCATGTGCAAGAGGGAGGGCTCACTTTTGTTGGGGTGGGGAGTCGGGGACTTATAGGAGGGTAGAAGTTCCTACCAACTTTAAAGGGAGCCTGGCCTTACTAGGACCCACCCTCACTGATAGTCACAAAGTTTGTGACCAGGAACTAGTTCCTTACCCTCTCTAGATCTGTTTCCCTATTTGATTTTTTTGTTTGTTTTTTAACTCTTTGAGGCTTACAAAGAATGAAAAGATACAAACACAAGTCATGGGTTTGGCCTAGTATGAGGAAATGCTAGCCAACTCTCACTGGAGAGGATAGCAAATGAGGACTCTGGGAACTTCAGAGGAAATGGTCCATAAAGCTGACAGGACAGAACGCCTGCACCTCTTGCTCCTGTTATGACTTTTCTGTAACAACGTGACTGTGGGCGACCCTGGGGGGAGGGAGACTTAATTCACAATTACAGTCTTCTGTAGTATCTTCTTGTCTCCTCTTTCTTCCCTTCAGAAGTACCAGCTGGGTTTGGTGAAACCTACAGTCAGTTCCAGAGATGAACTGAGTGACCCTGTGTGGAGGGAATTTTTTTAAAATGAGTATTTTATTATAGTTGGTATACAATATTATATTAGTTTCAGGTGCACAACTAGTGATTTGACATTTATATACCTTACAACATAATCACAACCCTAACTCTACCAGCCATCTATCACCATGCAAAGTTATTACAATATTATTGACTATGTTTCCTGAGCTGTACACTACATCTCCTGGACTTACTTATTTTATAACTGGAAGTTTGTACCTCTTATTCCCTGTCACCTTTTTCACCTATCCCTCCCTCCCTCTGTCTTTTGGCAACCATCAGCTTGTTCTCTGTTTCTATGAGTCTGTTTTTGTTTTGTTCGTTTGTTCATTTATTTTGCTTTTCTTTCTTTTTTTTAGATTCCACATATAAGTAAAATCATATGGTATTTGTCTTTCTCTGACTTATTTCACTTAATGTAATACCCTTTATGTCCATCCATGTTGTCGCAAATGGCAACTTTTCATTCTTTTTCATTGCTGAACAATATTCCACCATATGTTGATACCACCTCTTCCTTATCCATTCATCTGTTGATGGACAGCTATGTTGCTTCCACATCTCGGCTATTGCTAGGAACGCTGCAATGAACACAGGAGTTCTTATATCTTCTAAAATTAGTATTTTTTCTTCAGATAAATACTCAGAAGTAGAATTTCTGGGTCATATGGTAGCTCTATTTTTAATTTTTTGATGAACCTCCACACTGTTTTCCATAGTGGCTGCACCAATTTACATTCCCACCAACAATGCACAAGGGTTCCCTTTTCTCCACATCCTCACCAACACTTGTTATTACTGTTGGGGGAAATTTGCATCAATGTCAAGGTGGGAAAGAAAGAAGGACAGACTGGGAGAGCCAGGTGCCGCATTTTTATATTTCTCAAGTTGTTTTATACTCACAGAGTTGGGTTAGGTGAGTGGACGTTCTGTCCCGTTCCATAGGTGAAAGAAGAGAGGCACAGAGATGTTCACTGATGCAGCCAAGGCTCAGAGCAGACTAGTGTGCAGGTCCCCTGACTTCCGGTTCTGCTGATTCCAGCTGCAGATCACATGGTCAATTGTATGATTCTGTATTAACCATGATGTTTAAGGAAGTGGATACAAAGAGGCCACCTCACCTATCTGGGTTCATCACTTGGCTCCTCTGTCCCTCAGCTCCAGTTGTTCCATAGGTGAGATACAACACAGTAACTCCCACCCTGGGATATACTAACGCACAGGCTAGAGGACGGAGGAGGCTAAAGCCTGGTGGTGTCATTCTCACACCGATAAATTTGATATCCATATTGACTTCTCCAGTGGGGAATGAGTTTAAATTCCAGCCAGCCAGACAAAGGTTGAACTCATGGCTAGAAAAGGTGGAAACGAAGGGAAGCTGTGACCTTTTAGAAGGGACCATCATCTCTCTGAGATGGATCAGCTAAGGTGCTGCACTTCTGGGGCAGGAAGAAGGTCAAAATCAGCTCAGGAGGCTCTGCCAGCTCTGGGCTATGCTGAGGGAACCCTGCCCCCACAGGTCCCACACTGGCATTTGGGGTAAGGGACTGCTTACCACTAGGTTGGCCCATTGAGAACATTTTCCCTGTAGTCTCTTCTGAGTGACCACAGCTGTCTTTCGGGGCAGCTGTCTCCCCAAGCCTCACTTGGGTTCCTTATGAGGACAGGGAGTGCTCTAACACCCACTATTTCATCCTGTGTCAGGAAAGCTGGGTTCCTACCAGCCAGTACCTCTCCTCCCTGGTGTTGCTTTTAATAGTCTAAAAGTTAGGGAATTATTTTTCAGAGCTGTAGTTGCTCCTGAAAGATCCTGGCTTCTTCCCGCTGGGAATGAGCCTTCAAAGATCTTTTTATCTATTGATCAATGAGAAAACATTTACTGAGCAGGAGCTACTTTGTGCCTGGTGGGACTCCACAGCCTGGTCCCAATACTCTTCCAGCTTCAGTTAGTTATGAGGGCTAAACAAATACAGAGCAGTTCCAATAGAACACGAAGTAAGCACACAGTAAGTGGAGGCCATCCTTACCTCCAGCAGGACCCCTGACCAATATGCTCTCACCTCGACTGTGGCACTCTTTCTGGAGCTCCACCTTCCCTCTTGGAAGCTGTTGTCCTTGTGCTGCTCTCTCCCCTGATCATCTCCCAACTCTCCATTCTGCCCTCATCACGCGCTGCTTTTAAGGGGAAGATGGTTTTGTGGGTTTGTCTGTGTCCAGATTGGGGGTTCCTCGAGTGCAGGGACCCCACCTTAGTCTCTAGCACTGTGGATGCTCAGGGCATGTCTGTAGAAGGAATGGTCAATACATGCCCATATCTTCACAGGGGAGGGGGCTTTCTGCAGGTAGGGGCATTTAACAGAGGCTTCCTGGAAGAGACGGCATCTGAGCTCAGCCTGAAAGCAGTGTCCACCAGCCTCCCCTGGAGACTGGAATTCCGCAGGCATCTAGGATGGAATCTGGGAATCGGACTTTTAGAGAAGTTTCTCGGGTTATGAGATAATCAGTGTGGCTGAGAGCTGCTACGTTAAACGTCTTGCTCTGGTGGAGAGGAAAGGGGCATCTGAGAGGTGAGGGAGGGGATGGCATGGCCACAGGCAGAGATGCCTAAGGCCTTTTGGGAAATATTGAGAAACTCCGGCTGGGTTAGAAAATGTACATACAGAGCAGTGGAATATGATATTTGAACGATGAATGGGGATGCGCTGTAATGGGCCTTGGACACCAAGACGAGGAGCGAGGCCTTTATGTGGCAGGCAGTGGTGGGGGCACCACTGGATGTTTCCGAGCAAGAGAACAACGTGATGAAAACAGGCAGTAAGTCACACCCTACGGAGGGGAACTTGGCTGTGTTTTAAAGCACAGCGGCAGAGTACTGAACTTCCTCTTATCACCCATTTCAAGTGCTTCTTGGTGTCTAACCTCAATCTTTTCTGCTGTAATCACAGTTCAGTTTGTCTCATAGGAGTTGGAAAACAGCTGGACAGGGCCCAGTGACTGGAAAGACAAATCATTCTCCCATTTCTGTCAGAGAAAAACCCACATTTCTTGGTGGAATAAGAGTGTGTGCTAGGATTCTGGGCGAAGCTGGCAGAGCCGTGGGGCACGTGAGGGCACTGAGGCCTGCACTGACATAGGTGCCTACCTCCACGGGTGTGGTGTTGGGGTAATCGGAGCCCCAGTGGAATTAGGAGCCCTGGCTTTGTCCCTGAGGTGCTGCTTCCTCCTCCTCACTGCCCCCCGCAATACTGGCGCACACACCGTGTCTTTGGAAAGCGTGTGGCATCCACACAGGCATCTCTACCTTCCTGCTTCATTGTGAAGGTAAAAGAGGTAAGGTTGATAAAGGTCTCTGAGCTGGGAGATAAGGGCCTAGAAGAAGAAAGATAAGATATGATTCAAAGAGGGGCACAGGAGAAGGGGTTAAGGGGGGATCTCACCGTTTCTCACCCCAGCTTGTTGGGGTGCAGGTCTGACACCTGAGAAGGGGATCTGCCTGGAGCGGCAGAGGCAGCAGGTGTCTGTTCTCTTCCAGTCTCCAGCTTAGCCCAGCTCCAGCCTAGGGGGAGTGGGCATGAGTTCAGGTCTGTCTTGTCCTCCAAGGGTCCTCCTCTGCTACTGCCCTTGCACCATTCCCTCCACCTGTCATCTGCAGCGTATCGGATGGAATCCCAGAGACTCCATTCTCTAAGAAGAAAGGTTTTTTTGAACAGAGAATTTCACACACCCCCGGGCTTCCAAGACAAGTGGAACATTCCATTTAAAGGGTGAACCAGGAACAGGTGAGCATACAGTGCAAAAAAGAGAGAGGGCTTAGAAACATAGGTGGGAGGAGTGGTGAGCCACACACGCTGCCCAGCTCTGCCTCTGCCACCTCCTACCAGTCTATTCAAGGGCTCCTCTTACCTGTGCCCTGACCCCAAAATGCCAGCACCGCAAGATGTGGCTCTGGGACACCTGAAGAGGCCAGGTAGGTGGACATCCACTCAGAAGACCCTCTTCCTCCCATCTGAGGACCTTCACTTTCCCACCCACCTGGGCTGCTGTATCCCACAGTTCTGGGGACACCAGTCACATTGTGCTCCATGTGAATGGCACCCCCTGGGGTTGTGCTGAGGCTGGGAAGCCAGTGCCAGCAGATAAGTAGGAGGGCAGAATCGGACACTTTTCTGAGTTCTAGGCAAACAATAGGGACCTTTCCAGGAAGCTCGGGGGAGGGAGTTGCCTGTAAGAGGATCCCCAGCGGATGCTCTGTGGGGTGGCTTGGACAGGTTTCTGCATTTGCTGCTGATTGCTTAATTAGACACCTACATAGTGCTCTCTGCTAATGACTGCATCTCCCAGGGAGATGACAGATAAAAGGGTGGGTAGCTTCAGAGTGTGAGGAGAAGGTCTCAAGGGCAGCCCCTGGAGAATGGGGGAAGGGGAGGCAGAGCATCATGGGATTTCCTTGGGCTGATACAGACTATAGACTATCAGAGAATGGGTGTTTTCTCTCCAGGGACTGAGAAGAGAGGTAGCCTGAAACAGGCTTGGGGCCTGTTTCTCTCTCCAATATTAACATCCTGTGTATGTGAGCTTCAAATTCCTAGTTGTGGTTTGCCGTCTTGAGAAATGGGGGGGCGAGGGGGGGTTCATCCATGGTGTCCAGGTAGCCACGGAAGCCAGAGTGTGTGTGTTTCTGGGGGTTGGTGCTCTGAGGAGAGAAACCGAGTGTTTTTCCAGGCACCTGTAAGTTAGGTTGGAAAGAGAGCCAGGTGGGGAACTCTGCCGATTGTGTGCCAGACGGTGCATCACTGAACCTTGTGAACTCCGTCTGGACAATCAGGAACGATTTAGGGATTTGAAGCTGAGTTTCCACGATGGGCGCAGGGCCTAGCGCAAATGTTTCTGCCCAGAGGGTGTGTTAGAGGCAAACCGATGACTGGGGGAGTGGCTGCATTTCAGTGTTTGTGACTTTTCAGTGCCTATCCCCAGCACCCTAGCTCATCTTCCTAGAACTGGGGTTGTTGGGATGTGGGGCAGAGGCCCCAGCCCTCTTCTAGGTAAGCCAGCCAAATATTTACCAAAAGCAGGGCCGCAGAGGAAAGGTGCCAGGCCCCAGGTAAATGTTGTGTTTGTGCTGCCCAAACAATGCCATGCTTCATGGGCTTCCAAACACCAAGCCCTGTTGGGAATCTGGAGCCAGGCCTCTGTGAAGGCTGGCCGTAGGGAAGCACAGGGTTGGGCACCATGTGTGAGCCAGGGAGAGGCTTCTGCCCCTTGGGTGTCTTTGGGACACTGGCATCCTGGCTTTGGATTGTCTTTGGTCTTATTTTCTCTATCCCAGGAAGGCTTGAATGTATCAAGAGGATGGAATCTGGGGAGAGACAGGACTGCGGCAGGCTGTTGATCGCTTCTGTGCTTCTAGTAGAAACGATAGAAATAATCATCCCATTTCAGAGACAGGGTGAGATTGGTGATCGATTGTCATGGAAACTTTGGGCTGTAGGGCAAAGACTGAATGTTGAAGCTGGGCAAACCTGGTTTTAGATTTGGGGTTTACCACTTACAGCTGTGTGATCTGGACACGTCAGCTAACTCCTCTCATTGTTCTAACCATGGGTTCCCTGTGTGTAAATGGGATTTTAGGACCCACATTGCCATGGGTGATTGTGAAGTTTCCTCCTTTGAAGAATTAAAACAATTCCTCTCACAGCGTAACCTGAATTCTTTCATGTTGGGAAGCAGGAACATGGACTATATTCAATTTCATTCAATAAACATTTTGAGCAAAGATATTTCCAGTTCCAAAGAGTCAATGACTTTGTGTCTTTAAAAACCCTTTGAACATCTTGAAAGGAAAAAATATTTGAGAACTATTATATTTGGCAGTTATCAGTTTTTTTGTGACCCACTCAGGAAGTCTTTATCTGTTTAGTTCCAGAACTGGAAACGATGAGTGGAAGCGGAAAATCATGCTAACAACACTGTTGTACAGTGGAACGGGCCACCAGCAAAAGTAGTGAGCGTCTCGTCTCTGCAGGGGTTCAAGTGGCGTGTTCACTTTTCCCAGGTGCTGGAGAGATCTTTTCCTGCGTTAGGTGGGAGGGCAGACTGCTTAGTGCTGAGATCCCTCCTCAGTGTGGGAGGCTCTCCCTTCTGGGATCACCAAAATTCCCCAGCACAGGATGGGGGGTTTCCCTACCCTATTAAGCTAATGCGTGAGAGATTGGAATTAGGAGAAAATTCCCCTGGGGCTTCCTGACTTCCTTCTCCAAAGCACCCCTTTCATTTAGATCAAGTCTTAATTGTAACATCTTTCCTCTCCCTAAATGTTCATTACTGTGATCAAGGGCTCTAAGCTCGTGTGTACTCTTGCCCTGCTGCATGTCTCAGAACCAGCTTCTATTCTGGGTGGATCTTTCCCTGTATTCCAAATCATCTTGAACAGGATGGGAGATTAATAGTCAAGCAACTATTTACAGCATTCCCACTAGGCTCAGGGCATTAGTGTAGGAGCCAAGGGGGAAGGCAAGCAATTGCCACACATGGTCCCAGTCCTTAATAAGCTTCGGTCTCTTTTTTTTGGAAATGAGCTTTACACAAGTGAAAAATCAGGTTAGGGTACAAGGCTGTATGGAATGACAGCTGAGTGTGGAAAATGGTTCAGGCAATGGTAGGAGTGAGTGGGAGCGTAATAGCTAGCTGTAGGCTGAGGCACTTTGGTGAACTGAGCCAGTGGATTTTAGACACTGATTACTTACTATTGGGGTGAGAGAGAGAGTCAGAGTTGACCTGACAGTTAGAAGCCTGTTTGATTGCGATAGTTAACGTTGATATTGATAGAAGTAAGAGAACTTAGATGGGGAGCCCATTAATAATTGACTGTTTTTAATATGTGTGGGTTACAGTATTCAAATGGTACAGAATAGTATTCAATGGAAAGCTTCCCTCCTACCTTATCTTGGATCTACTGCCAGCTCCCTCCTTGGAGATGGTCACTGTTACCAGTTTCAGGTGTGTCCTTCCTGAGATGCTCTAAGCCAGTCTCAGCTATGACCCATGGGCCAAATCTGGCCCACCACTTAACTTTGCATGACCCATGAACCAAAAATGATGTTTACATTTTAAATGGTTGAAAAAAGTAAAGAGACAAATAAAATTTTGTGATACATTGTAATTATATGAAATTCAGTTTTAGTGTCCACAAGTAGAGTTGTGTTGAAACACAGCCATGCTCAGTCATTTATACTCATTTGTCAATGCTCATTCTTTTATGTACATTTGTTGATACTAATTTGTTTGTGCTGATTAATTCATGCTAATTCATTTATGCTTATTTGTTTATGCTCATTTGTTTATATATCATCTGTGGCTGCTTTTGTTCTACAAAGGCAGAATTCAGTATTTGCAACAGAGACTATAAGGCCAATGAAGCTGAACATATTTACTACCTAACCCTTTACATAAAAAGTTTGCTGACCCTGCTCTAGGCAAATATAATCATATAGGTAGTTACAAAGTATTTCATTTCCCCCCCCTTTCTTCTGCCTCTTCCTCTCACTCCGTTTCAAGCCATTGTTTCTCAGTCTAGTTGTGTAGTACACAGCTCCCTGGCCCATGCTGCTATTATGAGCCTTGTGCTCCCCCCAGCTGAGGCCGTTGGTCACAAGGCAGTTCGTCACCAGTTGTCGGTCAGCTGTTCACCATCTGCCAGCCGCTCACGCTGGCCACCGGCCTCTCATGGTGGCACACAGCAGCCCGTGGCAGCTCATGCCAACCTCCGTCTGCTCACAGCAGCCCAGCTCCAGGGACAGCTGTTGTTCACAGTCTTAGCTGTAGAGGGCGCAGCTCACTGGCCCAGGTGGGAATCGAACCTGCGACCTGGATGTTAGGAGCACGGCCCTCCAACCACCTGAGCCACTGAGCCAGCCCACAAGGTATTTCTTAACCCACATGGTAGCATACGAAGTTAATTGCTCTGCTCCTCATCTTATTTACTCTGTGTTGGCGACTGTTCTACATCAGTACTGTAACGTAGTAAGTCATTGGGTGGTGAATCTTAATTTCATTTCAGACGTGCTGAGTTTAAGGCAAAGACCACAGGCAGACCTCGGGGGGTTGCAGGGTTGCTTCCAGACCACCACAATAAAGCAAGTGGTGCAATAAAGTGAGTCATAACCTTTTTGGTGGTGGAGGGTCTTGCCTTCACTTTGTTCAAAACTCAACACCTGTGAAGCACAGTAAAATGAGCTGTGCCTGTCATTTTGGAGAAGTGCTCAACAGCTGGTTGGGCTCATGGGACTAAAGCTTGGAGTGTGCAGGTGGAGATGTGAGAGACAGCTGCAGGGAGGTCTGCAGTGCGAATCTATGACCTTGGCCTGTAAATTAAAGATTTCCCTTTATAGACCTGAAGCATTGCATTCTGAGCACTGTACAAAGTGACCTGCGAATGTTACTAGTCAGATTGACATAAAGACAATGAACGAGAAATGTTAAACCAACACCTGAAGGAACAGTAAATACTAAAGGCAATTTAGAGTTACGTCTTGAGTCAGAAATACGCTAATGAAAGGGAGTGTGCATTAGTGAGCAGAGCGGGAGGGCTGATCTTTATGTGCTTTATACTTGTTACCTTATGTAATTGTTACTTTCTCAGGTAGTATCATTTGCCTCATTTTGCAAATGAGGAAATTGAGGCCCAGAGAGGTTAAGTGACTTTTTCTCACAATCAGTGATGCAAGTGAATATATAGTTGTATTGAAAGGTGATTCCATCTGACTTTTAAAGCTGCCTCTCTGTTCTGCCACCCATGATGCCAATTGTGCTGGGAGTCCCTCTCCAGGTTTGACAGGACATTTCGCCTTCCTGGCCTCAGCTCCTTCATCTACAAAATGAGGCAATTGTCACCATGATTTCCCTTCCCACAATCACCTGGCCTGGTGCTATTACATTGAAGGTGAAATATAGGGAGAGGAGTGGCCCTGTAAGAACCAGATGCAGGAATTTGAGAGAGAAGAGAAAGGTACGTTTAGCAGTTAGTACACGTAGGCCAGTTATCTGGACTCTGATCTTAGGAGATCATTACTCTTTGATATGGAGAAAGAGTCTAGAAATCTCAGCTTCTAAAGTGGGAACTTGCCCATCACCCCGTGGGGACAGAGCCCCAGAGAGCAGTTTCCAGGCTCTCGGCCTCACGTGGAAAGGTGCTGGCTCGGGTAGTAGACGGCCGTCGGCTGTGGCTAGTTGGCCGTCAGCTGTAGCCAGTTAGCCAATTGGCCACTGATATAACTGCTGCGGCTGCACTGGGGAGGGGGAGTTGGTCGGTTGGCAGAAGAGCGGACAGCAGGTCGCACGTCGTGTGAATCCAGCCTCCAGTGAGACTATAGTGGTGTGACTCCCCTACCTATGGCTCTGTGGGTGTTCCTTTTTGGCCTCACCATGTCCTGTGTTCTTATGTGGGAGCAGGAGCAGAGACCCCACAGGCTGCCCCGCACGACAACCCTTACCTCCATGACCCTGAGAGCCCCCTGGACTTGAACTGCTGGAGAGGGTAGGGGCAGAGAGAGCCAGTGGACAGCTCATGACAGGCCTCTCTGCCCATGTCTGTCCTCTTTCTTCATGTCCGCAGGGCTCTGTTTGGGATTTCTGGAGGAGCTACAGCCAGAGGGCTGTCTGATGTTACCAAGTTGCAGGCAGGGTGGGGAGGGAAGGGAACAGGGCGGTTCAGCCATCAGACCAAGGAGCCGGGTGTGAGTGTGTTTATATAGGACTCAGCCAACCTGCAGTTTCGGATTTCAGACCCCTCGCTTTATCAGGAGACTTTCTCCTGGTTTTCAGTCAATGCTGGAGCAGAGAGAGAGCTGACACTAGAGCCTTCCTGGAAGATTGGTGAAATTCTGGATTCCCAGGCTGTCTCCCTGTCTCCTTCCTTCTCACTGGAGCCGCATCTGCTAGCCTTGGCAATTTTCTTGGATTTGGAATATTGTTTCATTCTTTCCCAGTCCGCGTTCTGCATCTTCTAATTGGGTCCTGACTTCCAGCGTGAAAGGTAAAATCTGGGGTCCAGGGGACCTCCTGGGCTAGGAGGAACTGGGGAGAGAGAGAGAGAGAGAGAGAAAGAGAGAGAGAGAGAGAGAGAGAGAGAGAGAGAGAGAGTGAGTTGGGGGCACTTCTGTTATATTTGGAAAATAAACCTTTTATTTCCTCTTACTGTTATCTCTCCCCTTTCTCTCCTAACAAGAATATCCCATGAATGTCCATCTTCCATGGGGGTCTCCCATCAAAAAGTTTCAGAAATTTTCTGACTTCTAGAATGTGACTGTTTCCTCACGTGGAGGTAGGGGGCTGCGGAGGGAACTTGGGGACATGGGTCAGTACTAGAGATATATGTCCAGAGGACTGTTGCCCCTAGAGCCAGTCCTGGTTTTTGCAGGCACTTGGGAACATTCCTGATAAAGCTAGCTGTGAGTCCTGTAGCTGTGTGTATGGTCGGAAGCTGTAACCAGCATGGATACCAGCTTGACCTCCATGTGGAATTAGTTTGAACTAGCCTAAAGGCTTTAAAGCTGTGAGAGGTCAAGCGCCAGGAGCACTTTCTTCTCAAGTGCCTCAGAACGGGGCAGGGTGGAGGCCAATGTCTGGAGCAGAGGTGGGGATAGGGCTTGGCACTCTTCCTGAAAGCAGACATGTGGGTGGGGAGATGATTGGTAGGTGGTAGGTAACTGACTGAACGTGGCTCTGTCTTCCCAGGGTTTGTATGGTGTCTCAGTGGCCAGGAGCAGAAATCAGAGACCTGCCTCGTACAGGGGCTGGTGGGCAGGCAGCCTCACCTAGATGCCAAGACCTGCTGTTTGTGCAGTTATGCCCAGTGGGCAACCCACGCTGTGAGGCAGGGTCTGGCAGGAGCAGTGGGTGGGCCAGGCCAATGGGACTCTGCAAGAGACAGGAGGTAGCTTTTGAAAAGCAGACTTGGGGTGGTGAGGTGAGCATTGGCAGATTGGAAGAGGAGTGTGGTGGAGTGAGCTGGACGCAGAACTGGAGTGGATGGAGAGGAGGAAGGAGAGGGGAACCACGAGGAGTCCTACGCTGCGCACATTCTGAAGCTGCCGCCAGCCAGGGGGCCTCAGCTCTCAATGTACACGTGACCCAAAGCTGCTGCCAGCCAGGGGACCTCAGCTCTCAATGTACACGTGACCCAAAGCTGCTGCCAGCCAGGGGACCTCAGCTCTCAATGTACACGTGACCCAAAGCTGCTGCCAGCCAGGGGACCCCAGCTCTCAATGTACACGTGACCCAAAGCTGCTGCCAGCCAGGGGACCTCAGCTCTCAATGTACATGTGACCCAAAATAGTGAGAGCCAGAGTTTGCCTACTGACTTCTGAATATAAGAAGAGAGATGGCTGAGAGGTGATGTGGGCTGGGCAGAGTGCATAACAACAAACTTGAGGCACAAGAAATTGTGTAGTTGAATCTGTGAGGTGATCACACAGATATTTGTTAGGCAATATAATTAATAGGTCGTACATTATTAAAAATGCTTTTTCAGTTACAGCACCAGCTACTTCCAAATAGAATTCCAGTGTCTTTGTATCTTTGATAGATGGTGTGGTACATAACTTTGGCGACAGACAATAGTAACCCTTCCTTTTCTTCAGACGTGTAGTGCTTTTCCAGCGTGGGGTTCACTTTCATAGACATTCCCATCTGGCTCAGTTCAGCAGATGTCTGCCAACCCCTGTTCTCTACTAGGTCCTGTGTTAAATACTGAGTATATAAGCTGGGTGAGACCTGGTTGTGCCCTCAAGGATCTCACAGGCTAAGTGCAGTCCTATAAGGAGGACGGAGAGAATATTATTCCTACAGCAGAGATGGGGAGACTGGAGCCAAACGATGCAAAAGGCAAGCATTAGGGGCGAGATCCAGCTCCTGAGTCAGTGCTTTTCTTGGGCTTTCCCTGTGCACCACTGTACTGTGTCCACTTCCCTCCACTGCTTCGTCCCCCACACTGTCTCCATGTAGTAATGAGCAAGGAGCAAAAATCGGTGGAAGGCAGAGGGGAAAACTGCTCCCTGGAATGGTAGGGAGCTCTCCCGGGCTCTTAATTGTGCGACTGAAATGGCATCGGTGGGTCTGGGTCTCTGTTACATTGCAGGTTTGATGCTACCTTTATCTCTCAGATAATTCTTGACTTGGGGCAGACCGACTTCCTCCCGTTCTCCCTGGATTATCTGAACAGGCAGGGGAACTGTGAAATTCAGGGGCTCACGACTTTTGGGAAGCTCCAAGTGGAGGTAGATGCTCACAGAACACTGTATTTCTAAAATAACAACCAACATTTGTTCAGTTCTTTGTAGTTGACAGAGTGCATTCACGTAAGCAAAGAATAGTGTATGCTTCTTGATTTCCCCTTCTCGTCCACATTTGTCCAGCCCAGATGTCCTGGAAAGGCCCCAATCCCCAATGCTTAGTCTTTCGCTTCATTTCTAGGCTTAAGCTAAAAGGGACATGGAGAGGTCAGCTGGCCCAGTGATTATCAAGTTTTCACCAGTCTGAGGTGAAATGAGAAAAATAAGGAAAACCTACTGAATTTTTTTTTTTTTTTTTTTTTTTTAAGCAAAATGTATTCAGTTTAAAGGATTTCTTTTGGGGGCAGGAGATGTACTCAAATATTTATTCTGAGGTTATGGCTTTCTTAATCTTTTCTTGAGCTGATGGTGAGAGTAGAGGGTAGTTGGCCTTTTAAAATGTCCTTATTTGGCAAAATACTGGCAATCTTTTAGTGGTTTCTTAAATTTAATTTTTTGAAATGTAACTAGTTCATGAAATCCAAAATTCTTGCCTCCAGGCAGGACTTTCTCCAGACAGATGAGAACCTCCCTGGTAAATCAGGGCTCTTTGGGGCAGGTTCCATAAAACTTGGATTCTGATCTAATCTCCACTGTTATTTCCCTGTGGGTCCTTGGACCAGGATAAACTCACAATGAGGCTTGGTTTCCCCATGTTGTGGGAGGTTCCTACCTCCAGGACGAGGGCACTGGCAAAGGGATATGCTCTCACTTCCTGTTCCCCTTTATTAAGGTCTGAGACTCCCCCTTCTCTGAGGGGCTCCAAATCAGGCCTTGCCTAGTCCTAGTCCTATCGTTATCTTTCGGGAATGGTGGAAGTCATCTCCTGTCCTTGGAAAGATGGAGGGGACTTGTGGATTGGATTATGGAGCAGCATGAGGTACATTTTACATTTGGGGTCTTGCTGTCTAGGTGGTAATCATTTGGAAACACCTTTGTTACTAGATGGTCAAGAGTCAGGGCATTTAAAAATCTTGTTATCAGTTTTTGAAATGGTGGATCTTCCTGAGCTCTCAAGAATACGACTGGAGCTTTTCTAAATCTGGAGTCTCCCGGAGGCATTAGAGTGTCTGAGTCTTTTACCTTCTGAGGAGTCGGGCCTGAATAGCAACAAATATGTGGGAATCCCAAGCTGCCGACCTGAGACACATTGTTGGGTGTGCACATGTGTGCAGACTTGTAGGAGAGAAATTGTTTAGGGGAAAATTAGTTTGAAATCACCCTAGAGATAGAACTAGATGCTCTTTTTGAGATTCATTCTAGGACCCTTTTTCTGAAAGCAGATTCCCAGGAGCTTCTTTGTAAGAGAATTTTCTGATTTTCCACCCCGTTTTCATGGTCTGAAACAAGAGCCCTCCTAGTCTAGGAAAACACTTGAGATTTGATTTATGTTGTTAAATTTGGGAGATTAGGTAGCAGACCTTTAAGCTTTCTTGGGGCAGACAGAGAAGCAGGACAAACTACTACCAGTAAAGGAAACGGGGGCCTGGGCTCTGATAAGGAAGGCCAAGCTCAAGTGCATGGGCTTCTCTCCAAAAGGTTTCTGGGTGGTGAGGGGTCAGTATAGCAGCACGTCCCTTAAGAACAGTGCTATGGAAAAGCCTAAACCTGTGACTGATGACAGGCACCGGGGACCTGTTCAAACCAGGCGAGCAGGAAAGACAAAGTGAGAAAGGATCCAAAAGTGCTGATTAAAGATCTCTGCCACAGTCCATCTGGAGGTTTGGGGTAGTGAATGATCGTGACAAGGCAGTGGTCTCTTAGCTTATCTCTGGTCACCAGTGATGGTGGCTTTCCCCAAGGAGGCTTTCATGAGAATTTTGTCCTAAGTTTGGATAGATTAGGGACACAGAGCTAGGGAGCACAGCTAAATTTTTGGAGGTAGGATCTCTTCTGAGATGTTCAAGCCAAGAGGGCAGAAGATACCATTTAGCGTGGCCTTTTCTGATGGTAAAGGTCAACAAAGACATGATTGGGACCTTAGAGATGGCCCCATCCTTGTCATGGTGAGGCTATGGAAAGTGGGATCTGGACGCTAGGGCGACCTTTGTCTTCAACTGGCTGAATGATCTTGGGCAACTCAGTCCCTCTCTGGGCTTCAGATACCTCACCTGCAAAATGAGGGAGTTAAATTTTATTGCCACCACCCTATTTGTTTAACTCCGCATGCCTCAGTTTTCAGAGGCAGAGAGTAGGGCCTTTCTTAGAACTTCAGGTGGACCTTACTGCTCCAAGAGAAGGAGAGTCTGCTATCTCTTTCGGAATTGCATGTCTGTTGGAAAAGTCGCTGGAGGGGGCAAGATGAGACAGGTATTCTCTGGACAGCAGATCCAGGGTCAGAACTGAGAAGCCCACTTGAATGCCTGTGCCTCAGATTGGCTCAAGTCCCTAACAGTCATCAATAAGATCCTAAAATGTATGTCTAGAGCCAAGAGATCTGAGGATAGCAATTGCCCAATGTTGCTCATGGTTATTGGCCAGGGCTGCTTTCCCATTTTAAAAGCCTCCTGGGGCCATAAAACACATCAGGTGAAACACGCTAAACCTGTTCCACTGTGTGTGTATTGGATGTGATTTTTCTCACCCCAGAGCAGCCCATCTTCATCACCTTCACACTCAGCATCTTTTCCTTGCTTCAGCCCGATTCCCCACAAACTTTGGCCCTTCCACCCATGTGCATTCACCGAGGCTCAGTCGTTTATTTCCTGGGAACACCTTTAGGGAGTAGGTAGTAGGAAGCTGTGGGGGTGTGGGGACAGGGCTGGAAGCCCAAGGAGGCGGGGAGTGGGGAGGCATGTATGCTAGGAATCTTCAGGCATGTCTATGCCTGAAGTCCAACCTAGTAACAACAATGCACGTCCTCTGCCAGCTCTGTTCTGGTAGAAAAGCAGTAGATCCTTAAGGGTTGCTGGGCTGGTCTTAGGGTACTCTCCCCTGCCCCATGCCAGCTTGCATTCCAGGGAGCTGGCTGCAGGCTGCAGGGACCCAGGGGAGATCCAAATTGTGCTGAGGCAAGTGCCTCGAGTGGCTGTCAACATCTTTAGTTTGAATAAGTCCGGTGGTTCTCCTGAAACCCCTGTCTTCAGGGGCTGGAGGAGTAGCAGACACAGCTCTACAGCTCATCCTCGGAAACCTTTGGGGCTTGTGGGTTTCAGAATGGGAACATGATATACATGCTGTGTATTACATAAAACCTCCAGCAGGGTCTGGAGCAGCTCCCAAATCAAATATGTTAATATTTCTGCAGCAAGACCTACCTAAAGAGTCACATAAGTGGGATAAATTAAAGGCTGTGAAGAGTCTCGTGCCAGTTTGGGTCATGCTTTGCTGCTATGGTCAAGTCAGACTGGGTTCTGCCACCAGTTGACTTAGAAAAAAGCTTTCAATTTTCAGATGTTTGTGGCTTTGGAGATGTTTGTGGATTAAGGCCCTGCAGCTCTGCACTGCCACCTAAAATCCTATCAGGTGGAATTAGCATTCCCGTTTCACAGGTGAGGAAGCTAGGGCTCAGACAGGGTCGGTAAGTTGCTTAATGCCATTCAGCCAGTAAATGTGATTACAATCCAGGCCTGTTGCCTCCAGAGCCAGGCTTCTTAGTCGGAGGTTTGGCACACTTTACCTCTAGGAGTGAGTGAAGGAGAGTCAAGGGTGGGGGTGGGGAGCTCTAATTAGGGAGGTACTTTCTGTACATCTGAGCGGTTTCATTTATTTATACATTGCCTTCTGGGATCCCAGTAGGCTAAAGGCACAGAAGAAAGAAAGCTAAAGTTCAGTCAGCTTTGTGGCTTCAAAAAGAATCCAGCTGGCTTTGTGGGGGCTGTGAGAGCCAAGAACATTGGGGTCAAGTTGGGTTTAGTGAGAGAAGCTTCATCTGCAGTGGGAACCCCCTCACACCCCACCGCCTATGAAGAGCCAGTGGAATGCGCAGTGTTTCCTGCTGCCCCACCCATTGCTGGCTACAGAAGTCGTTCTTTGAGTAGGACCAGTCTTGAGAGAAGGACTGTCTGCAAGGGTCATCAACCCCAGATAAAGATGTTGAAATAAGGAGAATTCAATTAGAGGGTCTCACTGGTCTTCACCAGTGATGTGGAGAAAGGTCAAGGGAAGTGCTAATTCAATCTGCTAAAGATACATTATGTGCTTTTAACACTTTATTGGAGAGATGGACATTGGTCTGTTATCTGGGCAATGGCATAGATAATCCCTCTCCCCTGCCTTCTAAGTGTGGTCAGATGGTGACTGCCATTTCTGGGTCGTCTCTAGGTCATGAAAGATTTGAACTCATAACATCCAGGCCCATGTGTCCATGGTCGTCCTGTGTGGTGAAAAACCTGCTGTCAGTGAACTCGAAGCAGCAGAGCAGAGTGGCCTGTGCTGTGTCCTTCACTAGGAAGAGACCCATTAGGAAGGGTGGTAGGTTAGTTGCCATAGCAACAAGGAACATCTGCTCCAGCCAACTAGAGAACAGATGGGGGAAAATATTCTTAAAGGGACTATTAGCTCATGAAATTATTGTCAGGGAATTAGGTTTTTCTAAAGAAGACCTGAGGGGCTGATTGGAACCCCTGGGCCTGAGAACGCAGAGGCTCCAAGGCAACAAAAGACCCACATTTGCTTTAGAAAGTACAAGAGGAAGAACACAACATTTTTTATTCCCCAGAATCATGGCTGTCCTGTGGTACATGTCTCAAAGCTCTGTCAGCTTGTTGGCTCAGAACTCCCCAAGCCTGTCCATCAGCAGTGCTCACCTGTCACCTTCATTAGGGATCTTAGCTCACCTAGATAGGCTCATTTCTCCTGTTGCCAGCTCCTTCCTAAAAATCTAGGAGCTTTCCTAAACTGGATAGTAGTAAACTGGGTCTCCCAGAACTGTTTTCTGCTGCCCTTGGGCAAACCTCCCAGGCCTTTTCCTTCTTCTTCTTTTCACCTTTCTTTTCTTCCTCATGACAACCAGCCATGCAGAGTTGATGAGGCATTGGGTCCCCCAGAAGTCATTCTGGTCATCTTGTCCCTCTTCCTGGTATAGTTAGGACTTCTGAGTACGTGTTACTGAAACTAGTCATAGCAGCTTAAGCCCCAAAGGGGGTTTTATTGTAAGGGTCAAAGAAATGGCTGGAATACAGGACCAAGCTAGAACCAAGAAGCCGAATGCCTCAAGTGTGGTCTTGTTATTTTGCTCCTCTCTATGTGTTGGCTTCGGTCTTGGCTCTCACTGTAGATGTCTCTCGACTTCGTAGTCAGTCCACAGGGTAGAAGAGATGGCCTCTAGCAACTCCCTCGTAGTATGCGAGTCACCTGAAGAGGATGGATCTCTCTTCTCTCTCAGTCCAAGTTCTCATCCCCAGCAAGGGGTTTGGCTGAGCTGTGATCAGACAGCTACCCCTGTCACCAAGACAGTGGGGTCAAGGCTTAGGAACATGGCTGTTACCACTGTGACTTCGGGGTGGGGCAGTTTCTAGAAAGGGGTGGGTACTTTCTGTCACACATTAGCCCTTCTTAGACCTCCAAGCCTAGAGGAGTTTGGTGTGGAGAGTTTACACACCCCTGACCTCGCTTGTTCAGTTCTTTTCCCGCCTGATCATGGCGATGGGCAAGGCCTCGTAGGTGGCAGGTAGTGTGACTAAAGGAGCCCAGGGCATGGCTGTGGTGTCATTGCCACTCCCTGTGGGCAGAAAAGGCATGTGACCTGAACCTGGAAGGCCATTTAGGCCCCTGCCTTGCCCATAGGTAAAATTCTATCCTTTTAGTAAAGTCCTCCACGCAAGATTGTATTGTTCCACTGGATACTGGGGAGTCAATATGCAAAAGCTCATCACTGTTTCTGAATTCAGTCATTCATAATGTAATTGAATTTGTTTCCCCTGATTCCGTCTTGGGCTCCTGAGGGCTACCAGGCCCACTGTCCTGTTTAGGTTAGGATCCAATCAGTGACTATGGAATCGTCCCCTTGCATGAGAAGACAGGGGTTTGAGTTGGCTGCTGCCTTCATCCGAACAAACCCCAGAGAAGAGAACAGACAAATTGAAGGGTCAGGTTTTATAATCTCTTCATGGTGCTCTACCCCTTTTTTCTGTATACCTTTTTCAGGCCTATTCCACTCACTGTAGTGGCAGACATGGAGCCGAAGTCCTGGGGCTGGAAGGAGGGGTGGGGAGGCAGGCCCCATTTGGCTCTGTTATGTGCCGGGTGTGTGGGAGGGGAATGGAGAACGGAGCACTTCCCTCTGATCTTGCCTGACTCCCCTGGAGCCTGGAAGGTGGGGGTGTCTCTGAGTGGAGGGAAGGGAGGATGTGCACAGGCCCAGGAGCCCAGCTATTTCTGTAACACAGAACACATCTGCAGCCAGCCACAGAGAAGGTCAAATTCTGGGCGCAGGGCTGGAATGCAAGGGGCCAGGCGGCGGTGGTGGTGGCGGTGGTGGGGAGCTGCGATTTCACCCCTTCTGGCAGATTGGAGGGCCCCTATAATGGCCTTTCGGGAAGGCGGGGCTACGCACAGCAAAGTGCATGGTGTGGGCAGGGATTGGGCCCTGGTGGTGATGGTCATGGTGTCGCTCATTGGAGGGGGCTTGGGGAGTGGTGCAAAAGCCAAACATCCATTGCACTGAGCGGGGAGGAATTGAATTCCAAGTTGTGGGGGCTCTAATTCGTGTTCTCTGCCATCAAGACAAATCAGGTCAGGCAAAGCACTGTTTGAGGGGAAAGAGAAATAGTGCTGAGGCAGGGGCAAGGGGGCCCAGACACATGCAGGTGTGTAAGTGTGCACCGGTGTTCAGGGACACCAACAGGCGTGGGGGCTAGCTCACTGTGAAGCAATGCAGCTTAGCTTAAGGCTCCTTCACCTGCACCGCCCCTTCCAAGGCCCTATGTGATTTATATTTGTAATCTTTTTTCTTAATGAGGTTCCCCCCAAATTGTATAAGGTGCAGGCCCCACAAAGCCTGGCTCTGTGCCTGCATCCACAAGTCCCAGCATCCACTCACCTTCCCTCTGTCCCTCACTGCCACTTTCTCACAGTCCTTTCCTCTATACACACTCCCCTGGTACCTTCTGTGTCATGACTGTGTGTGGTTTGGGGCATCTTGAGTTTCTGTTTATAGTTAGAAAATTGTTCTGCTCCAGCTCCGCCTTTGTCACAGAAGGACCATCTTGGCTAAGTCTGACTGCCGCTTGACCTTTGACCATCCTGCCCTTGGCCTACCCCTCTTCAGTACCCTACAACATAATCTGCTGGGGGTTTTTCCTTCTCGTACTTTTGGGTCCTCCCCAGATGAATCCAAACCTCTAAAATGGGCAGAGGCCTCCAGGTGGGAAATTAGCCTTCGAGAGGGGCTTTCCTGAAGAACCTGCACTACTCAGGACTCAGTGGCCCCTTTTGTGCTGTCATTCACTTTAGGGGCAAGGTGAGTCTCTGTCTCATGTCCAGTGGGCCCCAAGGGGCAAGTACTTGCCCGCGTTATACAACTGGGTGGGTGCAGCGTAAGCACTAGAACGTCGGTCTTCTCAGTTAACGCCCTCTGCCCAGCGATGCAACCCCTAGAACTGACTTACTTTTTAATTTCCAAGTGTGATGGCACACAGAAAAAAACAACTCCAGTTCAAACTGTGCTAGGGGCAGATCTCCCTCCTGCTTGAACTTCTCAGGTGCTGATTATTCTGGCTCCCCAGGAAAAGGAGGTGGGTGGTGGCTTAAACGCATTGCAAACTATGTTTAGGAATCTCAGTGCCATCTTGATGGACAACTTCTTTAGGAGCAATTATTAAACATCCATCTTCCCATGTCAAAATGCTGAGGGGTTTAATAGTCAATATCAGGACATTGCTTCCCTGTCCTGAGTGAACAGTCCAAGGCAGAGGCAGGCAGATAATAATTATTACTGGCATTTATTGAACATTTACTAGGCGCCAGTCCCTTAAAATCTCTACGTGCATCATCTCATTAAATCCTGTGCAAAACCCATGAAGCAGGTGCTTATATTATCCCTTTTTACAGATCGAGGAATGAAAGCACAGAAAGGTTAAATCACTCATCCAAACCCCTTAGGTAGTAACTGGTGGAGCCAGGATTTAAACTGGGGCAGTCTGACTCCTGAGCCAAAAATCTCAAGGCCAATGCAGATTCAATTCAGCAAAAATAAACCAAAAGATTAGCTTGTAGGATGATGCATGAGAAGGGAATTTCAAGTTGCACAACTAACATGAAGTGAGAAGAGAGCCGACTTTGGACTGTGTCCTGGGCTCTAATCCCACTTCTCGCACTTCCTAACTGTATAGCCTTGGGCTACTTCCCTGACCGCTCAGGTTTCTTCTCCATCAGTCCAGGACAGCAGCACCTATCTCTGGAGGTTAAGCAGAGAATTTGCTAGTCTCATGGCTTAGGTAGGTGTTAATTTCCTTTTCTTTCCTGTGCCAATTGTTAAGTTTTCCTGGGAGGGTGAGGAGTGATTTAGGAATTCAAGGTTAATTCTTGTTTCAGGAAAAAAAATGTCCAACCAGCCCTCCAATACCCAGTCTCTGACAAGAATTCTTGCCATCACCATTTCCTAATGTCCCCTCTTGGGACTTCCTGGGATAGGAGGAGAGAGTGCTGGAGAGAGAGGGGTACTTGGTTTATTGTAGCTCTCAGGCAGCTGTCACCCTCTGGGCTCTCTTCATCTTTTTCCCCCCTTTTAAAAACAAGGATATTCTTCTACATAACCACAGTACAATTAACAAATTCAGGAAACATAACATTGATACAATACTATTATCTAGTGTACAGTCCATATTTGAATTTCATGAGCTGCCTTATAATGTCATTAGAATCTAATCCAGGACCATGTCTCTGCTCCCCTTAAATGTGGAAGAGTTCTTCAGCGTTCCTTTGTTATTCATGCACTGAGGGGTTTTGATGAGTGCAGGACGTTCCCTGGTCCTTTCTGGGCCTTGTCCAGGCTCCCTGTCTCCCTGCCACTACCCCCGCCTCATCTCTGAGCAGAGCTGGCCAGGGTGAGGTGATGGAGGCACTCTCCCTAGGCTCAAATTTTAGGAGGGTGCCAAAAACTCAGTAACCAACATAACTTTTTCTCTGCCTCCGACATCGGACCATAAAAGAATGAAATGAGATAATGATGGGAGTGCTCTGTGAACTGTAAAGGGTTTTACTTGATATTTTCCCTTCTGTCATAAAGTAAATCCTTTATTTTTATAAAGACCATATTTAGGTCTGCCACATTATTTTAATGCAATATTTTAAAAAATCAAAGTCAGTGCAAAAATTTCATGCAGAGCAAAATATCAGTAAAGAGAATCAGTACCAGTGCCACTCAAAGCCATGTCGGAGTCACAGACAAAAGGGAAATTCAGTAATACTGATCCAGCTTTATTGAAAATATTTCATTCATCACAGATTTTTTTTTGCATTAATTTTCATTTCAAAAACAATTGCATTAAAATATCATTAATCTTGATTACTGAGTTTTTGGGTGCCCCTCACATTTTGTGCCCTCATGCCCTGCAGGGTGGCTTTTCTCCTCTCCCCATCGTCCTGTCCTTAGAACAGGGGGAGAAAGAGGTGGGGCTTCCAGCCAGCACTGTTCTTGCACCCTAGCCAGAGAGGAGGCGGCGGGAGGAGGAGGGACAGAGAGAACAGGAGGCAGAGGAGGGGTACAGAGGCTTGGAACCCAACCGAGTCTCTGGCCTGGAGCCCTCTAACAGCCTCCAGCTGCTTCCACACCCACCAGACTTCCTGCCTTGGGAGTGGTGTTTGGTTGGATTTTTTCCCCCTCTTTTCTCATCAAATGTGTGATCGAGTCAGATCCTTGATCCCCTCATGTCTACCAGTCTTCCCTGTCCTACCACTGCAGCGTTCTCCGTAGTTGAACCTGTTCTGACCCTAGATCTGCCCTTGTTTTCATCCATCCTGGGATCCCCTTCCAGGTCGGTCACTGGCCGCTGGCCGAGAGCATCTGCCCAGTGCAGTCCCTGTTCCACATGGTTCTGAGACAGAGCAAGAGCTGAGGGACACAGGCGGGGTGTTAGCCAGTCTATGGGGGCAGGTCAAGTGTTAGCAGGAAAGAGTTCTGCACCAACCACAGGGTTCAGCCTTGCCTGCGATGTAGGAGCTGGGTTATCTTAGCCAAGACCCTTCACCTCGTTAATCTTCATGTTTTTGGTAAAACAAAACTGTTAATATTTTTTTCTGCCTGCCTCATAGAACCGTGAAAGAATGAAAGGAGGTAATGATGCAAGTGCCTGTGAACTGTGGGGTTTTACTTGATATCATGCCTTCTGTTGTAAAGCAAATAATCCTTTATTTTTTATAAAGGCCATATTCAGGTCTGCCACACTATTTGACCTAAATCCATGAGAAGAGTCCAGGCTGATTCAGGGTCCATGTCCATCCCCGTCTTTAACCAGCATTTCTGTCAGACTAAAACAAGTCACGAGGAAAAGCTGGAATCCCTTCCCACCCGCCACCCACTCACTCACATTTCATCACAGTATAAAACATAATGGGTGGGGCCCAAGAGTAGTTTTTTTTAGTTTCTCCACTGAAGACTTTTTTTCCTTTTTTAGCTTTATTGATGTATAATTGATTTATGATAAACTGTATATATTTAAAAGGTAAAACTTGATGTATTTTGTGAAACTATAGCCACAATTAAGATAATGCACATACGCGTATATCCATCAATCCCCCAAAGTTTCTTCCTGCGTCTTTGAAAGTCCTCCATGCACCTCATCCCCCTACAACCTCTGATCTGCTTTCTGCCAGTATAGATTAGTTTGCATTTTTAAAGAATTTTGTATAATGGAATCACACTTTTTTGAGGAGAGGGCACTGGCTTCTTTTGCTCAGCATAATTATTTTGAGATGCATCTATGTTGTGTAGATCAATAATTCACTTTATTGTGGAGGCAGCTTCTGTCATATGGATGTGACACATACATTGGTGTCCATGGATATCCAGGTGTTTGCAATTTGGGGTCCTTTTCTTCCTTTTTATTTTTTTAATTCTCAAGCTTAGATTTTTTTTTTTTTTTTTGTAAAAACTTTTATTATTTATTTTAAGTGTGTTTTTCCAGGACCTATCAGCTCCAAGTCAAGTCAATTTAGTTGTGTAAGGCACAGCTCACAGTGGCCCATGTGGGGATCGAACCGGCAACCTTGTTGTTAAGAGCACTGTCCTCTAACCAACTGAGCTAATTGGCCACCCCTGCAGTTTGGGGGTCTTACAAAGCAGTTGCGATGAACATTTGTGTACAAATCTCTGTGTGGACGTGTTCTTTCATTTCTTTTGGGTAAATACCTAAGCGAATCAATGGGTTGTTTGGTAACTACGTATATGTTTAACTTTTTAAGAAACTACCAAATTTTCCAAAGCAGATGTCCTATTTCCATTCTCGCCAGCAGGGTCTGAGTTCCAGGTCATCGACATTGGTATGTCACACTTGGTATGGTTAGCCTCATTTTAGCTATTTTGGTAGGTGTGTGTAGTGTTACCTCATTTGTATTTGTGTTTGCCTAATGGCCAGTGATGTTGAGTATCTTTTCATGCACTTATTTAACATCGTCTGTCTTCTTTGGCGGGTGTCTGTTTAAATCTTTTACCGTTTTGTTTGTTTTTTACTGTGTTGTTTGCCATCTTAATATTAAGTTGTAAGAGTTCTTTATATGTGCTAGCTAAAAGTCTTATGTCAGTTACATGTTTTGCAAATCTTTTCTCTCAGTTTATGGCTTACCTTTCTTTTTTGTTAAAGCATCCTTTGAAGAGCAAAGTTTTTTATTTTTATTTATTTTCCCCCCCTTTCTTACGCCTTCCCCCCACCCCCCACTCCATTCAAGCCGTTGTTTCTCAGTCTAGTTGTGTAGGACACAGCAACCTGGCCCATGCTGGTGTTATGAGCCTTGTGCTCCCCCCTCCACCCTCGGCTGAGGCAGTCAGTCGTCCATCAGCTGCTCACGGCAGCTCATGCCAACCTCCGGCTGCTCTCGGCGGCCCAGCTCCAGGGAGAGCTGTTGTTCACTATCTTAGCTGTAGAAGGTGCAGCTCACTGGCCCATGTGGGAATCGAACAGGTGACCTCGGCGTAGCACAGCGCTGCAACCACCTGAGCCACCGGGCCGGCCCCAAGTTTTTTATTTTGATGAGGTTCAGTTTATTACTTTTTCTTTATTGTTGGTACATTTCCGGCTCCAAGTTTTTTATTTTGATGAGGTTTAGTTTATTACTTTTTCTTTATTGTTGGTACATATGTAAGAAATCTTTGCCAAATGCAGAGTCACTCTATTTCTCCTGTGTTTTCTTCAGAAATCTTGCAGTTTTAGTTCTTACATTTAGGTCTTAAACCATTTTGAGTTAATTTTTTAATGTTATCGGGTCAAGGGTTTTTTGGTTTTTTTGGTACGTGGATCTCCCGTTTTTCCAGCATCATGTATTGAAAAGGCTGTCATTCCCCCACTGAACTGCCTTTCTACCTTTGTTGAATATCAGTTGAAAATGCAGTGTTTATTGCTGGATTCTTCTGTTCCATTTATCTAAACATTTACCTTTAAGCTGACACCACATTGTCTTGATTACTGTAGCTTTATAATAAGTCTTGAAGTCAGGTAGTCTGCCTTCCAGCTTTGTTCTTCTTTTTCAAAGTTGTGTTTATTCTAGATCCTTTGAATTTCCACATGAATTTCAGAATCGGCTTGTCAATTTTTACTAAAAATCTGCTTGGATTTGGTTTGGGATTATGATAAATCCATAGAAAAATATGGAGAAATTGATATCTCACCAATATTGAGTCTTCTAGTCCGTGCAAACTATAGCTCTCCCTTTATTTGAATTCTATTTAATTTCTCTCAGCAATGTTTTATAGTTTTTAGTGTATAGATCTTGCATATCTTTTGTAAAATTTATTCCTAAGTATTTCATATTTTTACGCTATTGTGATATTTTAAATTTTTAAAATTTTTCATTGTTTGCTACTAGTATATAGAGATACAAACGACTTTTTTTAATGTTGGCTTTGTATCCTGAGCCCCTTTTAAAAATTCAGTTTAACAGAACAGGAGCCTGTAAATACTGAGGTCTGTGGTATTTGCATGATGTGATAAGCATTTAAAATGGCACGTAAAACGTCAGCATCTTTCCCTGTTTTAAGTCAGTGAGTCATTCCATCAGCAGCCCTGCAGTCAGCCGTGGCTGCAAAGTGTGTGAGAGGAAGAGGTGGTAGGGTGAATCGCACCCTCCACAGGCAATGTCCCCCTAGGTTTTTGGGGTATCCTTGAGGGTGAATGAAGCAGGTGGCAATGCAGTGCAGCCCCTTTAAGAGACTAGGGCCAATCAGCCCTCAGGCCACTGGGAAGGCAGCCCAGGAGATAAGATAAGGCCCCTGGCTTGTTTAAGCCCGGATCCTGAGCCACGGTGGCTGGACTGCTGATAGGCAAACAGGAACCATCGGTGATAAGGAGGAAGTGCCAGTGACTAGACCCAGGCTGGTCGGAGGTGGAGCAGCCCCATCACCCACAAGCCCTGAAAGGAGAAGGGGGTATTAATTGTGGTGTGTAGAGTGAGGTCATTTGCATTTTCCTGTATATCCTGTCATATGTATGATCATGGTTTAAAATCTCTGCTAGCCTGCGCTTAAAGGCTTTATAGGTGGTAAATGTTCAATAAGTGTGTTTATTGAGCTCTTAATGCTCCCTCTACTGATATCTTTATGCTCTAGTGAGATGTTCTGTTACAGGGTTTTGAGACCACCTGATTTCTTGCTCAAACTAGAAAAATCTTGGCAAGGATTTACTCTGAGCCTGGAGCTGCTCGTTCGTACATATCTGCGTAGATTTGCATGTGTCCTACATGTAGATACTTTTATGCTGGGTTTAGATTTCTCCAAATCAGCTGTCTATTTTTAAATGGATAAAGAGGGGATCTGTCTCTACTCATTCCTGCCCACCTTTCATCTGCATCCTACAAAGAGGCAAAAAAGATTTCTGCTACTTTGAAATACGAAGAAGACCGACCACCTGTGGCCACATAGTTTTTGCAGACACAAGCAATCCTTTGCCTGTCAAGGTGTTTCCTTTCTTCTTTCCATTACAATTTCTAGTTCCATGCTCCAAACTCCTGAATGAGGTGGGCAGTTATTACGGCAAAGCAACCCTCTAGTTAAACAGCCAGGAGCTGAAATTGCTTAGACGCCGTCAAGGATTGTGCACTGGACCTCCACAGAGCAGCTAGAGGCCCTTACACTGACACGAAGCCGCCTTCCCACTGCTGCTCGTCCCCAGGCTGGAGATGCTATGACTACCTTTGTTCTCCCTCCTCCAGGAATAAATAAAAATATCATCCCCTCCCCCAGATCCCAGCTCCTCTATTGGCCCACAAGGCAAATATTTCATAATGTGGGTTCATCCAATTGGGCATCGTGCCAGAGTCAAGCGCCTCAGGTTGTGAGTGTGCTCCAATCAGGCAGGGCGGCCAGGGTGGGACTAGAGGGCTCCCTCTGTACATGGGAGCCAGGGCTTTACTCAGGTGCATGGCGTCAAAGTGGGAGTCGCCGCTTCCTCAGGGCTGAGAAGAGGGGACACGGCAATCTGTCAGCCAGCTGGAGGCAGCCCAGCACTGAAGGGGTTAAGACCAGTCAGCATGTGTGGCTGTTAATGATTGCTACCCACCAGGGACCTGGTGAGTATTAAAGGGAAACCTTTTCCCTATTCCTGAGTGTGAAAGGAGTCAGGGTGAGAGCAGAGGGGACCACAGAAGAGCACAGGTAAGTGAGTGGTCGGTGATCTGTCCACTGCGTTTGTCTGGGTGGCTCTGGAACAGGTTAGGGGACGCTAGATATACCTATTCCATCAGCTAGAGTGGGCTAGTGGGCTTTTGTTACAACCAGATACAAATCCTCAGCCCGGGGCCAGAGGTCGGTATCATTTCTATTTATTAGAAGGAAACCTTCAGGATTGTTTCAATCCAAGGGGGTGAGCTACTCTACACAGAAGCCGGGGATACAAACCATTGTCTGTCCTGATGCAGAGACAATGCTTTTGTGTGCCCACCCTGTACACAAAGCTGCAGCCGCTGCTCTTCCTTCCTCTCTGAGCCATTGTCTCCAGAACTCTGGGCAGAAGCACCGTAGGCCTCTCTCGTGAGCTGATTTCCTGGGACCAGGCCACAGAAGGAAGGTGGAGAGAGCACAGCCAAAGGAGACTGGGATAACAGTGTCTTGCCTTTTTTCCTTTTCACTTATTTGTGGAGAGGTGGGGGGGGGGGTGCAGAGAGTTGTGGGGAAAACTCTTAACTCATCAAGAAGGTAAAGTTGTCATTTGGGAGCAAAACTGAAATCCAGGAAGAAAGAGAACCAATCTCTTGGGTTCAGGTGTTTGTTGTCCCCTTTCCTCAACTTCTCACTCAGGTCCCTCATTCCTGCGACCTCCAAAACACTTGTGCTCTGTGACCCGGCACCTTCTCATGACAGACTTGTGCAGGGAGTAGGGACAAGAGCTCCTTGGCTCTGTTGCAGGAGGTCGATCAGACTGACTTTTCTCAGCTAACGAAATCTGTGTGTGTGTGTGTGTGTGTGTGTGTGTGTGTGTGTACTCACACATGCACATGTGACAAAAAATGAGCCTGACTAGTCTCCAAAGCAGAAATGTTGATTACCCCTCTCAGCCAGGAGCCCTTTTGTCTTCTGTCTCTTTCTTGGGAGGAAAAAGGTTTGGTGACATAATGGTGATGGTAGGTGACCCTGGAGGGGCCTGTTGGGTAGGAACAAAGTGCTCCCTATGACAGTCTTGAAGGCACACTTGAGAGAGAAGGCAAGCTCATCCAGGTGGCATTCTGTGATGGTGCTTCCTCTGGCTGGGCTGCCCTCAGGCAAACAGAAACCAGGCGCAGTAAGAGGGAGGTGCCAGCCCCGAGAGCCAACGCAAGGCAGGAGCAAAACAGCCCAGTTTCTGGGCATGTGAGCCAAGGAGGAGTGGGAGGTAGACAGGGAGAGCAGTGGGGCCGCTTGCCGTGCTCTGCCTTGTGTTCAGAGTTAGCCATAAATGTGACCAGATACCTCCGTCCTCACTCCTAGGAAAAGCACGCAGGAATCACTACTCTCAGGCAGCGTGGACTTCATGGAAGGGCTTGGGGCACTGTTCTGCTGTCACCATCCTGAAATTCTCAGTTTGGAAGGGGCCCTGCATTTTTACTTTACACTGGGCCTTGTGAATTATGTAGCCCGTGCTATTCCCAGGCCCAGCCAGAAGTTGCAGCAGCAGGATAGTTGTTCATGAGCTCCAACAGGTGTAGGCAGACACACCTGTTACTCACGTGTCCCTTTCCAAGACTGGCTTCTGTCCTGGCTGGGACCAGCAGAGCACCCCTTTCCCTTTCCTCTCTCTGCTGGCCTCCCAAAGCATTCTGTACCTTCTTGTCACGGCTTCCCTGCCCAGTCTTCCTTCAAGGCGACTGCATGGCCGAGGGACAGGGGAGGAAGCAGCGTGTCGCTTACCGATTCCCTTCCTTCCTCCCCCACCCGCTTTCCTTTCCTTCCCTGGCCGCCTCCTTTCCTCATCTGGACTTGAGGCTGGGGTCTAGGCCTGGAGCACCTCTTCCATTTCTCTGAGCTCTTCCCTCCTCTCTAAGCCGTGGTTGTCAGTGGGCACACTGGCACCTACTTTGTGTGCCATTTGTTAGCACAGGCTCCATCCAGGTCAGGGTGGAGGCTGGGGTGGGGACAGGACAGGTGCGGGGGATGGTAGACTCCTAAGCCCACTGTCCTTGGTGGCAGCTTCTCTCTCTTCCCCCTGTGCTGGCTCTACTTGCTCTGGACCAAAAGACCTTGCACACCACCTCTTTCCTCTTCTTCCCTCTAGCCTCAGATGGAAGTTCGCCAATCCAAGAAGGAAAGGAAGGCAGGAGGGAGGAACACGTCCCCTGTGTCTCTAGACTGTCTCCCAAACTCTTTCCCCTTTTCCCACTCTTCTCTCCCCACCTCCTTGAGCTGCACTACAATCTTTCCCAAATGCCTCCCGTCCCCGCCTGCCCCCAGGAGGGCTGTGGATAACAGTATTTTCAAACCCCAGAAGAGGTCTTAATACATATATTTAAAAATGATGGATTATCCAAATTAATTCTGATTGGACATTGAAGTGGATCGTTTGGTTTTAGATTTTTAACTTTTTTGCTATTGTTGTTGACAGCAGAGTTCCATTTCTTTTTGGTTTAGCTGAGGACTATAAGGGTGCTTGTATTCCCTGAGGACACTGAGCACATAGCTGATGGAAGGACAAACTGGTTTGGAGCAAGGTATTTCATAAAACACAAAAATATTGGAACTGGAAGGTGGCTTAGAAAACAAACATCTTGCTCAGCCCTGTCTTAGAGGCTGTTCTACATGGAATGTGCTACAATTGCTCTGTCCAGTATGGTAGCCACTGCAGCTATTGAAATGTAGCTGGCGTGACTGAGGAACTGGAATTTTATTTTTATTTAATTCTAATGAATTAATTGTAAATAGCTACATATGACTAATAGCTACTAAATTGGATGGCACAGATTTGGGACGGTGCTACTTGTTTTATTTTATTCCTTTATTAATGATTATAACATCACCCATTTACTGAGCAACTGTTATGTGCCAAGCATTCTCCAAGATGCTTTAAATATATGATCTTGTTCAATCCTCCCAGCAACTCTGGTAGCACTCCATGTCACAAATGTGGAAACTGAGACCCCGAAAGGGAAAAGGCAAGTACTGGGGAGCCATAGAGACTTCTCCTTCGGTCCATTCTTTGTCTTCATCAGACAGCTTTCTTCCAAAGTTCTCCTAAGTCCTTTCCCTTCCAGACCTCTGTTCCGCTCTGGGATGTCAGGGGAGGTCATGATGATTGTCTTCCATCCCCAGAGGTGGACGACAGCAAGGATTCTCCCCAGGCGTAGCTGTTTTCTGGCTGGTTCCACTGGTGGCCCTTGTCCCCAAGCTCCTTTTGGATCCTCCCTACAGCAGACAGCAATCCAGGACATTCTTCTGCCCTTGGAGACATTGGCAAGCTCCCCAAGTATATGGGAAGTTCCAGACTTCCCAGTCCTGACGAAGGAGGGGTTCATAACTTCCCACAATCCACATGTGTCCCTGCTTGCTCGTTACTCCCAGTCTAGGAGGGAGTCCCCAGACTTATGCCCACGGGGCTTATAAGTGAGAGGGTCTGTGGCTTTCATCCCTGTGTCCTTGCAGCAGGCTATGGAGCTGGAATCACCCTGAATCATGCAGCTCTTCCTCTTCTTTCCTAGAGACAAGGAGCTCAGCTTGGGCATGTAGATGGGACTGGGGACAGTGAAGGAGATGGGAACTTGGTCTTGTCTCTCCTGTCACTATAGCTGGGGCAGTGGACCTCAGCTTCCCTGACTCTGAAATGAGCTTTGCCTTCCTCCCAGTGCAAGGACCAGAGACCATGTATGTGAGTTCGGTTTATCCGTTAGTTCCATACCCCTGATGGCACCATCACCTTTCTTCCTCAGCTGTTTATCTGAGTCTGGTGGGAAATTTATGTTGTTTCCTGAACAAGACATCACTTATTACCATTATTTCATTCTTAAAACGAGGAGACTAAGGCACAGAAGAGCTTGACCCTTGCAAATTGCCAGATTAGGAACCAAGAAATCATTTGTAGCTTTTGAGGGTGTGAAAGGAGGGACAACAGCCCAGCTTCATACAAGCACTTACGTTGTAAAATTCCTTCCTGTGGGGTGGGGTTACTGCTCTCTGTGGGACACCAGACCCAAATTTGCTGAGCTAGGAATGAAAAGAGCTGGTTCCAGTGACCTTCCACAGGCTGGAAGTGTGGACAGCTGGGCTGCCTCAGCTTCTGAAGGGTAGGGGGTTGGGATTGGGCTCAGAGCTGGGGGAGGAGGGGTAATTAATTATTGCCCTGCCCCACTATCTCTTGGGACTCTTTCGCCATTGCTGACTGTCAAGAGAAAGCAACTTGGAGGCTGAGGTGAGGGGGCTGGGGCCTTCTTCCCCTTTCTTTCTGGCTTAGCTGGGGGCCACTCGGGAAGGTTGAGAAAAGGAAAATATGGAGCTGGAGCCCTAGGCAGCCTCTTTTTCTCCTTCTTTCATTTCCCTTTCCTCTTAGCAGGGAACAAAACAGCAGGAGGATGGGGTGTGAGGAGCCCCAGGAAGCTGGGTTGGCCCAGTTCTCCAGGTTGGGCCAGGGTGTGAGGGGGAAATGCCTCCATCCTGCCCATAACAACCTCTGGGCCCCAGAACCACTGTTCTTAACACTTGAAGGGATGTCCTAGGAATGACATTCACCAATTTATCCACCAGGAAGGACACTGGTCTGGACTCCTGGAGGGCCCTGTGGTGTCTCTGGATCACAGAGGATGGGGAGGGCCTCGGCACTGGCCAGGGAAGGGGGTGGGGGCACTCAAGAGGCCGGCCTGGCAGAGCAGCTCTTTACCGTCCCATAAGGAAGAAGTTCCCCGTTTTCGTAACTGACATGGCTGGGCTGAATACCCATTCTGGTGATCTTCATTTCTCAGAATACAAATGGAATTCGTAAAATAATCGGCTTAAAGATAAGATAGTCCACGCCAGGGAGAAGATGAGCATGAGGATTCTCCATGAAGTTCCTTGAGAGAGATTTCTATTCCCCCCGTCCACATACATTCCCATGCACACGTTTACACATATGCACATATGCATACACACTACATACATAAATACACATATTACACAGACACACATTTATACACAGACATATACACACAGACATACACTACACATACATATTACACATGTACACGTACACATTGCACACAATAGATATACAATTGGCACACATCACACATAACAATATACATATATATACACATACACACTATACAAAGACTATACACATACATATCACACATGTACACATGTATACACATGGACATGTACACACATAGACACACTGCACACACATCACATACACATGGACACACACATTTACACACATACACAAATAGACACACTCACATGTCAGTACACACACACATACATATACCACTACACACACATACACACATTTATACACACATATACAGACAGTTAGATACACACACACACACACACACACACACACACACACACAGTGAGCCGTTACCTTGACTAAAGAGTACATAGGTCCTCCCAGGCTTCCTCCCTTCTAGTCTAGGAATAAAAGGGGCCTAGAGGCGCAGGGCAGGGGCTCGGAGATAACACAGTGAGACGGAAGGATATCCATATAGGATGGAAAGCAGGAAACCTGGATCTGGCCTCTGAGTTTTGCTTTCCATCCCATGGCTCAAGAGCCAGCTCTTCTGCTTTCCATCTGATGTGGGGCCCCGGCTCAGGGTGACCTTCCCCAGGATTCCATAACTGGCCCTCATGGGTAAGGAAATGTGTTTTGGCCCTGGGGGCGGAGGTGTGTGTGTGAAGACAGGCAGAGTCAGGCAGAAAAGCGAGCAGCATGAGTCTTACCTCCTACACACTCAGTCCAGAAGCCTAGCATTTTCAGGCAGTCAAGCTTGCCTGAGGGAGGATACCCTCCTTTTGCCATTTGGGAAATTACTGTGACGTGGGTGGCGCCAGGACAGAGAGGAGAGGAGAGCAAGTACAAGTGCACGGCTGGCAGCTGGAACCCCCACCCCCACCCCTGAGCCTGCAGAACTGGTGTTTTGATCTGTAGGCAGCAGATGGAAAGGAGACTGTATCTTTAGAGGTGCTTCTTCTCACATGCAAATACCTAGAGTTGCCACCATGGCCTAATTCACTAGGCCTCTTATCTGTGTGCAACAATAGTCGAACAGGGGGGCTCTGGCTGGGGGAGTGTATGTTCTTTTCCTAGGAATGACTGGGGGAGCTCCAGGAACCAGGCACATCAGGGTTGTTGGAAATGTAAACTGAGCTGGTTTTTAACTGGGACAGAATGCCTGAGCAGATAAAGTGCCTTGCAAATAATGATGAGATCCAGAGGGGGAGGCGGAGAGCAGGAGCCAAACTTCTCCCCTCCTCTGTTGGCAGCAGAAATCCTCCCTGGAGTGTGGACAGTCTTGGCTTGGAATTTGCTGGCTGGAAGGAAGTGGGAGGGGTGGTCCATAGGCAGCCCTCCTTCCCACTCACCTCGCTGTCCCCTCTCCATGTAATGAGCGGTAATGCCAGAAGCCAAAGCGTTCTCAGGATGGGGAAGCCTGGCCAGGGCGAAGTCTCTGTCAGCAGATTCTCAGGAGCTATGGAAATGAAGCAGCTTGGTGTACGGCAGATAACCAAGAGGGGCTCAGGGGTGGAAGGGTTGAGTGCCTTTCTCCACTTGTGTAATATTTATCACAGTGGGAGCTCTGGGTGCCCAGTGTGGGTGTGCGTGTGCATGTGTATGTGCACATGCAAATATGCACGTCTGCCGAGGGCCGGGAAGGTTGGATTTGCTGCTTTTGACTGCGTCCTGCCAGATATCACTTCAGACAGATGCTCATTCTCAGGGAGGATGTTTGGTGAGGAATCAGTACGTGGTTACTCTGCAGTGAGGCTATCTATCGCTAGGACTTAGAAGCTGAGAGTGTCTCTTGAACTGTAGAAAAGCCCCAACTAGATGGAGAGACAAATGCCTTGAAAGCAGAGAGGAGCTGCCCCTTTTCTTTGTCATTTATCAGTCTTGGCACTTCTGGAATGCCAGCCCCCTCCTGCCCTGCCCCATACACAGGCTTTTTACGCCTGACCTGACACCGTGGGATCTCGTTTTCTAGTTCCAGCACCTGGCATATTTCTTGATTTGTTTTTAAGCGAAATGATCATAACCATTATCTCTAATGCATAAAACATTTCACATTTTCAAAGTTTACAGCTATTATTCCATATAGAATTAGAAGGCTTCTCATTTGCACATGAGAAAACTAAGGGCCAAAGAAGTCAAATCAAAGTGCTAATTCATGTTGAATCTTGGACTGAAATCCTGGTCCTGCCGATTCTCTCTCCGCTGATGGCATTACCATTGGGGCCAACTTTGTAGGTACAGTGGACAAGGTGAACACCTAGTGAGCATCCCAGAAGTTTAGGAATGCGCCTGCCTCCATCCCTAATTCTCCTTTACTGCCTGAGAGTCTCCCTTTCCTTGGGTAGCATTTGAGAAGTTCATTTGGAGATGTATTCATAACCATTTGTCCTTGAGAAATGGTGGCCCTCTGACATCCCGAAAGAGAAGGAAGAAGAGAGAGTAAACCATTCACCTCTCCTTGTTTCCCTTCTTAAATATTCTGTACCAGATACGTTCTTCCTGGTGCCTAAACGAAAATGGCAACCTCCCACTCTATGCAATTTAGTGGCGAAGGAAAGAAAACCCAGCTAGGCATTCTGTGTGTGGTATGTGGACGTCGCCCTGAGGATTTCAGGGCTCTTGACAGGCAGGGCAAACCCTTGAGCCTTCATTCCTACTCCCTTGTGCTGTCTTCACTGGGCACTGGAGAAGTAATTTAACTTGCAACTTAAGCAAAGGCTGTGGGAGGCCCCTGAGCTCAGCTTGAAGGGAAAGGGGATATTTTTGCTTCTAGAGGAAGAAAACTCATTTTCCCATTGCACCTCCACCCCCTCCTCCTGTGCAGATGAGCTTAATTTTCTTCCCCTCCTAATGAAGATGGATCAAAGCCAAACTATATATTCAAGGGGGAGCCAGTCAGGGGAGCTGAGTGAGGGGGTGAGGGGATCGAAACAGCTACTCTCACCGAGAGGAAGTAATTAATTTTAAGAGAGAGCAGAGATAGGGAAGCCCTTGGTAATAGAATGTGAAACTCCAGATGCAGATGGCTAAAATTAAATCAGAACATGGAGAGTTTCTTTTGTCCGTTCAGTCACTCATTCATTCAACAAATATTTATTGAGCCCTACTATGCACAGGCAGAGACTCAAGTGTGCGTCAGAGGAGGGCACCGCTCTCCATGATAGCAGGGCTCGATAACTGGACTAGGGACAAGGAGAGTGTGGCATCTGGAAACTGAAGCCTCTTGTCACCAGGACAAAGAGTTTGCAAAAGTACCACTAAAGGTCTGAATGTATTGACATTTTTTTTGGATTTAGGATTAGTTGCTTACATATCAGCAGCTTTGACCCCAGCTATATCTGAGCAGTTTGCCTCATCATGGGTTAAATAATAATGATCTCCTTTTGCATTCACTGATTACATTGTTCTCTGCTGGAGTTCTGTCCTCCGTCCAAAAAATTAGATTAGCCCCTCCCTTTCAGTGTCTGTTGTGACATCACAGAATTGCCATAACAACAGACTATGATGTCAACAGAATGCCTGGCACTGCTAAAAGGAATCACGTTAGTCAGAAAGGAGTCTGTCATCCTAAGACAAAAATGGAATAATCTTGAAAGCCAGAAGAACTGAAATTTGGTATCAAAAAGAACATCTCTGCAGTATAAGGTAACAGTGGGTCTGGAGCCTTCTTTGCTAGAACACTTTACAAACAACCAAGGCACTTAATGTGATTGATTGGAGGGCCAGTGGGCTTGCCTGGAGGCAGGAGGATGGGAGAGATGACCTTCCGAGGCCCTGGCAGGCCAAGGACCCTAGGTCATGGACGACGTTAGGAGGGGACATTTGACCATCTTCGGTGTCTGGAGAGGTCAGGGGAATGAGTGACGATGCAGACCTCCTCGCCCTTGAGCAGACCTGACAGCTGCCAGCTGGAAATTATCATATTGCATCTGAGAAGATTTTAAGAAATAAACACACAGTGACCTCCTCTGAGCCCCATTTGCTGCCCTCTTCCTCACGAGCTTTGGGAGGAAGCTCTCCTTCCATTTCTCCTGAGCAAAGAAGCCAGTCCTTGCCACCAGCCCTGGCTCCACTACACCCGCACCCATGTGCTTGTCATGCTCCTCAGCAGCTGGGCACCGCGAGCAGAGGGCGAACAAGCTGGGGCTGGTCGAAAGGGAGCATGTAGGGGAACGAGGCAGAGGCGCTTCCCTCATTCTGCTCCTGTCCAGACAGAAGAAGGCTGGGCAGGCGGAGAGAGGAGAGAGGAGACTTAATTAACCTCAGCTTGCAGGCAGCGCGGCAGCATCAGTGTATCCGGAGCTTCATTTAACCTTGTGCCCGCGGGATCACAACTGTCTCTGGGAAGCAAGTTGATTTCAGCCCCAAGGCCCGTGTTGCAGGCTGGGAATCGGGAGGCAGGGAGGACTGTCTGTCTCCCCGCGGGTCGGCTGGCTGAGTTTCTGCCGTGCAGATAGGCGTGGAGCTCCAGACTCCTCCACCCGCCCAGCTGCTCTGTGTCCTTAGCACAGTGAGGTCGGACGACCTGGAAGTTGTACACCTGTTCCATGTACGCCTGTCTCTCCATCTCAGCATTTTCTCTTTGGGGACGTGGACTGGGAGGATTATCATCCCCTGCTCCTTTATTCGGCCTCCAGCACTCTGACTGGCTGAGTGCTGGGGAGCCACAGGCCCCCAGGGCTCCTCGGCACCCCTTCTCGCATGCTGGAGCCAGGAAGAGGGGGCACCAGCAGTGTCTGGAGCTCGACCAGGGCCCTGCGTGGGACCGGAGGACTTACTGCTCAGAGGGATGGTAGGAGCAGGGTGGCTGGCGGGTCCTCCTCGGCTGCCGAACAGAGCTGCCAAAACGATGTTGAAGTTTCGGGCCGATCGCCGGGTCAGGTAGGGATTTCTTCAGTGGACATAAGCCAAGCGAAGTGAGAGCAGGCGGTGTTGGCAGCTCCTTGGCTCTGGGGCTTCAGAGTAAGGGGCCTGCCTGCCCTAACCTGGAGGAGGAAGAATAGTTAGGTCAGTGGTTGCTGCATTGCAGTGCTTGTCAAGGGGAAGCTATTTTGAAATTGGTAGCGGCGGGATGGAGAGAGGACGTCATTTGTAGGGGTTGCTGGGTAGGAAAGGCTGGGGCAGGAAGAAATTCTCTGTGCCCTGAAAGATGTGTGCTGGCTGATAGCAGACTGCATATGATCTCTCTCTCTCTCTCTCTCTCTCTCTCTCTCTCTCTCTCTCTTACCCCCCCCCCCCCCAACGCATGTGCTCTGTGCCACTGTGAAAAAAAAAGAGACCTTGGCATCTTGAGGAGTTTAGTTGTCACAGACCACTTGCCCCCCTGGACCCCTAGATCGGGTGCAGCCAAGGACGAGGGTAACTGTAAATAGCTATCTTTCCCCTCAAAGGTCCCCTGTGGTTAAGTGGAGGAGAGCATCCTGGTTGGACCTGGGAGGAAGGGAGGGAGGGAGGGAAGGAGTTTGAGAAGCATGTACTAGTGGACAGGGTAGGCGGGCACTGGCCCGATTTAGTGTCCTGGCCAGCAAGCCCCCGTCACAAAACCCAGATTTCCCCCGAGGCTGTTGCCACCGCCCGCTGTGCTTCTATCTGCTACATGTCTTTGAATTTGAGCTGAACATGACTGGTTTGGAAGCTGAAAAAATACCTTTTGATATTATCTTTAGCTTCGACAGATATCCCAAGGGCTGGGATGTGTCGGGCTATTGAAAAGGGGTCTCCAAAAGGTTGTTTTACTTCTCTCGTGCAGCTGAAGGGACCGAGCTCGGATCTCTTTCCTCGGGCACTAGCTGAGCAGCTCTGTTGCGGGAGTGTTCCCGTGGCCGGTGTTAGGAGCCACGGCCTTGGTGCAGCCTCAGCAGGCTCTGTCTGGGCACCTGCTTCTTGGGGTGGACTCAGCCTGCTCTGGACTCTCACAGTATCTCTCAAGAGGGGTGGATGGAGAGGACTTTAACACTTTTCCAGCCGCCCACTGGCTGCATGCTTGAATCTCCTACAACTTTCTTGCCAGGTGGTCGCCTGTGTACAGAATCCATCTCAAATGGCTGCCATTTGTGCCTTAGACCCACTGCGCCAACTCGCTCCAAGCTCTGTCTGCTGCTCTTCCTCCCCATCTCCCCAGAGAGCCACCAGGGAACTAGCCTGACCGTCAGTCAGCCAGAAGAGCCACAGCAGGACTTCCAAAGGCAGCTCCACAGTACTGCTCCCCATCTGCCTCTGCACAGACCCCGCCTGGTCCGTGCCCCCTGCAGGCTGATCTCGCAGCACCTCACTCCGCGGCCACACATCCCTTAATTAGATCTGACTGTTGAGCCAGCGTTTAATCTCACTGCCTGACCATTCCTCAGGTTTTAGCGACATCCAGTAGCCCCTTAGACGGGGAGACCCTGGGCTTAAAGTGTGTGTACAGGACCCAGCCCAAGTTCAGGAATGGAGTTCCTGGCTCTCTCATTTCATTTAAGGAGATGAAACATAGAGCAGGAGAGGAAGGAGTCTAACATCATGAGAGAATTCTTTCGGCAGAAATGAGTGAGCAGTTTTTATGTGGGGCACTGGCAGGCCTTCTCCTCGGGAGAGAACCCTCCACATAGGCGATCTTAGCTGTCAGAGTCCCCTCCCTGCCCAGCCTCAGCGAGCGCTAGTAAGTAGTTAACACTGGCTGCTGAAAGGCGTCTTCCCTCTTGCTTCCTCTACAGCCCAGTCCTCCATCTTGCCTCCATTTTGCCTCTAATAATCCCACTGGAGGACAGAGGGACGAGCGCCTACGTGGTCACTGTCCCTGTCACTGTTCAGGGCCTGTCCACCCTTTGGTTGAGTCTCTACTTTCTTCATCTTGACCACAACTTCTTTTCCTTTTTGCCTCCACAGCCACAATGAAAAACGGAACACATTTCTACACCCAGTGACCGGCCAGGTCCCAGAGGAAAACAAAAAATTTGACTTGAAAATGTAGGTTTGCCCCATTTACTGTCTGACCTTTCCATCCTTAACTACCACCACCTCACTGCCACTGCAGCTGGGAAGGGGAAAGGACTGGGGGAAAGGAGAGCAAAGGGATTTAGGGTCACTCTTCTCAGTTCTGAGGACTGGAAGCTTCTGAGACCCTCTGGCTTGGCACCCTCGTCCACTTTTCCCAGAATCTACCAGATCTCAGGTTGGTGTGTCCCATAGTTTGAGCTAAAGGACTGAGACAGGTCTGAGGTTGGCATGTCACCCAGGGGCCTCTGAGGGGAGTGGTGAGGGAATCTAACCCTGAGAGTCAAATGCTAATTTTCTACTTGCTCTGGATCTTGGCTCAATGAAAGAAAGAAAGGAAAAAAAGATAATTAAGTGACTTTCATAATCCATGGGGCTATTGTGTCTTTTAGATTAGAAGGAAAAAGAGTTCCAGAGTCTTAGGGTCGAGGTTTTAAAAATAAATTTACAGGAAAGAAAAAGGAGAATGTCCAGGATTACTGGCATGTAATGTCAGAAGAACTGAGGGAGCAGCTGAGATGACCTCTTGATGGCACTTAGGGGATCAAATTTTGTGCTGTTGCTGGAACAGTGGGTGGCAGGGTGGGAAAGGGATGGGTGGTTTCCATTGTTTCTTGGTTCTGACTAGTCTCTTTCTTTTCTTCTGGTCAACTTGAAAGCAGATCGGCCTTGGACATGTCCAATAAAGCAGTTGGGAAACGCACAGCCACCAACAGTGACATATCCAACCACAGCATGGTGTCCGAGCTCCCTCCAGAGAGGCCCAGTGTCCGGGTGAGTCCAGCCCCCAAGGCAGGCTGTCAAGCAGGAATCCTAGGAAATGTGTTAGCCTGTGCAGCTGTGTCTGCAGGCTCCAAAGAGCAGGTGAGGTGCTCAGACCAGACTCTCATAGAAAACCAACATCTAGATGAAGGGTTTTCAACCTCAGCCCCATTAGTATGTTGTGCTTGATAATTCTTTGCAGTGTGGGATTACTCATTATAAGATACTCAGCAGCATCCTTGGACTTTACCCACTAGATGCCAGTAACATCACCTTGTGACAGCCCAAAATGTCTCTAAACCTTGTCACGTGTCCCCTATGGAACAAAAGTGCCCACCCTCATTGAGAACCACTGATCTAGGGGGACAGCAAAAGAATAACTCATGAAGGACATGGCAGATGAGAGCTCAGAAAGGGAGGAGGAAGGAAGAGAGTCTCAGGAAGAATAAATAATCCAGAGAAGAATGTTGCAGAGAGATCGAGTAAGAAGTCTTACTTAGATGAAAGCATCCATGGGGTTTAACAATATTGGGGTTTCTGGACACCTGACAAGGGCAGTTCCGGTGGCATGATGAGGGCAGAAGACAAGCCAGAGAAGGCGAAAGAGAAAGTGTGAGGGGAGATGGAGAAGAAACACTGAAGAGTAGAAACTGCTCTTCTAAGAAATTAGATAATGAATGATGTTTTCTAGTCATGCAATGGAGTACTGTCCAAAAATTAAATGGTCTAGCGCTCTATGTATTGACAAGGGTAAATCTTGAAAATATAATGTTGAGTAAAAAGCAAGTTGCAAAATATGAAAAATATGATATCATTTATGTAAAATGTGTAAACAATGAAAAGCAATACTACATTTTTATAGATAAATATGTAGTACAAACATATAACCATGGACAGGCAGACTAATTTTGGTCAGTGGTTGACTCTAGGGAGAAAGAAAAGGTAATGAGGTTGAAGAGGGGCTTAAAGGCAATTTCGGCTTTATTTGTCACGTTTTTTTAGGGGGAAAAAAAATTCCAACGTGTAGTAGTGATTTTTTCCCTACTTTCCTGAAATGTTAGAAGTATAATATTTCAACAAATATTTTTAAAGAAACTTGACTGTTAAAGGAAATGAAGGATGGCGGGTGAAAGCTAGAAGAGCTTGCATAAGATGGAAGTACGTTTTCTTTGTTCATTTTGTTTTGTTTCAAGATGTTAGAGGCAGGAGGAGAATGACCCAGTGGATAGGTTCAGGAGAAAGAGGATAGCCAATGAATCACGTTTCTGTGGAGACAGCAGTCAAATTCAGAGCTGCTGTTAGCCTTGATAGGGAAGGGGCTCTCTTCCTGACAGTGCATAAAAAAGGCATGTGCAGCTGGGGGATGGGGGCCTTGTACGGGAAAGACATTCCCCCCTGATGTCCTCAACTTTTGCAGGGAAGTAGGAGGTAGGGTTTTCTGCTGAGAGGAGTGGGGTGGGTGAAGGGCATGGGAGGCTTGAGAATTTTCCTGAGGTTTGGGGAACAGGAATAGTGGTCAACGAGAGACATAAAATATTGCCTGATAATGTTGAAAGGTCATCTGAGATCATAGACCGAATGTGTGTGGCTCTAACCCCCCAGGCATGTGGCTTTCCTCCAGCAATGCGCATAGCCTGGCTGCGGAAGCAGGGAAGGCAGGTGGTTAGGTTGACCTCAGGCTGAGGGTTGCTGGGAAGCAGTGGCAGAAAGATAAACAGGCTAGAGTATTGAGCGGGCAGCAGGAGAACAGCTTAGGTGGTGAACACAGGGAGCAGCTTCTAGGCTGCTGAGGAGGTGAAACTATGACAGGCGATGGACTGAGAGGAGAGTAAAGGAAAGGATTTGGGGGCCTGCCTGTTCTTAGGGCAGTGGGTGAGTTCTTCAGATCGCTAATTTCAGCCATCATATGTGGGTTTTTACTAGTAAAGTTTGGAAAATAATTTTATTTCTCAGTTTTGGGAGTACTTTATAATAAAGCCCAATTTCTTCTTTCCTTCCTTCTACGAGTATTTACTAATGCTCATTATAGCCAGATATCTTACTAAGCTCTGGTAGTAGATACACAGAACAGAAGTTCCTCCCTGTAAAGAGCTCACAGTCTAGTGAAGGAGATGGAAGGCTATTATTGCAGTGTGACAAGTTTTAGACTCTAAGAATGGACAGAGAGCAGGGGGCAGCTACCCGCTGTGGGAGATCAGGGAGGTTTTGTGGAGTAGACTTTAAAGGATGAGTTGTGACTTATAGAAGGGAGATGTGGTTCCCCCTCCCTCAATGGGAGAAAGCAAGTGAGCAAAGGCGTAGTGGGTGGGAAAGAAGCACAGGAGTTAGGCAGACCTGTCCTTGTGTGCCATGCTGAGGAGTTTGAATTCTCTTCTAAGTGATGAGCAGTAGTAAGAAATTTTAAGCAAGAGAGTGACATGATTTTATTGTATTTTAGAAAGAGAACCAGGCCAGCCCGATGGCTCAGATGGTTGGAGCACTGTGCTCCTAATGCCAAGGTTGCCGGTTCAATTCCCACATGGGCCACTGAGCTGCGCCCTTACAGCTAAGATTGTGGACAACAGCTCTCCCTGGAGCTGGGCTCCTGTGAGCAGCAGAGGTTGGCGTGTGCTGCCATGTGCTGCTGTGGGCTACCATGTGCTGCCAGGAGTGACCGGTGGCCAGCGTGAGTGGCCTGTAGCCAGTGTAGGTGGCTGGCAGCCATCGTGAGTGGCTGGCAGCTGGTGAGAACTGCTGTGAGCCGCTGACTGACGACTGGCGACTGACTTCCTCAGCTGGGGGGAGTGCAAGGGCCAGGGAGCTGTGTCCTACACAACACAGCTAGACAGCTAGACTGTCCAGTTGTTTCACAGCTAGACTGAGAAACAACAGCTTGAACCGGAGTGGGCGGGGGGAGGGGGAGGCAGAAGAAAGGGGGGAAAGAGAGCCTTAGTTTATGGCAGAGGATAGACAGCAAGAAGAGATGACAATCTGTGAGGCAACAAGTGGAATTTGAGAGGAAAGAACAGATTTGAGAACTCTTAGGAAGATAGATTTGCCAGACCTGCATAAATGATTGGGTAAAAGAATGGAGGGAACAGTGTGAGGTGGTTCAGAGCTCTGGTGTGGGTTACTGAGTGGATTGTAATACCATTCACAAGATGAGAAATACTGAAGAACAGATTTGGTTAGAAAGAGGATGAGCTTGGTTTTGTACTTTTCTTCATCCTGGTTGGGCAACCAGTTACCAAATGGACTAGGGCTGGGAAAGAGGGTATAGATATAGATTAGGGAATTTCCAGCATATTGCTGGTGGTTGAGGCAATGGGTACAGAGGAGATCACACAGGCACAACGTATAATTAGATAAACAAGAATAAAAGGAGAAAAGTTTGGTTAAGGTCCACCAACACTTAGAGTAGAGGTGGAGTCGCCACAGATGGAGGTGTTGAAAAGGAGGAATAGCATTGAAAAAACCAAAAGAAGAGTTTCAGGAAGGACAGAAAGGTTAAAATTGTCCAGTGCTTTAGAATGGTCAAGGATTGAGCAGCTTCACTTTAAGGTAGTGCAAGAGCCATTTCAGAAAAGAGGAAGTTTAGGAGGGAGTGGGAGGAGAGGAAGTCAGGATCTCCCCAGTAGCCAATCCCTGAAGAGAAAGAGGGGAGGGATTACCTGACAGCAGATGTAGGGTTGGGGGTGGGGGGGTGGGGGTGGGGGTGTGGGAGGAGGGGGAGGGAGAGAGAGAGACAGAGAGAGATGCTTTAAGATGGAGACACCTGAACACGTTAGCTGAGGAGAAGAAGCCAGTGGAGAAGGAAAAGTTGAAGACAGATTGGAGAGAAGATTATTGATGGAGCAAAGTCTCAGAGGAGATGGTGGCTTCGACATGTTAGTCTTAGAAAGGAGGACAGTGCCTCTTCATTAGACCTTGGAGAGAAAGAGAAAAAGATAGTGGCAAGGGCAGTAATTTTCTAGGTAAAAGGACATAAAATGGAGGAGGTGCATGTCTGCGAAGCTCAGTTTTCTCTGTGGCGCAAGAGCCAGGTCCACTGTGGGGAGGGCAGAGAGGGAAGTCGCAGGCTCAGGAGAAAGGCAGGGGTGTGCAGTGGAGGTGTCATCAGGGCTGAGCCCAGCTGCGGCTGGGGACTGGGGCTCTGCAGTGGCCTCATCTGTACTGCAGTGTGATTTTCTCCAGCAGCACCATAATCTGCATGTGAGTGCAGGGAGGGTGGATACTTTGATTAATCTGGGATTTTGAGTTTTAGAAAATTGAGCAGAAAGACCATGGATGGGTTGTTTGAGAGTGCAGTTGTTCTACTTTACCATGGGGTGTAGACTTTGTAGGGAAATAACTAAAACCACAAAGTGGCTGATGGATCCAGAAAAAAAAAAGGGAAGAATTGAGGAGCTGAGGATCCCAGTGGAGTAGAAAACCTTGTGCAGTTCAGGAACAGAGTAAGATAGAATGTTGTGATCAGATAACGGGAATATTAGAACTGAAGATGTTAGTGGTGCAGAGGCTTAGGAACTGAGGTACAGCCATGGGAGTCAGTTGCTGGGGTGGTAGTGGAGGATTTTGGAGTTGAGGACATCAAGGTCATATAAAATTAGGGCATTGGTTCCGTCATCCTCAAGAACAGTGATGGCGCGACTTAGAATGAAGATGACTGATGCTGAAAGAATCATCTAGAAGCTGACAGTGATGAAAGGGGCTCAGTGGTGGAAGATTAGTGGTACTTCAGGAAAGAGAGATTGTTGCCAGAATGTGGAAGAATAACAGTGTCCACAAGGCAGTAAGGAGCTGGGCGAACACTTGTGTAGATGTTCCCAGCTCTATGGTGTGTTGGGCATTTGAGAATGAACAGAACTCTGAGAGGATGGTGATTTACTTGCAGTTGAATGGGTTCTAGAAAGCATTATGAAAGAGGTAGGGGGTAAGGACAGTAGAGGAAGGACACAGGAGTGAAATGAAAAATCTCAGTTTCTCCTCAAGAAAACCTTCAAAGCCCCCACCACATCAGACAGGCAGGACTATTATGTTGAGCCTTATAAGAAAAAGAGCCAATAACTTGAGAGGCCATGCCCTTGAGTTAGTAACAGATCCAAGATTCACACGTGGGTACCTGGGGGTACCGGAGAGATGCAGCTGCTCCCCTCACCGGTGGAACAGGAAGCACTAGAGGGAGGAAGTCAGGCCTGTTCCTCTCTCTGCCTCCCTAGGCCACCCGGACCTCCCGCAAGGCCATTGCCTTTGGCAAGCGCTCACACTCCATGAAGCGGAACCCCAATGCACCTGTCACCAAGGCGGGCTGGCTCTTCAAACAGGTGAGGCCTCCTCTGCCACTCTGCCCAGCACGCCCAGCGCTTCTCCTCATAGCTGTATCCTTGGTGGTTACAATAGTCCATGTCTAGTTTGGTATGTCCTTCCATGTCCTAATTTGGTATATTTCTGTGAACGAATCTCCTAATTGTATGAAGGCCCAGAGAAGTCAGTTAGTTTCCCAAAATGTCACAGAACAACTAGTGTCATACTTGGGAATCCACCTAGATCTCCTCATAGGCAGATGCAGTGACTTTGAAATACGCTAGGGCGTCCACCATATTGGAGCAACTGGCTCATCCTCAGCACATCCCTCTTGCTATGAAAAAGGAGAGGTGGGGGGGGTGTCCTTTAAGTCTGGGGTCCAGCAGTTGTCCCCATTGGCCTTGCCACTGTCCCTGCCTGTCCTCTGCTCACTCATTCTGACTCATTTCTCACCCCTTTTATCTTCCCTGGGGGAGGCACTGAGGCCCAGGATGACAGAACTGAAGGTCACAGGCAATGTTCCAATGTCAGTTCCCTGCATCTGGTGTCTCAAGAGGGTTGCTGCCACTTGTTAGTGGCCGAGCTGCAACCAGAGGCAGAATGTCCTCATAGTGTAGTGCTCTTCCCGCCACGTCCCCTTCCTCCCCGTGCACAACTCACAGCTCCTCCTGTCTGTCTCTCCATGTGCCCCACAGGCCAGCTCTGGGGTCAAGCAGTGGAACAAGCGCTGGTTTGTCCTGGTGGACCGCTGCCTCTTCTACTATAAAGGTGAGCTTGCCCCCAGGCCTGTGGGGGCTATGAGAAGCCAGGGCCCAGCACGCTACCATTCTGTCAGGTCACTGGGCTCTGCTTTGGATGGAAGTTGGCTGGCAGGGGGTGGCGGGGAAGGACTGTCTCCCCACTGCAGTCTCTGTCATCAGTGGGGTGTCACAGTGGGATAAAGACAAAGCTCACTTGCTCACACATTCTCACACTTGCTCACTTACTCATTCACATTCAGTATTTACCGAGTGCTGACTGGGTTTCAGGCAGAGTTCTAGGCATGGACTGGTGATAGGGTGTGAACAGGACATGAGCGATGGTGCAGTCCAGGGGAAGGGGGTGGAAAAGGAGGACGAGAGGAAGGTCATTAGTTACTACTAGCAGGTCACCTACCCCTGAGCGGTGTATGCTGATCTTCCTTCTGTCCCATGGAGGCACGATCCGACCTATGAAGGCAGCCAGTTTTGTCTGTTTGGGTCACTGCTGTATACACAGCACCTACAACAGTGCCTACAATGGCACATAGTAGTTGCTCCACCAGTGTGGAATAAATGAATATCCCCAGCTCTGCTCTCTTTGCTCCACTCAACACTCTCCTGACCCTCTCAAAACATTAAAAAAAAAAAAAAAAAGATAAAAGAAAGACGGGCCAAGATCTGACAGCTTTGGTGCAGCAATCTCTAGAAAGGTATTTAAAAAATATATACAGCAACATTGTATCAAGGAGGGTCTGGAGAGATCGAATGAGGGTGATGACAGAGGTGGTCTTGTCACACTGATGCAGGGCGCTGGGAAGAGAAGGGTGAAATGACTTTGCAGCAGGAGAGGCAGTTCCCTTTTCCTCCATGCCTCTTCATGCCCCAGAAATGGCAGAGCCCTGACTTCTCCGGGCCTCCTGGGAGCAATTCAGTGAATCATTAACTTTGGCAAACAAAGGTTGTACCCAGTGTCCCACCACGATAACGCTGCTGTCCCTGTGCCCTGCGTTGCCACCACCTTAACGCTGAGGAGAGAAATCAGGAAGCGATCACGTAAGCAGGGTCTAGTCACAGAGGAAACCCCAATATTGGGGGAGAAGAATCTGCCCAGGCTGGCACCCTGGGATAGAGGGCTGCCCTGGAACCAGAGTGTGAACAAAGCTGGAGGAAAACCAGGCTCTCTGCAGAGGAGAGACTCTGAGCCTGGCATAAGGAGAACCTTAAAAAGCTGTGCATTTCCAGGTGCACTGTGGTAGGGGTCACTATCCACCGAGAGGTGCTCTCACTAGACCCCCAAACACAGACCTGGACAGTACCAGGCAGGGGCCTGTCTCCTCTTGGGGCTGACAGCCCTGCTTTCCTGAAGAAGCCCTGGGTCCCCAGCCCCAGTCCCTCCTGCTCCTTTGGCTTAGCTCTCCTCTGGGTACCGTGCTGAGGCCTGCACAGGACTCTGCACATTGGACCACGTACGAGGTGTGATCGAAAAAGACGGTGAATGTTTAAATAAAAAAAATGTGTTACAGTAAAAGACACAGTGCCATTAATCCCCTTCAAAATACTCCCCCTTGCTTTGAACACACTTGTCCCATTGTTCTTGCCACTTTCTGAAGCGGTTCTGGAAGTCGTCTTTCGTGAATATCTTCATCCTCCATCATGACAACACTCCGTGTCACACTTCTGGTATGGCAGTTTCTGTCAAATAAAAACATTATGAGGGCTGGGCCGGTGGCTCAGGCGGTTAGAGCACCATGCTCCTAACTCCCAAAGCTGCCGGTTTGATTCCCACATGGGCCAGTGGGCTCTCAACCACAAGGTTGCCAGTTCAATTCCTCAAGTCCCGCAAGGGATGGTGGGCTCTGCCCCCTGCAACTAAGATTGAACACGGCACCTTGAGCTGAGCTCCTGGATGGCTCAGTTGGTTGGAGCGTGTCCTCTCAACCACAAGGTTGCTGGTTTGACTCCCGCAAGGGATGGTGGGCTGCGCCCCCTGCAACTAGAAAACGGCAACTGGACCTGGAGTTGAGCTGCGCCCTCCACAACTAAGATTGAAAGGACAACAACTTGACTTGGAAAAAAGTCCTGGAAGTACACACTGTTCCCCAATAAAGTCCTGTTCCCCTTCCCCAATAAAATCTTAAAAACAAACAAACAAACAAAAACATTATGATGTGTCTTCATCCACTTCATCACTAGATCTGATACCATGAAAGGTAAACATTTTGAAACAATTCAGGACATCGAGGTAGCCACAACAGCGCAACTAAAGACACTCACAAAAGAGGACGCCAGAACTGTTTCAGAACGTGGCAAGAACAATGGGATAAGTGTGTTCAAAGAGAGGGGAAGTCTTTTGAGGAGGATTAATGGCACTGTGTCTTTTACTGTAATAAATTTTTTGTTTAAACATTCACTATTTTTTTGATCACACCTTGTATCTTGTGCAAGTGATGAGTAAGAGGAGAAGGGGAACTAGTTTCTAATCCCTGAGCTATTTCTTCTGAGCCCTATCTGAGGGTTTTACAGAGTTTTCAGCTCAAGGAGTAAGGAGCTATCCTGGGCAAGTGGGGAGGGTCTTGCCATGGCCTCATAGTCGCCCCCCACCTGTCCCTCCGAATAGCCCCACCCTTTCTGGCCTCTTACTGACAGCTGGGGACCCGACTAATCCATCAGGGTTCTTTGGAGATCAGAACAAATTATGTCATGGCCTGATTGTTAACCTGATCCAGGGATAACAGACCAGGAGGCTTTGCGGGGGCAAATCTTCCTGTGGAGAAATGAGACTGTAAAGGGGAGAGGTTTGCGTCAGGAGAGGACAAAGCAAACTGCTGGGTGCCTGGCAGAACCTTACAAACAGTTACCCAGAGGAGCCGAGGCACAGATGGGACTGTCTACTCTACCACACCCTATCCCATTATCATCCTGTTACACATATGGCCTTTGGAATGGTCTTGTGTGGAAAGGCACTATGCATAGGACAGTGGTTAAGAATGAGAGCTTGGGAGTCAGACTCCCTGGGTTCAAAGACCAGTCCACCACTTTCTACTTAAGTAACCTTGGACAAATTACTTAACCTTTCTGTGTCTCAGGCTCCTTATCTATAAACTGGGGGTAGTAATAGTATCTGTTCATAGGATTGTTGGGAGGGTTAAATCCAGGAAGGCATTTCACTAGAACAGTGCCCAACATAGATGGAACTCTCTAAAATGCTAGCTCTAAGTGATTTGCCTCCTTGAGTACTAGAACGTCAGTTCCTGGAGAATGGGACTACTTCCCTCTCATCCACCTCTATAGTCCCTGTGTCTACATGTCTGCAGAGCTCCCACGCACCCCAGTGCCCCGACTCCGGGGAGCGTGCCTCTTGGTGTGTGCAGAGCACAACCTGTGTGGTGGTATGTGGTGGCCCTGAGGGCCTGACAAATAGATGAGCAGCAAATATGTATTGCTTGTTGCTGTTTATCATAATAGGGCCGATGGGCTCCTCCCTCTCCCCCTGCACATGCGCACACGTGAGCCCGTGCATCTTACCTGCGCCTCTTTCCCGACAGATGAGAAGGAGGAGAGCGTCCTGGGCAGCATCCCACTCCTGAGCTTCCGCGTGGCCGCGGTGCAGCCCTCGGACAACATCAGCCGAAAACACACCTTTAAGGTCAGTTGGCTCTCCTCTCCCGGGTCAGACGGGGGAGGGAGGCCTGCTCTTCTAGAGCACAGGGGAATAGAGAGGGGTCAAGAGCCACCTCCCAAAGGAGTCTCAAGTGGTAGTGGGGGCAGGGAGTTGTCAGCGGCCCCTGGACTCAGTGCAGGCTGTTGTAAGGCTAAGGTAAGGCCGTGCTGGGACCCCCTCTTCTTTCCTCAGGGGTTAGGTGGGTGATTCTCCCCAGGGTGGGCCGGTAGAGATGTGCTTCAGTGGTACCACAGTTTTTCTCATGGGAGGGAGGAGAAGCGTATCAGCCCTATTGGGATAAATGTCAATAACTGTAGCCCAGCTGTGTCCTGAGCCCATGGGCCTTCTGCCCAGTGGCCTGGCACCTGGAACCTGGGAGACCCCTTGCAGTTGAGGCAGGATCTATGGGTGGGGAATGGAGGGGCTGTGAGATCCTTTCTGGAAAGTCTCTTCCCCACCTTGGGCCCAGGGAACTAGACCAATAGTCAAGTTTCAATCTTCAGAGAAAATTAGGAGTTGAGTCTCATTACAATCAAGAGAAGTAAACCTTATGCAGACAATTCGAGAGAACAAATATGCAGGAAGATGGGCCTCACAGGCTTGCTCAGTGTGGCTCCCTCAGAATCCCTGGGGATCCACCCACTAAAGGCTGCAGCTGGTTCTTACGAGGCAGTGTTTTTCCACATTTAAAAATTCATGACCCATTAAAAACTATACAAATCCCAGGTCCTTTTTGTGTTTTATGATGTAAAGGCCCTGGTTCCTTTTCATTTTCCAGTATGAAATTACCACGCTTAGTACAAAGCCCTCTCTCTATCCCAGTTGAGAATTGCTGTCCAAGGCCCTGAAAACCTAAAGCGATGGTGTTAGATGCTAGGGCCTGCAGCTCATGCCAGGCAGTGTCTGAGCCCCAGAGACTCTGCCCCTTTCTGTCCTTCAGACTCTGGTCACCTGGCGATAGAGAAAAGGTGGGCAACATGCACAAGTGCTGCTCTGGGGAACAAAGAGGGACTTCTTTGGCACATAATTAGTTTCCAGCCTCCCTGGGTCCTGTCTACCAGAGGTGTGAACAGAGTGAACAATTAATGAAACTCTGGTTCCAGGGAGCTGGGTTCTAGCTGGGGAAATAGGAACAGGCTGTTTAACCAACAACAGTCCTGCTCTACACAGATGCACACACACTCACACACTCAGACAGCCTGTGTCACCCGCCCTTCCAGACCTGTGCATACACACATGCACACTCTAGCTCGGAGTTCGACAGGCATCCCGATGACTCACCTATACACCCACCATAAACCCCAGATCTCACTTCTGTTCCCATCAGCTCCTCTCCTCCATCCCCATCCCCCAAAGGAGTGCAGAGCCTCTTTAAACCCAACTCGGAGGGCTGTGCTCAGTGGCCACAAAGGACTCCAATTGTGGCTAATCAGAGGGCCTTCCCCCAGGAAAGCAGGGGAGCTGAGACAGATGGGAGGCTTGTCCTGCTATGGCCACAGAGTGAAACTCTTGGACGGCTGATAATGAGCCAGGACTGTTCCTGCCCTGCCCACTGCCAAGTGCCTGAGCCTCTTCCTATCCCAGCCCCGTGGGAACTCAGTGGACTTCACCCCACTGGGGTACCACCCTCAATTCTCTGGCCCTCTTTCCTGGTTCCAGGCTGGTGTCACCTCCTGCTGCCTTTCAGTCGCCCTGTCTTCCCCAGGCCCTCTGCCTTCCCTGCCTCCAGCAGCAGTTGTTCCCAGGCATTTGCTCCTTTGTTCCCCTGTGGGCATGTTGTGTCCTCCAGCTTTACCGTGAGCTCTTCAAGTGCAGAGAGTATGTGTGCTTTCCTTGTGACTGGTGCCCAGAGCAGAGCTCTGCACTCACAAAAGCCCTACTAGATGCTTAGCGAATGCACTCATTTGCTGCCCACTCCTACCAGCCCCAGGACACACCCATGAGTGCCCTCGGTGTCTCTCTGTCCTCTATGATAACCCTGTGTTCTCCATCCTGGAGGGCTTGCCTGGTCTCCACATCCCTGTGTATAGTTTCAACTCCCAGACACCTCCTCACAGCTTCACTGGCTTTTCCTCAGCACCTCCCTGCCTCTGCTGACATGCTGGGCCTCCTGCTGGAGGGTGGGGACTGGCAGGATCCAGAGGAAGGAGGCCCATCTCTGCCCCTAGAGGAGGATGCACCCTCACTGGGTAAGGGTTCCTGTCAGAAAGAAATCCTGTGCAGAGGAACGGGGTTGCGGTGGGCCAGCTGGGAAAGCATTTGGAGGGTATTGTGGATTTGACATTGCAGCTTAGAAGAGCCCTGGGGCTTTGTGAGAGGAGCCCTGTCTTCTCTCTTTCCAACCCCCAGAGGCTCAGGATTTAACACCCAGGGGTTCAGAGGCCAAAGTGAGTTTCCCATCTGAGACTCTTAATCACTTTTGGGTTTCTCATGCTGAGTGGGATAAAGAAGGCCGCTTGCTTTTCCTGGGAAATTGAAGGTCTCACCTCGGAGTATGCTAAGGTCCCAGAAAGAATCTAGCTCTGGAGCATCTTTTCCTTATGGCCTAAGAATCTTGAGTTTCAGCAGGTAGACCCATCCCCATTCAACAGATGCCTCAATTAAGGCCAAAGCTGGTCAGGAACAGTGCTAGGATTAGCACTGGAATACCCTGACTTCTCTCCACCGCCCCCCCCCCCCAAATTCCCTTGGTGCAAGCTCTTCTCTCCCCCTCCTGGTGGGTTGAACTGGGGACTTTGTTGGGTGCTGTTGTCCCAATGGTGACACCAAGTGGAGGGGGATAGTTTGAAGAGCTCCCCACTTCTGTCTGTTCCTTAACATTCCTGCCACGTCGTCTTCTGTCTTTTCCTCTGGTGTTTGGTTGACCTGTTCTCTGCTTTTCCTCCTTCTGACCGTGTGAGGACCCCTCCTCTGGACAGGAGCTCTCTTCTGGGTTCCCGCCTGCCGCACCTGCTCGCAGCCGCCAACTAGGTAGCGTGCTCTGTCTGTCTGTGCATGCCCCTTGCATGCCCATGGAGAGAGGCCTGGCTGTCTCTGCACGGAAGACACAATGCTAGCTTCTCAGAGGCCAAGAGATTGGCGTGTGCTAGGGGGCATCTCTCCTAGACATTGGGTAATTGCCCTTCGAGTCAAAGATGCGGTAGGAGAGTGGGCGTGGTAGTTGTCCCTCCTGCTCAATCACCTCAGGTGGGACGGGGAAGCTTACCTGGGCTGCCCAGTGGTGTCAGAGAGCTAGCCAAGGCAGGCATGTGGGTGCCAGCTGGAGCACTTGGATGACTGGGGGCCACCCTCCTCACCTTGCTCCTGAGCTCCATGTGGGAAAAAGAGCTGGAGGTGAAGGGAACAGCCTTCCTGACCACCCGCTCTGTGGGTGTGGGTGTCTTCTCCCTGCAGGTGACTGTGTGCTGGATGGACGAGGCCGGGGCCAATTCCACGTACTGCCTCCCCCCACAGGCCGAGCATGCTGGGGTCCGCACCTACTTCTTCAGTGCTGAGAGCCCCAAGGAGCAGGAGGCCTGGATACAGGCCATGGGGGAGGCTGCCCGAGTACAGATCCCCCCAGCCCAGAAGTCTGTGCCCCAAGCTGTGCGTCACAAGTGAGTGCCAGAGTACGGGGCCTGGATGTGGGGAGTGCTAGAGGAGGAGGAGGAGAGAGGAAGTGCCCCATCTGTGCCACCATGGAGCTCGGCGTGCTGGCTTGAATCTTTGGGAATAGATGAGCTGTCTCCTTACATCCCAGCCGGGTGCCTGGTTGAGTGATTTCAGAGCTCGTAGTCTCTTCCCCTGACCTGCTCTTCCTCTTCTCTCTGAGCTGGTGGAGGCCAAGTGAGAAGCCAGATTCCACTGGGGCGAAGAGCCAAAGACCAGGGTCATTTGCTCTTTTTTTCTTGGCTGTGCATGTTAAGCACACAGCCTTTGGAGGAAGGTGGACTCAGGTTTGAATCCCAACTTGGCTACTTGCCCACAGTGCGACCTCAGTGTAAGTTACTTAACCTGTGTGAAACGGAGTTTCCTTTCCTCAAAGACAGCAATTATAATCCCACCTCACAGGTTGTTGTGAGGACTAAACAGTATATAAAATGCTTGGCATTTCATGGGCGCTCAGTACATGGCTGCTCCCATCACTTCCTCGTCCGCTGTCTCAGTGCCTTCAACTGGCTGTTGAGTCTTGAGTTAGATGTTAACGGGGATCCAGACGGAGGTGTGACAGTGTAGAGTCCAAGTCCATTCACATGCCTTAGAAATGTTTACCAAGCAGTGTCTCAACAAGGATGCTTGAATATGTTGAATTTGGGAAACTATGGGAAGAACATTGTCACGAGATTCCAAATATTTGCTTCAACCAAAGGGCCCACTTCCAGAAGGTTACGCATTTATTTCATAAATATTTCCTACAAGTAGAAATGTGTAAGGCACTATAGCAGGAGCTAGGAAAACAAGGAAAATTCTGACATGATCCTGCTTAGTGTAGCTTATATTCTAACAAAAAGTCAGTCCTGGGAGAAGCTTGTTTCTGACTGGGGAACTAGTGTATTTCTATGCCTGTGAAGTTTGAGGCTACAGCTTCCACCCTGGTGCCTGCCCTGTTTGATCCCACACCAGTCCTGTGAAAGGAGGCATTGTTATCCCCATATTGCCATCAAGGAGCCCAAGGCTTATGGAAGTTGAGGAACTTTCTATAGGAGAGAGGGCTGACCTATAAGAAGTCTCTGTAGCTGGGACATCAAGGGTCGTTGGTGTGAAGCTTCAGTATAGTGTATGCCAAGTTTGGGGTCTGAATCAGGGCTAGACGGCAGAGGAGACCAAAACCGGGTGAGGTTAATCTTGGTCATAGCTTGAAGGCTGGGCTCAAGGCAGGTCAGCAGAAGGGAGTGGGGAGTGGCTCATGGGAGAAGAACTGGAGGGTAGATGCATAGGCAGGACTGGATGGCCTTTTATAATAATTAGGAAACAGAACAGTAATTCGTTGAATTTTGTTCCCATCGCTACCTTCTTGCCTATCCTTCTCCACTCCGTTTCTCCATCCCAGTCTATCACCCCCCCATCAACTCCATGCTGGGCTGGAGTCCCTTACAATGTCTCCCTTGGCAACCTGCAGCCACGAGAAACCAGATTCAGAGAACATCCCACCCAGCAAACACCACCACCAGCCACCGCACAACAGCCTCCCCAAGCCTGAGCCAGAGACCAAGACTCGAGAGGAGGGTGATGGCCGAGGCTGTGAGAAGGCAGAGAGGAGGCCGGAGAGGCCTGAAGTCCAGAGTGAGCCTCTGGTGAAAGCCAATGGCATCCAAGCTGGACTGGAACCAGTCTCAGAACCGGGCAGCCCTTACCCCGAGGGCCCAAGGATCCCAGGGGGCAGGGAGCGGCCCACCCAGCCCAATGGCTGGCAGTGTAGCTCCCCAAGCCGGCCAGGGAGCACAGCTTTCCAGCCTCAGGACTCAGAGAGTGGGGAACACCAGCGGAACTTACCGCCACATGCCAACTCTGACAAGATCGCCCAGCGCAAGAGCTCCATGAACCAGCTTCAGCAGTGGGTAAACCTGCGCCGGGGGGTACCTCCACCTGAAGACCTTCGGAGGTGAGGCCTGGTGGGGGACGAGGGTGGAGCTGGGATGCTATCATGGCTCAGGGAGTAATGTGAGAGGTGTCCCCTGTTGGAAACCTTCTGGAAGCCAGGCAGAGTTGGGAAACAAAACTCCAGAATACCCAACTCGCCCAAATCCTTTCCTGCCCCATGGCTCCCTCTGCCCTTGATTTTGCTCTCTGCTTCCTTCAGAGGAAGGGACAAAGCACCCAGGGCCTCTCCACAGGGTGTTGGGTGGCCCAGGAAACAGGCTGACTGTGGTAGGGGCCTTAACGTTCCAGTCAGAGATCTGTCCATCATTCCATCAGACATCATTCCACCCTCTTACAGCATCTTCTGTTCCAGTGTTTCTACCAACAGGACATTCACTAACCACCAAGCCAACTCCATTTTTGAACAGCTCTAATTATTTGAAAGCCAGTGTTTATAAAAAGAAAAGTAACAAAATGTTGCCACTCATTGACCCTACTTCTGCCCTCTAGAATAATTGACTCCTTTATCTGGTGACAAAGATTTTAAGACATCTGTTGGGCCTGATCATCAGGGCAAGTGGGGCTCCTTCCCTGGGGCTTGGGCAGCTCTGGGCTATAGGTAACCGACTCAGGAGGGCTGCTCACTGCTGGTGGTCTGGCGCCTGGGGCTTCTGACCTGCCCTAGGGAGACCGCCTCGCTGGGCATGAGGCCCGTAGAGTCAGGGAAGCTGCCCTCTCCTCGAGGTGCCTGGTACACTTGCCCTCTTTCTCCTATTTGCCTTTCTGGACAGGATCTGATAAATTGGTTCACTTTGAGATAGAGATGGCTAATAAGGCTTAAAGTTTCTCCCCAGGGTATTTCATTTTAAAGAGACAAGATGGAAACTGTGACAGGTGGAATTTTGGGCCTCAGGGAGCTGATTGAGGAAGGAGCTCTGAGGAGGGGGTCTTCCCTGCACCTCTGGAAACAAAGCTGATGCTCTGTGTACTCACAAGGCCAGCCTGGGGCACCATTCACCTGGTCAAACCCCGCTCTAGGCTGGAGGACAAGAAGGTGGGGCTGGGGCGTGGACGGATGGGTGGGGACGTCCCACTCTGTCCACTTCCTTACACTGTCCTGTCTCTCAGTCCCTCTAGGTTCTACCCTGTGTCCCGCAGGGCCCCTGAGTATTATGGCCCCTACTCCTCCCAGTACCCTGATGATTACCAGTATTACCCACAAGGAGTGCGGCCGGACAGCATCTGCTCCATGCCCGCCTACGATCGGATCAGCCCACCCTGGGCTCTGGAGGACAAGCGCCACTCCTTTCGCAATGGGGGCGGGTGGAAGGAGCCTGCTGGCTATGGGCGGCAGGATGGCACTGTCTGGATCCCTAGCCCCTCTCGGCAGCCGGTTTATTATGATGAGCTGGATGCCACCTCTGGCTCTCTGCGCCGCCTGTCCTTGCAGCCCCGGTCCCACTCTGTGCCCCGCTCACCCAGCCAGGGCGCCTACAGCCGCGCCCGCATTTACTCCCCAGTCCGTTCACCCAGTGCCCGTTTTGAGCGGCTGCCACCTCGCAGCGAGGACATCTATGCTGACCCAGCTGCCTATGTAATGAGGCGATCCATCAGCTCCCCCAAGGTGAGCCACCAGCCTTCCCTGCCTCCTTCATCCCCTGAGGTACCCCTGAAGCCTCAGACCATCTGCTGAGAAAAGGTGGAGATGAGGGGGCATCTGGGATACAGGGACCCTGGGCTGTGTGTCAGAAGGACCAGTGGTGCTGCTCGGGGGCCACTGGCCCTGTGGTTCCACCCCCAGGGGTGCTGCCCTGGGGGTCATGCTTTGCCCCTTGAGTAGGAACATTGCTCTCTGTGCCTGTCCCCAGGTTGTGCCAGGAACCCTAATTCTTTATAATAGGGCAGCGAGTATTCTGTCTTTTCAAATCTTGAGGACGTGGACAGATCAATGCTGTCCATTTTAGTTTGGAGTCTGCTCTGGGACAGGATACAAACGTCCTTAACCTTGAACTTCAGTTGGTGGGGAAGTCCGTGTCCCAGTCAGACCCCCTCACCTCTCCAATCCGCTTTCTCTTCCAGTATGATTACCTGGGAGACAGGCGGCCGGTCCCTGCAGGACTGTTCCCCCACAACTACCCACTACCCCCCACGGTCCACGATAAGATGGTACGTCCTCGCCTTCCCTTCCACTTCCCCTCAGGACCTCTCCTCCCAGGGTGGGCCAAACGGGCCGACGCAGGGCTGCTCTGTGCCCAATGCCTGGCCCACCTGGATCTTAGCAGCCTCTGGATACCTCCTCCCTCCTGGCCAGGACTCTAACACCAGTGCAGAGTTTGGTGTCAGCTGCTCCTTCTCCTCTGTGACACGGGGCCGAGGAGCAGGGACAAGATCTGGAAGCATGTAATGTCCTGATCCTCTCGTCCTCAGAACAGTCCTCCTCTCCAGCATGAAGGGGCCCGGACATAGGCTCAGATTGTGGGCTGGGGAGGAAGTCAGGCCGGAGCTCCCAAGTTGCCCACTAAAGTGTATTTGCTTCCAGTTTATCCTTGCCTGGAATGTCACTTTGGGGAAGGAGACAGTGTGGAAGGACTGAGGAAGAAAAGATTTTCCATATTGCGTCTCCTCCTCTCTCCTCCCCGTTCTATTGTCTCTTCCTGGAATTATTTACCTGAGAAATAGGAGCACTAGATGCAGACGCTCCACTTGGAGGCTGGGGGTGGGGAGCGGGGAGAACCACTGGAACCGATAGGCAGAATTCTCATCTGCGAAGGGCTGTTGCTGTCCCCTCTTCCTGCACAGCTCCAGGAGGCCAGGGTGGAGGGGACCTTGGCGGGCAGGGAGGGCTGCTACTCCTTACCTTCTCATTCTCCTCTGCCAGTGTCCAAACTCTGTAGCCTTGACACATGGTAAATGTACCCATCCAGAAACAACAGATTTCCCCAGAAAACTCAGAAAATGCTGCTGGACGGGCTTACTAGATTGCTTCAGCAGTGCTTCTGTCACCAGGGAGGGCCAGGCTGACCCTAGGAGCCATGGAGTGGGGGGCTCAAGTGTGACCCTCCAGGAGCTGGTCTGGGAGTGTCCAGTGAGTGTGTCCAGCGGCAGCTTCTGTGCCTGCCCACATCCTCAGTCCCTCCCTCCCCAGAACTCCTCAAGGGCAGAGGCCTCTTGCTGTCCAGCTAACTCTTAACTGCTTTGCTTCCTTTTATTGTTTTCTTTTGTCATGTTCCTGTTTGTTTGTGTTGCCGTTGGGCCTCGGGCTCCGGGCTCCGGGTAGGATGAACTTTTAGACCTTCAGTTGCAAAGAAACCTAGAGTATTTGGATCAGCAGGTAGGCAGAGCTGGTGCCCCTCGCCGCCCCCCTGCTCCTGTGTCCCCCTGCTCCTGTCACGTTTACCCACCCCCTCCTTCCCACCTCCTCATCTTCCATCCATTTGACACCCTTTGTTGGCACAATCAGGACACAACAAAGTGGCTTATATTTTGGTTTGTGCTTTCACACCCCTTCTCTTCAAAGCTCTTTAGGGCAGCTGGGAGTTTCTTGGGGAAAGAAGAATAATAAATGACCACATGCATAATTAATGCCACCTCCTATTTGTTCGGCCCAGATGGAACTGCCCCTAGGGGGCAGGCAGGAATTTGCATATCTGTTGGAGAGAGTAGCTGAGGTGAGAGGGAGCCCATGCTTGGGGCTAAAATGTTAGGATTTAGTTCAGCCTGAATATGGGAAATTATCCAATTATATTTCACAGGTTTTTACTAAACTCCATAGTTTATAAACTGAGGACTATAGATCTGTCCTAGGATGACTTAAAAATTACATCAATTCAGTATATTTGTTAGTTCCTCCATGCAGTTCTTTTGTATACATAGCTCATGTTTTCCCGAGAATTCAGTACAGTGGACTGAGAGAGTATTTTCAACCCAGTTTTATAAATGAGTATCCTGAAGAGGCAATGAGTTTTCCCACGGGATGGAAATGCTTGGCTGCCTGTGCTCCCAGCTCCAGGGCTCCAACCATTTGCTACCTTGCCTTGTGGGGCTAAAGGGGCTGGGTTTAGACAGGCCAGAGGTCAACATGCTGGGCATTTCTCTGAACGCATACTCTTATGTTCAGATCTGTGGGATTTCACTATGCACACACTGTCCTGTGGAGCAGCTTGGAGTGGTGGTGGAAATAATAATGATAGTTGTAGTAGCAGTAGTAGTAATAATAATAATAATAATAATGGCCATAGCTACCGTGATTGGGTGCTTCCTCTGTGCTCTATACTGTTCTAAACATTTTACAGACCGTAACTCATTTAATCTTTGTAACAGCCCCACAGAAAGGGTACTGTTATTATCCCCATTTTATAGCTGCTGAAACGAAAGCACAGAGAGGTTACAAAACATGCCAAGGGCACACAGCCAGTGCACAGCAGAGCTTGGAATATGATTCTGAGCTTTTAACCCAGTTTACAGCCAAGGAAACATCTAATATATGAAGAAGTTGGGGTCAAACCTCCTCAGGATGATTTTGTGCTCTCAAAGTTGTAGAAAGAACCATAAACATGAAATCAGAGGATATAGCTGCAATGGTTGGTGGTTGAAGTCACAAGCCACGTGACCAGCATCTCATCAGACCTCAATGTCTTGGTCAGTTCATGCTCGTAGAAGACCTTGAGTACTGGGAAGCAGAGATGTCTGCATTTTAAGCAGCAAGGATGGTTCTTGGCCCTCAAGGACATTGCATTTTAGTTCTAGAAGCAGCATGTGGTGTCCAGTCCAGGATGCCAACCCAGAGCAGGCGTGGAAGCACGGATCGCCCTCCAGGAGCAGGGTCCGTGGTGCTAGGGAGTGGTGAGCAATAGGGCTCAGTGCCCCTGGGCTCCGGGAAGGCTTTCCTGCCTTTGGCCATCCACAATGTCTGACCATCCAATTATTCAATCCAGAAGGCAGTGCCTTTTCCTGAGGCTTCTGCCCTCCCATGGGGGCTGGGCCCTTAGGCTGGGGGTGCAGAAATAACTTTCAGAGGACCTCCTCCTAGATAAGCATAGACATTCTAGATACTCTTAAAAATCCAATTTATATGATTAGACTCCAGAACACAGAGTTAGACACTGCACTCTAGTTCCAGCTCTGCCATTTACAAGGATTTTTTTTTTTTTTTTTTTTTTTTTTTTTAACCCCGAAAACGTAACTTAGTCTCTCTGGGCCTTTATTTTCTCAATCATAAGATGGATATTATAGAATTTGCCTTTTCTACCTCACAGAGTTACTGGAAGAATCAAGTAAGAATTTAAATGAGAGCACCTTGTCAGGCGTTGCTAACGAGTGGTAATTGCTGCTATGATTATTTTATTGCTCTTTTCTTTTAAAACTCAATTTAAAATATAAGCTGAGTGCCCTTACTATGTATGAGGCACTGGGCTAGGTACTTTCTCACAAAAGCTCTCTCACATTTTGGGGAGACAGAAGATGGCACACAGGCGTCCTCCTCCACGCACAACCCACAGGGGCCAAAAGATCCCCAAAGCCACAGCATGGATGGAAGCAGGCCAGGGTAAGAATATTCCTGCTTCCCTCCTTTATTGCTTTAGATCCACTTGCTGGGGAAGAAATGAGCTCAGCCGGTGCCCAGGAAGAGCCTGGGCCTCCCTTACCATCTCAAAGCCTGATGTGTTGGTAGATCTGCTTTGTCCTACACACACACACACACACACACACACACACACACACACACACACACCCATACACATTAAACACTATCTCACATACGCACACAGGCGTCCAGAAGATAGGGTTCAATTTGAGTTCAGCTCCTTATAGAAAACGTAGTTGACGTCCTGTTGACTTTTAACCATTTCACAAAGTCTCAATTTCATGTTACAACTACTGTTTTAAAAGCCTTTTAAATGACATTTTATGTCATAGAAAAAATTTCCAACTGGGCTAAAGAGCTTGAAAAATCAGATCCTAGGAAAGCCTTTTAAAATGCTGTAGACAGACCCTGCAAAATGTGGGTAGATGGGTGCCCCTCACCCTGTCCACGTCACACAAAAGCAAGGCTGCATTTGTGCTGCCCTCTAAAAGGGGCATGAGGAAAATACATGGGGGCCCAAAAACGATTGGCAAGATAGGGGCAAAAAAGCTGGGGTTCCCTGAACTATGACCCCAGAAAATCTGCCCTAAGGTGGCCCGGTCCCTTCCCTTCCTCACTTCTCCTCCCTCAAAAGCTTTCCCTGCACAACTCCCTTCTGTCTTCTGCTGCCTACTCCTGTAGGTGAACTGAGTTAAAGGGACATAGCCAAGGACACTCCCTAAAATGTTCACGTTTTGATGTTGTCACGCTGGAATCAGTGGGGGAAATGATGGCATTTCTGCTTGATTGGTTTGACTTGTCCTTCCTGTCTCCCTCCGTCCCTCACCTTTCTTTCTCTCTCTTTCTTTTTCATTTGGCCAATAGTCTTTCCCGCTCCATGTTTCTAATGAACCTTGAAACATAAGGTAACGTGTTGGGAGAGCAGTGTTCCAATATCTGGTGTCCCTTTAACATGGCTTGCTTGTTTTGGCCTCCTTATTTGCTCCCTAGCGTCATCCAAGATCGACATGGATGCTACCAGCCCAGCTCTGGAAACCGTGTTTAGCAATCCTTTCTACTCTAGAGCCAAGAGGTGGGCAGGGGTTGGGGAGAGAGACCTGTGCCTATAATGTTTGGGAAGGCCCATCCAAGAGCAGGTCCCAGGTGTTCTTTCTCGGTTGTTTCATTTAGTTCAAATTTGGGGAGATTGGCCTTTGCAACTGCCTATGTGGTCTTTGACCAAAGCAGTGTGAGAAATGAGAGCTGGGACAAGGAGAGAACAACCTTGGCCAATATGGATGAGACCCACGACACCCAGGCACGCTGGGGAAGTGTCATGGGGCTGGGACCTCTTCAGAGCTGTGAGCAAGGGCACAGTGGCCTCCCAGCTCCCTTCTGTGGCCTGTCCTCAAGGTCAGTTTCAGTGCTGGTCCTGTGATGGTGTTCACAAGGGAAAAGCAGTGGGTAAGGCCAAATAGAGGGTACTGGAGTCCCCAAGAGGACCTGCCCTTTCCTGTTTCCTGGAAAGCAAGCACAGGTGGGTGTTGGGGAAATATTGCTATGTGGGTCTGAGTTTGAATTGTCCGTTCCTTCCTCTGCTACAGATGAGTGAGAGTGAGACTCTCATCAGTATGGTGAACCGCATGGTGGAGAGCTCCTCCCCCAGGGCCCACCTCTTCATGCAAGTAAGACCTCTGCCTGGCAGCATGGTCCCTGCCAACACCATTTTAGCTGCTTGTACATTGTCAAGTCAACCCATCTGGGATGGGGCTTGCTCCGCCGAACCTGCTCATCTGCCAGGCCTCCTCTCCCAGGCTCAGCCTGGTCTCCCTCCTTTAGTTCCACCGTGTCTCCTCCATTCTTCATATTCATGGATGAACCTAAGGCCCATTTCACAAAGTATCAATGTCACCAGCACCGATATGTCATGCCTGCCAGGGATCACAAATCTGCTTTTTAACGTCTGGGGCTTCTATTTTGTATTGCGTCTCTTCACAGAGTCATTGGGATGCAGGGCGTAGGGTGTAATATGGAACTATCCAATGCCAAAGGTGTGTAGAGTGTGTTGTGGTTACAGATGCGTCATCAGGGGCAGGGAGCGTTTGCTGAAGCCAGAGCTACTTCTGAATTCATACCAATTCTGCTTTAGGCACAAGCCCTGTGACTGGTATCTAATCCACTAGGATAATGGTTCTCAAATATTTCCAGTGCTTAGTCCATTCTCCCATGTCTTATCCTCAAAACCAGCCCAGGGTTAACTGTTGTTCTCATGTTTGTTATCAACAATCCCTCTGGGGGCTGCACATGTCTGGAATTCCTCCCAGCGGTAGCTCCTCGAGCATAGGCAAGAGGAGATACACAGCATGAGCTGAGCAGCATCTGTATCTCCAGAATCAGCCTAGGACAATTGGGATGGAGCTTAAACTGGGCCATCCGAGGCTTCCCAGCCCGGGAACAGAGAATTACCTCAGCTCAGGGCCCTGGAATGGAAGCTACCGGGAGTGATGCACTGTGGTCTCTGGCGAAAATGGAGTAAGGGTTGTCAGCTTCCTCACCCCCACATGCCCGTCCGTTCCCTGCTGCAGTAACCGGCCTCATGTTCCTGCAGGTCCCTCCGTACCCAGAAGTGTTGCGGGAGAGCCTCCACACCTACAAGTTAAACGAGCAAGACACAGATGTAAGAGCAGCTCTCTGCGCCTCTGTCCACTCCAGCCACTCCCACTGTTGTCCTTGAGCTCCTCGTCAAGGCTTCTCTGTCCATCTCTCTCCTTCTCACAGCTCTTCATACATTTGATTCATGTCCTTGCTCACCACAAAGACAACACTCTGCTGGTGCCTCCTCATCCCCCTTCGTTTCGCATTCTTTCCACTTCCCATGCTGGCTGTTTCCCCACTGAGCGCGAGGCCCCCATTGTCCACAGCGGTGGGATCTGCTTGCTGCAGGAACACAGATTTGCGAGGAGATCAGTTAGTCAGTCCACTCTGTGCCCAGCCTGGCATAGTCCCTAGGTAACTGGAAAGAAGAACGTGGGTATGCCCCTGCCCTCAGGGAGCTTCAGGACAATGGCAGATGGTAATAGGTGGTGGCCTATGATTCATATGCTGTAGGGCCCAATAATAGGTCCTGTGGGAGTGCGGGACCATGTGGGCTGGTGAGTCAGGGACAAAACAGGTAGCATGTGAGCTGGCCTTGAACTGAAAGGTCCAGAGAGCAAGATCAGGCGCAGTGGAAAAGAGCCACAGGAATGTTTCCGGAATGGCATTAATAAAGGTATGCGCACAGGAAAGCAAAGTCTTTCCAGGAGAGGAGTTGGGCTTCACCTGCCTCCTCCCCACCACCAATGGCCTTGCCTGGGTAGTGGGTCTGCCCGGCAAGCCTGGGAGAGGTTACATCCAGGCAAGGACCAGACTTCCGTGGAGCTCTAGTGTCAGCCATCCTGAGGCCCGAGAGGAAGGAAGGGAGGACAGGTCCTTTGGGGCAGGGGAACCAGTTTACATTGTTCACTGGTTTTCTGAGACTGTCGTTCAGAAAGCCCTACCCTTTAAGCCCACACCCACTGAGGAGGCCTGGGAGGTCAGGCCACACTATCTCCTCAGTCCTGGTGAAACGGAAGCCCTAGGAGGGTGAGAATCCAGGAACGTAATCGTCTGGCTCTCAGACCTCCCTTCTCTCAAGCTGGCTCACTTCCTCAGAGAATAAACATACCTCCCCTCCCAGTGAGTGCTTGGGGAGTCTCCCAAGGTAAAGACCATCTTCCTGTTCCCAGGAGTCTCCAAGGTCAAGGTGAAGGGGCAGGGTTCCTCAGCAGGAGAAAGGAGGCGGTATCCAGAAGCTAGGCCCTGCCAACCCCAGTCTCAGTTTTCTATCAAACTGTGTCCTTCACCCCCTTCTCTCTCCCGCCCTACCCCCTCCCGTCGGCCCCCAGAAGCTGCTGGGCAAATTGTGTGAGCAGAACAAGGCGGTGAGGGAGCAGGAGCGGCTGGTGCAGCAACTCCGAGCGGAGAAGGTGAGAGCCAAGGGGTGGCCTGGACTGGGGCACATTGGGGGCTGGTGTGGAGAACGTGTGCGCCGCTGTTTCCATCCTGACTAAACTGACAGCTTTGCCTTCCTTGAACTTCTGTCCTGCCCGTAATCAGACCTGCTCTGGGGAATCCTAGTCAGTGTGAAGACAACCTCCCTCAAGCTGCCTAGTTGAACTTCTAGGGCTCAGGCCTGTGTTGCTAACAATTCCAGAGAGATCTCAGGGCTGCTCACAGCTTTCCCTGCTGCCTTTCTGCAGGAAAGCCTGGAAAGTGCCTTGATGGGGACCCACCAGGAGCTTGAGATGTTTGGAAGCCAGCCCGCCTACCCAGAGAAGCTGTTGCATAAGAAGGAGTCGCTGCAGAACCAGCTCATCAACATCCGGGTGGAGCTGTCTCAGGCGACCACGGTAACCTGCACACGGGGTCTGCAGCCTGCACGAGAGGCACCTCTCCCAGCTGTTGCTCCTTTAATCCCGATTCTCCTAGAAGGGCCAGAGCAGGGTGCTCCTCTGGGAGGGGCATCAACTTTAACACTGCCTTGCAAATAGGCAGCCAGTATGGCAGCCTGCGTGTTCCATCAAGTCTCCACCAAGGACACTGGCGAATTTTCCACCACCTACATCTACACCAGGATTTGTTCAGGACAGCGTGGAGTCAGGGCCACTTTTTTCCTTGGCTGCTCTAATATCTTTGATGCCCACCTGTGTCCTTTCCCCTGGAGCCCCAGGACACTGGTGGCAATGCTGCTGCTCTGGTCCTTTCCAGGTGGGCACAGGGCAGACCCTACAGTAAAGACTGCCTGAGTAATAGCTCTAGGGACAGTAGCAAAAACCCCAGGAAAGCGTGGCCCAGAAAGTAGGACAGGCTCTAACCTTCAGCGAGCAAACATCTTCCCTCTGGCCTCTTTACTTTTGTCCTCCAGTTGCAACCACTCAATCTGGGGAGACCAGGAGGATGAGGGAGTGATGTTACCCCCTGTGGCCTATCCACATATCTGGAGAGGATGCCATCTTCTCTTTATTTCGGTTTGCAGCAGGATAGGCTGTGGCTCCTCTGGTAAGGCTAGGGTTTGTCATTTGGCTGTCAGCAGAATGCCTCGGCCCTGTGCACTTTCCTCCTGGCCCGCTGTGCCCTCCTCCCAAACCTGCCAGACCTCAAGCACCCTGTCCCCAGGCCCCAGAGCAGGATAAGGAGGAATGCTAAGCGATGGCAGCTTTCTCAGTAAACCCTCCCCAATGCAGGCCTTGACGAACAGCACCATGGAGTATGAGAACCTCGAGTCAGAGGTCTCTGCCCTGCATGACGACCTCTGGGAGCAGCTCCATTTGGACATCCAGGTAAAAGGGCCCTGAGCTGGCAGGGCTTGGCGTGTGCCGTCGGTCTTTCCTGTTCCTTTTGTCCAAAAGAGATCAAAGTGGCTCCTTTCTTGCTTTAGAGATTTCAGAGACTTAACAGAAGGAGTTGGTGCTAAGACAAGACAAGGCTCAGGGCCACTTGAAGCAGAGTCTAAATTTCAGGGTGAAGATAATGTGGGATTCTTCACTTTCATCAAATCACAGGGATGGAGCCAAGTGGGAGCATGGGAAGCGTTAGGTTAGACACCAGCTGTTTTATGACTCAAAGGTTTTAACAGACCTATAAATATAAATATACGAGGTCTGACAATTAAGTTCACAGACTTGCCACCGTGCGCTTACATGGGCAGCTCTGTACAAACAGCTCGGTGAGGTTTCGTAACCTTGGTGTATCAGTGTCTCACAGCTGTGTTCGTGTTGACGTGTGGAGGTGTCTTGCTGAGTGGCATTTATTGTTGTTGTGTGTTTCTGTGTGCTGTTGTGAGAATGTCTGAGCTTGAATTAGAGCAACGAACAAACATGAAATTTCTTATTAAACATGAAAAGAGTGGATGTGAAATCAAGGACATATTAGTCCAAGTTTATGGGGATAATGCCATGAAGAAAATGGCAGTGTACAAATGGATTAAACGTTTTTCTGAGGGGAGAGAACGCGTCCCTGATGCAGAGAGGTCAGAGTGGTCAGTAAGAGCAGAACTGACGAAAACATTGCAAAAATTCATTGAATTGAGTGTCAAAATCATTGGCTGACTATGAGAAGTGTATCAGACCAAGTAAACATCAATAGAGGAACAGTTAGGAAAATCTTAACTGAAAATCTTAGCATGAGAAAGGTGTGTGCAAAAATGGTCCCAGAGGAGCTCACCAATGAACAAAAGCAAAGGAGAGTCGAAGTTTTGGAGAGGCAAGACGATGTTTTGGGCCGTGTTATCATTGGTGATGAAACATGGGTGTACCAGTACGACCCTGAAACAAAGCATTGAAGTGCACGATGTAAGTCAGCCAATTCTCCATGACCAAAAAAATTCCGTCAGTCCAAATCAAGAGTCAAAGCGATGCTGCTCACCTTTGTTGACATCAGAAGGATTATTCACTATGAATTTGTGGATCAACTGCACACACACTTAACCAAGTTTACTATTTGGAAGTGCTGAAAAGGCTGCATGAAAAAGATGAAAACGACCTGAACTTTTTGCCAACAGCTCATGGCTCTTGCATCACAACAATGCACCAGCTCACACGGCACTGTCTGTGAGGGAGTTTTTAGTCAGTAAACAACTGTATTGGAACAGCCTCCCTACTCAGCTGATCTGGCCCCAAATGACTTTTTTCTTTACCCAAAGATAAAGGAAATATTGAAAGGAACACATTTTGATGACATTCAGGACATCAAGGGTAATACAACAGCTCTGATGGCCATTCCCGAAAAAGTTTTAGGAGATAGGGTAGTGTCATGGTCAAGAGAGCACCAGCTCCTGGAACAAATAGACCCAGATTCAGATGGGGTCACAACTTACTGAAAGACGGTTGGGCACGAGTCCCTTCGTCTCTGAAGTGGGGACAGCTGCTGCCCTCGCCTCATAGAGTTGTGCAGCCTGAATGGGTTAGTACACACAAAGCGCTTAGCACGGCACCAGGTGGAGGGGGTGCTAAATAAGTGGTGGCTGTTATTTTTCAAAGAGTGAACATTGATATTGAATATAATTTATGGCTATTTGGACATGTGTTGGCTCTGGTATTACAAAAGGGCTGTTTGAAAGGGCAGAAAAACAGGAAACTGGAAGCTCTCACCCCTGGAAAACAGGCTACCATAAAATGTCCACCTAAAGGGGCCTTTGCTCCAAGACCACCCTGGTCTCCCGTGGGGGGCTTTGAGGGGTGGCCCCTCACTCTCTCTTGGTTCTAAAGCCTCAGGTTTACCAAAAGCCCTCTCCTCTGGCAAATCCGACCTCCATGTTATAGATGCTGAAGAAACAGAGACTGTCTGTGGAAAAGATCAATGTGCTGGAGAGGTGTGTGTGTGTGTGAGGTATGGTGTGTGTGTGCTGGAGGGATGTGTGTGTGTGTACACACGTGTGTGTATGCCGGTTCCTGCCTACTGCTGGTCCGAGGGATGCAGGGAAAGGGCTGGGCTGCTCCTTAGCAGCCACTTCCTTGACTGGCTCTGTGGCTGTTGCAGAATGACGTGCTCACCCGGCAAATCCAGAAGGAGATCTGGAGGGTTCAGGACGTGATGGAGGGGCTCCGGAAAAGTAACCCTTCGCGGGGCACAGACACAGCCAAGCACAGAGGTGGGCACCTCCTCCACCTGCCTCTTGGGCGTCTGGCCTCACCAGAAATGCTCCAGTGTCTCTGGCCTCCATCCCACATTTCTCCAGGCCCTCACACTGTGTTTAGAGCCTGTCAGGGCCTTTTTGGGGCTCCGGAATCTTCCCTGGACCCTGGGCGGGTAGGTAGGCCTCCCTTACACTCTCCCCCACCCCCAGGTTAGACCAGATATACCATTCAGAGATGCTGTCGACCCTGATATCCTAGATTCTTCCCCAGAAAAGGTCAACGAGCATAAGCCCATGGGCCCCTTGGTGGTCTGAGACTACTACCTTAGTAACTTTGTTCAGCCTTGGGACGTCGAGCTGGCTTTCTTTGACATCTTGGGAGCAATCACGTCCTTTCCTTCCATCCCATCAGCTTCCCCTGTGCAGCACACCTCCAGCACGTGACCCAGCCCCACTATAGGGACCTTTGTCAGGCCTGAGTGGCTCTGAGACACTAAATCCTCCCTCCCACGTTCCCGGGTCCTCCCTGGCCTCTTCCACCTATGGAGCCCCTCGATCCTCCAGGTCACACCCCTACCCCATGCCTCATATCTCTCCTCTGTTTTCCCCAAGGAGGACTTGGCCCCTCGGCCACCTACAGCTCCAACAGCCCTGCCAGCCCTCTCAGCTCTGCCAGCCTCACCAGCCCCCTGAGCCCCTTTTCACTGGTATCTGGCTCTCAGGGGTCCCCCACCAAGCCCGGGTCCAATGAGGTAAGCTGAGGAAACGGAGTAGAAGGTAGGTGAGGGTGGGAGGATCAGGTCCTCATTTGCCTGCAACTGCGCAGATGCTGTGCCCGCCCTTCCCAGAGCCCCCAGTCCTAGAGCTTTGGTGCCCTGTCCAAGGCCGTCATTCTCACATGCAGTTTGGTGGCCTTCCCTCCAGATTTCTCCTTTCCCTGCTCTTGTCTCCATCTGCCGTCTCTAGCTTCCTCTCAGGGGAGTCTCTTCCGTAGCACCAGGGTGATTAGCAAAGATACCAAATAGTTTATAGGAATTTAAATC